>NW_028301711.1:5000000-5625000 GCF_037042655.1 Diuraphis noxia
GATGAATCCGCTAAATATCGTCTTAAGTCATTTCTATTAAACTAATCATACTTTTTATATTTTTAACGTTAAGTTCACATTATTTTACATCTAAAACACGTATTTACAATACATTTGGGTGAATACAAAAAATAGAAAAAAAATTTGGTAAAAAATGGTGATAATTCCGCTAAATATCGTTTAAAGTCATTTGTATTGAACCAATCATACTTTTTATATTTTTATCGTTAAGTTCACATAATTTTACATCTAAAACACGTCTTAACAATACATTTGGGTGAATATAAAAGGTCGTAAAAAAATTTTGAAAAACAGGTGATGAATCCGCTAAATATCGTCTTAAGTCATTTCTATTAAACTAATCATACTTTTTATATTTTTAACGTTAAGTTCACATTATTTTACATCTAAAACACGTATTTACAATACATTTGGGTGAATACAAAAAATAAAAAAAAAATTTGGGAAAAATTTGGTAAAGAATGGTGATAATTCCGCTAAATATCGTTTAAAGTCATTTGTATTGAACTAATCATACTTTTTATATTTTTATCGTTAAGTTCACATAATTTTACATCTAAAACACGTCTTTACAATACATTTGGGTGAATATAAAAGGTCGTAAAAAAATTTTTAAAAACAGGTGATGAATACGCTAAATATCGTCTTAAATCTTTTCTTTTAAACTAATCATACTTTTTATATTTTTAACGTTAAGTTCACATTATTTTACATCTAAAACACGTATTTACAATACATTTGGGTGAATACAAAAAATAGAAAAAAAATTTGGGAAAAAATTTGGTAAAAAATGGAGATAATTCTGCTAAATATCGTTTAAAGTCATTTGTATTGAACTAATCATACTTTTTATATTTTTATCGTTAAGTTCACATAATTTTACATCTAAAACACGTCTTTACAATACATTTGGGTGAATACAAAAAATAGAAAAAAAATTTGGGAAAAAATTTGGTAAAAAATGGTGATAATTCCGCTAAATATCGTTTAAAGTCATTTGTATTGAACTAATCATACTTTTTATATTTTTATCGTTAAGTTCACATAATTTTACATCTAAAACACGTCTTTACAATACATTTGGGTGAATATAAAAGGTCGTAAAAAAATTTTTAAAAACAGGTGATGAATCCGCTAAATATCGTCTTAAATCTTTTCTTTTAAACTAATCATACTTTTTATATTTTTAACGTTAAGTTCACATTATTTTACATCTAAAACACGTATTTACAATACATTTGGGTGAATACAAAAAATAGAAAAAAAATTTGGTAAAAAATGGTGATAATTCCGCTAAATATCGTTTAAAGTCATTTGTAATGAACCAATCATACTTTTTATATTTTTATCGTTAAGTTCACATAATTTTACATCTAAAACACGTCTTTACAATACATTTGGGTGAATATAAAAGGTCGTAAAAAAATTTTGAAAAACAGGTGATGAATCCGCTAAATATCGTCTTAAGTCATTTCTATTAAACTAATCATACTTTTTATATTTTTAACGTTAAGTTCACATTATTTTACATCTAAAACACGTATTTACAATACATTTGGGTGAATACAAAAAATAAAAAAAAAATTTGGGAAAAAATTTGGTAAAGAATGGTGATAATTCCGCTAAATATCGTTTAAAGTCATTTGTATTGAACTAATCATACTTTTTATATTTTTATCGTTAAGTTCACATAATTTTACATCTAAAACACGTCTTTACAATACATTTGGGTGAATATAAAAGGTCGTAAAAAAATTTGGGCAAAAATTTGGTAAAAAATAGTGAAAATTCCGCTAAATATCGTTTAAAGTCATTTGTATTGAACTAATCATACTTTTTATATTTTTAACGTTAAGTTCACATTATTTTACATCTAAAACACGTCTTTACAATACATTTGGGTGAATATAAAAGGTCGTAAAAAAATTTTTATAAACAGGTGATGAATCCGCTAAATATCATCTTAAGTCATTTCTATTAAACTAATCATACTTTTTATATTTTTAACGTTAAGTTCACATTATTTTACATCTAAAACACGTATTTACAATACATTTGGGTGAATACAAAAAATAGAAAAAAAATTTGGTAAAAAATGGTGATAATTCCGCTAAATATCGTTTAAAGTCATTTGTATTGAACTAATCATACTTTTTATATTTTTATCGTTAAGTTCACATAATTTTACATCTAAAACACGTCTTTACAATACATTTGGGTGAATATAAAAGGTCGTAAAAAAATTTGGGAAAAAATTTGGTAAAAAATAGTGATAATTCCGCTAAATATCGTTTAAAGTCATTTCTATTAAACTAATCATACTTTTTATATTTTTATCGTTAAGTTCACATTATTTTACATCTAAAACACGTCTTTACAATACATTTGGGTGAATATAAAAGGTCGTAAAAAAATTTGGGCAAAAATTTGGTAAAAAATAGTGAAAATTCCGCTAAATATCGTTTAAAATCATTTGTATTGAACTAATCATACTTTTTATATTTTTAACGTTAAGTTCACATTATTTTACATCTAAAACACGTCTTTACAATACATTTGGGTGAATATAAAAGGTCGTAAAAAAATTTTTATAAACAGGTGATGAATCCGCTAAATATCGTCTTAAGTCATTTCTATTAAACTAATCATACTTTTTATATTTTTAACGTTAAGTTCACATTATTTTACATCTAAAACACGTATTTACAATACATTTGGGTGAATACAAAAAATAGAAAAAAAATTTGGTAAAAAATGGTGATAATTCCGCTAAATATCGTTTAAAGTCATTTGTATTGAACCAATCATACTTTTTATATTTTTATCGTTAAGTTCACATAATTTTACATTTAAAACACGTCTTTACAATACATTTGTTTGAATATAAAAGGTCGTAAAAAAATTTTGAAAAACAGGTGATGAATCCGCTAAATATCGTCTTAAGTCATTTCTATTAAACTAATCATACTTTTTATATTTTTAACGTTAAGTTCACATTATTTTACATCTAAAACACGTATTTACAATACATTTGGGTGAATACAAAAAATAAAAAAAAAATTTGGTAAAGAATGGTGATAATTCCGCTAAATATCGTTTAAAGTCATTTGTATTGAACTAATCATACTTTTTATATTTTTATCGTTAAGTTCACATAATTTTACATCTAAAACACGTCTTTTCAATACATTTGGGTGAATATAAAAGGTCGTAAAAAAATTTTTAAAAACAGGTGATGAATCCGCTAAATATCGTCTTAAATCTTTTCTTTTAAACTAATCATACTTTTTATATTTTTAACGTTAAGTTCACATTATTTTACATCTAAAACACGTATTTACAATACATTTGGGTGAATACAAAAAATAGAAAAAAAATTTGGGAAAAAATTTGGTAAAAAATTGAGATAATTCTGCTAAATATCGTTTAAAGTCATTTGTATTGAACTAATCATACTTTTTATATTTTTATCGTTAAGTTCACATAATTTTACATCTAAAACACGTCTTTACAATACATTTGGGTGAATACAAAAAATAAAAAAAAAATTTGGGAAAAAATTTGGTAAAGAATGGTGATAATTCCGCTAAATATCGTTTAAAGTCATTTGTATTGAACTAATCATACTTTTTATATTTTTATCGTTAAGTTCACATAATTTTACATCTAAAACACGTCTTTACAATACATTTGGGTGAATATAAAAGGTCGTAAAAAAATTTGGGCAAAAATTTGGTAAAAAATAGTGAAAATTCCGCTAAATATCGTTTAAAGTCATTTGTATTGAACTAATCATACTTTTTATATTTTTAACGTTAAGTTCACATTATTTTACATCTAAAACACGTCTTTACAATACATTTGGGTGAATATAAAAGGTCGTAAAAAAATTTTTATAAACAGGTGATGAATCCGCTAAATATCGTCTTAAGTCATTTCTATTAAACTAATCATACTTTTTATATTTTTAACGTTAAGTTCACATTATTTTACATCTAAAACACGTATTTACAATACATTTGGGTGAATACAAAAAATAGAAAAAAAATTTGGTAAAAAATGGTGATAATTCCGCTAAATATCGTTTAAAGTCATTTGTATTGAACCAATCATACTTTTTATATTTTTATCGTTAAGTTCACATAATTTTACATCTAAAACACGTCTTAACAATACATTTGGGTGAATATAAAAGGTCGTAAAAAAATTTTGAAAAACAGGTGATGAATCCGCTAAATATCGTCTTAAGTCATTTCTATTAAACTAATCATACTTTTTATATTTTTAACGTTAAGTTCACATTATTTTACATCTAAAACACGTATTTACAATACATTTGGGTGAATACAAAAAATAAAAAAAAAATTTGGGAAAAATTTGGTAAAGAATGGTGATAATTCCGCTAAATATCGTTTAAAGTCATTTGTATTGAACTAATCATACTTTTTATATTTTTATCGTTAAGTTCACATAATTTTACATCTAAAACACGTCTTTACAATACATTTGGGTGAATATAAAAGGTCGTAAAAAAATTTTTAAAAACAGGTGATGAATCCGCTAAATATCGTCTTAAATCTTTTCTTTTAAACTAATCATACTTTTTATATTTTTAACGTTAAGTTCACATTATTTTACATCTAAAACACGTATTTACAATACATTTGGGTGAATACAAAAAATAGAAAAAAAATTTGGGAAAAAATTTGGTAAAAAATGGAGATAATTCTGCTAAATATCGTTTAAAGTCATTTGTATTGAACTAATCATACTTTTTATATTTTTATCGTTAAGTTCACATAATTTTACATCTAAAACACGTCTTTACAATACATTTGGGTGAATACAAAAAATAGAAAAAAAATTTGGGAAAAAATTTGGTAAAAAATGGTGATAATTCCGCTAAATATCGTTTAAAGTCATTTGTATTGAACTAATCATACTTTTTATATTTTTATCGTTAAGTTCACATAATTTTACATCTAAAACACGTCTTTACAATACATTTGGGTGAATATAAAAGGTCGTAAAAAAATTTGGGCAAAAATTTGGTAAAAAATAGTGAAAATTCCGCTAAATATCGTTTAAAGTCATTTGTATTGAACTAATCATACTTTTTATATTTTTAACGTTAAGTTCACATTATTTTACATCTAAAACACGTCTTTACAATACATTTGGGTGAATATAAAAGGTCGTAAAAAAATTTTTATAAACAGGTGATGAATCCGCTAAATATCGTCTTAAGTCATTTCTATTAAACTAATCATACTTTTTATATTTTTAACGTTAGATTCACATTATTTTACATCTAAAACACGTATTTACAATACATTTGGGTGAATACAAAAAATAGAAAAAAAATTTGGTAAAAAATGGTGATAATTCCGCTAAATATCGTTTAAAGTCATTTGTATTGAACTAATCATACTTTTTATATTTTTATCGTTAAGTTCACATAATTTTACATCTAAAACACGTCTTAACAATACATTTGGGTGAATATAAAAGTTCGTAAAAAAATTTTGAAAAACAGGTGATGAATCCGCTAAATATCGTCTTAAGTCATTTCTATTAAACTAATCATACTTTTTATATTTTTAACGTTAAGTTCACATTATTTTACATCTAAAACACGTATTTACAATACATTTGGGTGAATACAAAAAATAAAAAAAAAATTTGGGAAAAAATTTGGTAAAGAATGGTGATAATTCCGCTAAATATCGTTTAAAGTCATTTGTATTGAACTAATCATACTTTTTATATTTTTATCGTTAAGTTCACATAATTTTACATCTAAAACACGTCTTTACAATACATTTGGGTGAATACAAAAAATAGAAAAAAAATTTGGGAAAAAATTTGGTAAAAAATGGTGATAATTCCGCTAAATATCGTTTAAAGTCATTTGTATTGAACTAATCATACTTTTTATATTTTTATCGTTAAGTTCACATAATTTTACATCTAAAACACGTCTTTACAATACATTTGGGTGAATATAAAAGGTCGTAAAAAAATTTGGGCAAAAATTTGGTAAAAAATAGTGAAAATTCCGCTAAATATCGTTTAAAGTCATTTGTATTGAACTAATCATACTTTTTATATTTTTAACGTTAAGTTCACATTATTTTACATCTAAAACACGTCTTTACAATACATTTGGGTGAATATAAAAGGTCGTAAAAAAATTTTTATAAACAGGTGATGAATCCGCTAAATATCGTCTTAAGTCATTTCTATTAAACTAATCATACTTTTTATATTTTTAACGTTAGGTTCACATTATTTTACATCTAAAACACGTATTTACAATACATTTGGGTGAATACAAAAAATAGAAAAAAAATTTGGTAAAAAATGGTGATAATTCCGCTAAATATCGTTTAAAGTCATTTGTATTGAACTAATCATACTTTTTATATTTTTATCGTTAAGTTCACATAATTTTACATCTAAAACACGTCTTAACAATACATTTGGGTGAATATAAAAGTTCGTAAAAAAATTTTGAAAAACAGGTGATGAATCCGCTAAATATCGTCTTAAGTCATTTCTATTAAACTAATCATACTTTTTATATTTTTAACGTTAAGTTCACATTATTTTACATCTAAAACACGTCTTTACAATACATTTGGGTGAATATAAAAGGTCGTAAAAAATTTGGGCAAAAATTTGGTAAAAAATAGTGAAAATTCCGCTAAATATCGTTTAAAGTCATTTGTATTGAACTAATCATACTTTTTATATTTTTAACGTTAAGTTCACATTATTTTACATCTAAAACACGTCTTTACAATACATTTGGGTGAATATAAAAGGTCGTAAAAAAATTTTTATAAACAGGTGATGAATCCGCTAAATATCGTCTTAAGTCATTTCTATTAAACTAATCATACTTTTTATATTTTTAACGTTAGATTCACATTATTTTACATCTAAAACACGTATTTACAATACATTTGGGTGAATACAAAAAATAGAAAAAAAATTTGGTAAAAAATGGTGATAATTCCGCTAAATATCGTTTAAAGTCATTTGTATTGAACTAATCATACTTTTTATATTTTTATCGTTAAGTTCACATAATTTTACATCTAAAACACGTCTTAACAATACATTTGGGTGAATATAAAAGTTCGTAAAAAAATTTTGAAAAACAGGTGATGAATCCGCTAAATATCGTCTTAAGTCATTTCTATTAAACTAATCATACTTTTTATATTTTTAACGTTAAGTTCACATTATTTTACATCTAAAACACGTATTTACAATACATTTGGGTGAATACAAAAAATAAAAAAAAAATTTGGGAAAAAATTTGGTAAAGAATGGTGATAATTCCGCTAAATATCGTTTAAAGTCATTTGTATTGAACTAATCATACTTTTTATATTTTTATCGTTAAGTTCACATAATTTTACATCTAAAACACGTCTTTACAATACATTTGGGTGAATACAAAAAATAGAAAAAAAATTTGGGAAAAAATTTGGTAAAAAATGGTGATAATTCCGCTAAATATCGTTTAAAGTCATTTGTATTGAACTAATCATACTTTTTATATTTTTATCGTTAAGTTCACATAATTTTACATCTAAAACACGTCTTTACAATACATTTGGGTGAATATAAAAGGTCGTAAAAAAATTTGGGCAAAAATTTGGTAAAAAATAGTGAAAATTCCGCTAAATATCGTTTAAAGTCATTTGTATTGAACTAATCATACTTTTTATATTTTTAACGTTAAGTTCACATTATTTTACATCTAAAACACGTCTTTACAATACATTTGGGTGAATATAAAAGGTCGTAAAAAAATTTTTATAAACAGGTGATGAATCCGCTAAATATCGTCTTAAGTCATTTCTATTAAACTAATCATACTTTTTATATTTTTAACGTTAGGTTCACATTATTTTACATCTAAAACACGTATTTACAATACATTTGGGTGAATACAAAAAATAGAAAAAAAATTTGGTAAAAAATGGTGATAATTCCGCTAAATATCGTTTAAAGTCATTTGTATTGAACTAATCATACTTTTTATATTTTTATCGTTAAGTTCACATAATTTTACATCTAAAACACGTCTTAACAATACATTTGGGTGAATATAAAAGTTCGTAAAAAAATTTTGAAAAACAGGTGATGAATCCGCTAAATATCGTCTTAAGTCATTTCTATTAAACTAATCATACTTTTTATATTTTTAACGTTAAGTTCACATTATTTTACATCTAAAACACGTATTTACAATACATTTGGGTGAATACAAAAAATAAAAAAAAAATTTGGGAAAAAATTTGGTAAAGAATGGTGATAATTCCGCTAAATATCGTTTAAAGTCATTTGTATTGAACTAATCATACTTTTTATATTTTTATCGTTAAGTTCACATAATTTTACATCTAAAACACGTCTTTACAATACATTTGGGTGAATATAAAAGGTCGTAAAAAAATTTTTAAAAACAGGTGATGAATCCGCTAAATATCGTCTTAAATCTTTTCTTTTAAACTAATCATACTTTTTATATTTTTAACTTTAAGTTCACATTATTTTACATCTAAAACACGTATTTACAATACATTTGGGTGAATACAAAAAATAGAAAAAAAATTTGGGAAAAAATTTGTTAAAAAATGGAGATAATTCTGCTAAATATCGTTTAATGTCATTTGTATTGAACTAATCATACTTTTTATATTTTTATCGTTAAGTTCACATAATTTTACATCTAAAACACGTCTTTACAATACATTTGGGTGAATATAAAAGGTCGTAAAAAAATTTTGAAAAACAGGTGATGAATCCGCTAAATATCGTCTTAAGTCATTTCTATTAAACTAATCATACTTTTTATATTTTTAACGTTAAGTTCACATTATTTTACATCTAAAACACGTATTTACAATGCATTTGGGTGAATACAAAAAATAGAAAAAAAATTTGGGAAAAAATTTGGTAAAGAATGGTGATAATTCCGCTAAATATCGTTTAAAGTCATTTGTATTGAACTAATCATACTTTTTATATTTTTATCGTTAAGTTCACATAATTTTACATCTAAAACACGTCTTTACAATACATTTGGGTGAATATAAAAGGTCGTAAAAAATTTTTTAAAAACAGGTGATGAATCCGCTAAATATCGTCTTAAATCTTTTCTTTTAAACTAATCATACTTTTTATATTTTTAACATTAAGTTCACATTATTTTACATCTAAAACACGTATTTACAATACATTTGGGTGAATACAAAAAATAGAAAAAAAATTTGGGAAAAAATTTGCTAAAAACTGGAGATAATTCTGCTAAATATCGTTTAAAGTCATTTGTATTGAACTAATCATACTTTTTATATTTTTATCGTTAAGTTCACATAATTTTACATTTAAAACACGTCTTTACAATACATTTGGGTGAATATAAAAGGTCGTAAAAAAATTTGGGAAAAAATTTGGTAAAAAATAGTGATTTATCCGCTAAATATCGTTTAAAGTCATTTCTATTAAACTAATCATACTTTTTATATTTTTATCGTTAAGTTCACATAATTTTACATCTAAAACACGTCTTTACAATACATTTGGGTGAATATAAAAGGTCGTAAAAAAATTTGGGCAAAAATTTGGTAAAAAATAGTGAAAATTCCGCTAAATATCGTTTAAAGTCATTTGTATTGAACTAATCATACTTTTTATATTTTTAACGTTAAGTTCACATTATTTTACATGTAAAACACGTATTTACAATACATTTGGATGAATATAAAAGGTCGTAAAAAAATTTTTATAAACAGGTGATGAATCCGCTAAATATCGTCTTAAGTCATTTCTATTAAACTAATCATACTTTTTATATTTTTAACGTTAAGTTCACATTATTTTACATCTAAAACACGTATTTACAATACATCTGGGTGAATACAAAAAATAGAAAAAAAATTTGGTAAAAAATGGTGATAATTCCGCTAAATATCGTTTAAAGTCATTTGTATTGAACTAATCATACTTTTTATATTTTTATCGTTAAGTTCACATAATTTTACATCTAAAACACGTCTTTACAATACATTTGGGTGAATACAAAAAATAGAAAAAAAATTTGGGAAAAAATTTGGTAAAAAATGGTGATAATTCCGCTAAATATCGTTTAAAGTCATTTGTATTGAACTAATCATACTTTTTATATTTTTATCGTTAAGTTCACATAATTTTACATCTAAAACACGTCTTTACAATACATTTGGGTGAATATAAAAGGTCGTAAAAAAATTTTGAAAAACAGGTGATGAATCCGCTAAATATCGTCTTAAGTCATTTCTATTAAACTAATCATACTTTTTATATTTTTAACGTTAAGTTCACATTATTTTACATCTAAAACACGTATTTACAATACATTTGGGTGAATACAAAAAATAAAAAAAAAATTTGGGAAAAATTTGGTAAAGAATGGTGATAATTCCGCTAAATATCGTTTAAAGTCATTTGTATTGAACTAATCATACTTTTTATATTTTTATCGTTAAGTTCACATAATTTTACATCTAAAACACGTCTTTACAATACATTTGGGTGAATATAAAAGGTCGTAAAAAAATTTTTAAAAACAGGTGATGAATCCGCTAAATATCGTCTTAAATCTTTTCTTTTAAACTAATCATACTTTTTATATTTTTAACGTTAAGTTCACATTATTTTACATCTAAAACACGTATTTACAATACATTTGGGTGAATACAAAAAATAGAAAAAAAATTTGGGAAAAAATTTGGTAAAAAATGGAGATAATTCTGCTAAATATCGTTTAAAGTCATTTGTATTGAACTAATCATACTTTTTATATTTTTATCGTTAAGTTCACATAATTTTACATCTAAAACACGTCTTTACAATACATTTGGGTGAATACAAAAAATAGAAAAAAAATTTGGGAAAAAATTTGGTAAAAAATGGTGATAATTCCGCTAAATATCGTTTAAAGTCATTTGTATTGAACTAATCATACTTTTTATATTTTTATCGTTAAGTTCACATAATTTTACATCTAAAACACGTCTTTACAATACATTTGGGTGAATATAAAAGGTCGTAAAAAAATTTGGGCAAAAATTTGGTAAAAAATAGTGAAAATTCCGCTAAATATCGTTTAAAGTCATTTGTATTGAACTAATCATACTTTTTATATTTTTAACGTTAAGTTCACATTATTTTACATCTAAAACACGTCTTTACAATACATTTGGGTGAATATAAAAGGTCGTAAAAAAATTTTTATAAACAGGTGATGAATCCGCTAAATATCGTCTTAAGTCATTTCTATTAAACTAATCATACTTTTTATATTTTTAACGTTAGATTCACATTATTTTACATCTAAAACACGTATTTACAATACATTTGGGTGAATACAAAAAATAGAAAAAAAATTTGGTAAAAAATGGTGATAATTCCGCTAAATATCGTTTAAAGTCATTTGTATTGAACTAATCATACTTTTTATATTTTTATCGTTAAGTTCACATAATTTTACATCTAAAACACGTCTTAACAATACATTTGGGTGAATATAAAAGTTCGTAAAAAAATTTTGAAAAACAGGTGATGAATCCGCTAAATATCGTCTTAAGTCATTTCTATTAAACTAATCATACTTTTTATATTTTTAACGTTAAGTTCACATTATTTTACATCTAAAACACGTATTTACAATACATTTGGGTGAATACAAAAAATAAAAAAAAAATTTGGGAAAAAATTTGGTAAAGAATGGTGATAATTCCGCTAAATATCGTTTAAAGTCATTTGTATTGAACTAATCATACTTTTTATATTTTTATCGTTAAGTTCACATAATTTTACATCTAAAACACGTCTTTACAATACATTTGGGTGAATACAAAAAATAGAAAAAAAATTTGGGAAAAAATTTGGTAAAAAATGGTGATAATTCCGCTAAATATCGTTTAAAGTCATTTGTATTGAACTAATCATACTTTTTATATTTTTATCGTTAAGTTCACATAATTTTACATCTAAAACACGTCTTTACAATACATTTGGGTGAATATAAAAGGTCGTAAAAAAATTTGGGCAAAAATTTGGTAAAAAATAGTGAAAATTCCGCTAAATATCGTTTAAAGTCATTTGTATTGAACTAATCATACTTTTTATATTTTTAACGTTAAGTTCACATTATTTTACATCTAAAACACGTCTTTACAATACATTTGGGTGAATATAAAAGGTCGTAAAAAAATTTTTATAAACAGGTGATGAATCCGCTAAATATCGTCTTAAGTCATTTCTATTAAACTAATCATACTTTTTATATTTTTAACGTTAGGTTCACATTATTTTACATCTAAAACACGTATTTACAATACATTTGGGTGAATACAAAAAATAGAAAAAAAATTTGGTAAAAAATGGTGATAATTCCGCTAAATATCGTTTAAAGTCATTTGTATTGAACTAATCATACTTTTTATATTTTTATCGTTAAGTTCACATAATTTTACATCTAAAACACGTCTTAACAATACATTTGGGTGAATATAAAAGTTCGTAAAAAAATTTTGAAAAACAGGTGATGAATCCGCTAAATATCGTCTTAAGTCATTTCTATTAAACTAATCATACTTTTTATATTTTTAACGTTAAGTTCACATTATTTTACATCTAAAACACGTCTTTACAATACATTTGGGTGAATATAAAAGGTCGTAAAAAAATTTGGGCAAAAATTTGGTAAAAAATAGTGAAAATTCCGCTAAATATCGTTTAAAGTCATTTGTATTGAACTAATCATACTTTTTATATTTTTAACGTTAAGTTCACATTATTTTACATCTAAAACACGTCTTTACAATACATTTGGGTGAATATAAAAGGTCGTAAAAAAATTTTTATAAACAGGTGATGAATCCGCTAAATATCGTCTTAAGTCATTTCTATTAAACTAATCATACTTTTTATATTTTTAACGTTAGATTCACATTATTTTACATCTAAAACACGTATTTACAATACATTTGGGTGAATACAAAAAATAGAAAAAAAATTTGGTAAAAAATGGTGATAATTCCGCTAAATATCGTTTAAAGTCATTTGTATTGAACTAATCATACTTTTTATATTTTTATCGTTAAGTTCACATAATTTTACATCTAAAACACGTCTTAACAATACATTTGGGTGAATATAAAAGTTCGTAAAAAAATTTTGAAAAACAGGTGATGAATCCGCTAAATATCGTCTTAAGTCATTTCTATTAAACTAATCATACTTTTTATATTTTTAACGTTAAGTTCACATTATTTTACATCTAAAACACGTATTTACAATACATTTGGGTGAATACAAAAAATAAAAAAAAAATTTGGGAAAAAATTTGGTAAAGAATGGTGATAATTCCGCTAAATATCGTTTAAAGTCATTTGTATTGAACTAATCATACTTTTTATATTTTTATCGTTAAGTTCACATAATTTTACATCTAAAACACGTCTTTACAATACATTTGGGTGAATACAAAAAATAGAAAAAAAATTTGGGAAAAAATTTGGTAAAAAATGGTGATAATTCCGCTAAATATCGTTTAAAGTCATTTGTATTGAACTAATCATACTTTTTATATTTTTATCGTTAAGTTCACATAATTTTACATCTAAAACACGTCTTTACAATACATTTGGGTGAATATAAAAGGTCGTAAAAAAATTTGGGCAAAAATTTGGTAAAAAATAGTGAAAATTCCGCTAAATATCGTTTAAAGTCATTTGTATTGAACTAATCATACTTTTTATATTTTTAACGTTAAGTTCACATTATTTTACATCTAAAACACGTCTTTACAATACATTTGGGTGAATATAAAAGGTCGTAAAAAAATTTTTATAAACAGGTGATGAATCCGCTAAATATCGTCTTAAGTCATTTCTATTAAACTAATCATACTTTTTATATTTTTAACGTTAGGTTCACATTATTTTACATCTAAAACACGTATTTACAATACATTTGGGTGAATACAAAAAATAGAAAAAAAATTTGGTAAAAAATGGTGATAATTCCGCTAAATATCGTTTAAAGTCATTTGTATTGAACTAATCATACTTTTTATATTTTTATCGTTAAGTTCACATAATTTTACATCTAAAACACGTCTTAACAATACATTTGGGTGAATATAAAAGTTCGTAAAAAAATTTTGAAAAACAGGTGATGAATCCGCTAAATATCGTCTTAAGTCATTTCTATTAAACTAATCATACTTTTTATATTTTTAACGTTAAGTTCACATTATTTTACATCTAAAACACGTATTTACAATACATTTGGGTGAATACAAAAAATAAAAAAAAAATTTGGGAAAAAATTTGGTAAAGAATGGTGATAATTCCGCTAAATATCGTTTAAAGTCATTTGTATTGAACTAATCATACTTTTTATATTTTTATCGTTAAGTTCACATAATTTTACATCTAAAACACGTCTTTACAATACATTTGGGTGAATATAAAAGGTCGTAAAAAAATTTTTAAAAACAGGTGATGAATCCGCTAAATATCGTCTTAAATCTTTTCTTTTAAACTAATCATACTTTTTATATTTTTAACTTTAAGTTCACATTATTTTACATCTAAAACACGTATTTACAATACATTTGGGTGAATACAAAAAATAGAAAAAAAATTTGGGAAAAAATTTGTTAAAAAATGGAGATAATTCTGCTAAATATCGTTTAATGTCATTTGTATTGAACTAATCATACTTTTTATATTTTTATCGTTAAGTTCACATAATTTTACATCTAAAACACGTCTTTACAATACATTTGGGTGAATATAAAAGGTCGTAAAAAAATTTTGAAAAACAGGTGATGAATCCGCTAAATATCGTCTTAAGTCATTTCTATTAAACTAATCATACTTTTTATATTTTTAACGTTAAGTTCACATTATTTTACATCTAAAACACGTATTTACAATGCATTTGGGTGAATACAAAAAATAGAAAAAAAATTTGGGAAAAAATTTGGTAAAGAATGGTGATAATTCCGCTAAATATCGTTTAAAGTCATTTGTATTGAACTAATCATACTTTTTATATTTTTATCGTTAAGTTCACATAATTTTACATCTAAAACACGTCTTTACAATACATTTGGGTGAATATAAAAGGTCGTAAAAAATTTTTTAAAAACAGGTGATGAATCCGCTAAATATCGTCTTAAATCTTTTCTTTTAAACTAATCATACTTTTTATATTTTTAACATTAAGTTCACATTATTTTACATCTAAAACACGTATTTACAATACATTTGGGTGAATACAAAAAATAGAAAAAAAATTTGGGAAAAAATTTGCTAAAAACTGGAGATAATTCTGCTAAATATCGTTTAAAGTCATTTGTATTGAACTAATCATACTTTTTATATTTTTATCGTTAAGTTCACATAATTTTACATTTAAAACACGTCTTTACAATACATTTGGGTGAATATAAAAGGTCGTAAAAAAATTTGGGAAAAAATTTGGTAAAAAATAGTGATTTATCCGCTAAATATCGTTTAAAGTCATTTCTATTAAACTAATCATACTTTTTATATTTTTATCGTTAAGTTCACATAATTTTACATCTAAAACACGTCTTTACAATACATTTGGGTGAATATAAAAGGTCGTAAAAAAATTTGGGCAAAAATTTGGTAAAAAATAGTGAAAATTCCGCTAAATATCGTTTAAAGTCATTTGTATTGAACTAATCATACTTTTTATATTTTTAACGTTAAGTTCACATTATTTTACATGTAAAACACGTCTTTACAATACATTTGGATGAATATAAAAGGTCGTAAAAAAATTTTTATAAACAGGTGATGAATCCGCTAAATATCGTCTTAAGTCATTTCTATTAAACTAATCATACTTTTTATATTTTTAACGTTAAGTTCACATTATTTTACATCTAAAACACGTATTTACAATACATCTGGGTGAATACAAAAAATAGAAAAAAAATTTGGTAAAAAATGGTGATAATTCCGCTAAATATCGTTTAAAGTCATTTGTATTGAACTAATCATACTTTTTATATTTTTATCGTTAAGTTCACATAATTTTACATCTAAAACACGTCTTTACAATACATTTGGGTGAATACAAAAAATAGAAAAAAAATTTGGGAAAAAATTTGGTAAAAAATGGTGATAATTCCGCTAAATATCGTTTAAAGTCATTTCTATTAAACTAATCATACTTTTTATATTTTTATCGTTAAGTTCACATAATTTTACATCTAAAACACGTCTTTACAATACATTTGGGTGAATATAAAAGGTCGTAAAAAAATTTGGGCAAAAATTTGGTAAAAAATAGTGAAAATTCCGCTAAATATCGTTTAAAGTCATTTGTATTGAACTAATCATACTTTTTATATTTTTAACGTTAAGTTCACATTATTTTACATCTAAAACACGTCTTTACAATACATTTGGGTGAATATAAAAGGTCGTAAAAAAATTTTGAAAATCAGGTGATGAATCCGCTAAATATCGTCTTAAGTCATTTCTATTAAACTAATCATACTTTTTATATTTTTAACGTTAAGTTCACATTATTTTACATCTAAAACACGTATTTACAATACATTTGGGTGAATACAAAAAATAAAAAAAAAATTTGGGAAAAAATTTGCTATAGAATGGTGATAATTCCGCTAAATATCGTTTAAAGTCATTTGTATTGAACTAATCATACTTTTTATATTTTTATCGTTAAGTTCACATAATTTTACATCTAAAACACGTCTTTACAATACATTTGGGTGAATATAAAAGGTCGTAAAAAAATTTTTAAAAACAGGTGATGAATCCGCTAAATATCGTCTTAAATCTTTTCTTTTAAACTAATCATACTTTTTATATTTTTAACGTTAAGTTCACATTATTTTACATCTAAAACACGTATTTACAATACATTTGGGTGAATACAAAAAATAAAAAATAAATTTGGGAAAAAATTTGGTAAAAAATAGTGATTTATCCGCTAAATATCGTTTAAAGTCATTTCTATTAAACTAATCATACTTTTTATATTTTTATCGTTAAGTTCACATAATTTTACATCTAAAACACGTCTTTACAATACATTTGGGTGAATATAAAAGGTCGTAAAAAAATTTGGGCAAAAATTTGGTAAAAAATAGTGAAAATTCCGCTAAATATCGTTTAAAGTCATTTGTATTGAACTAATCATACTTTTTATATTTTTAACGTTAAGTTCACATTATTTTACATGTAAAACACGTATTTACAATACATTTGGATGAATATAAAAGGTCGTAAAAAAATTTTTATAAACAGGTGATGAATCCGCTAAATATCGTCTTAAGTCATTTCTATTAAACTAATCATACTTTTTATATTTTTAACGTTAAGTTCACATTATTTTACATCTAAAACACGTATTTACAATACATCTGGGTGAATACAAAAAATAGAAAAAAAATTTGGTAAAAAATGGTGATAATTCCGCTAAATATCGTTTAAAGTCATTTGTATTGAACTAATCATACTTTTTATATTTTTATCGTTAAGTTCACATAATTTTACATCTAAAACACGTCTTTACAATACATTTGGGTGAATACAAAAAATAGAAAAAAAATTTGGGAAAAAATTTGGTAAAAAATGGTGATAATTCCGCTAAATATCGTTTAAAGTCATTTGTATTGAACTAATCATACTTTTTATATTTTTATCGTTAAGTTCACATAATTTTACATCTAAAACACGTCTTTACAATACATTTGGGTGAATATAAAAGGTCGTAAAAAAATTTTGAAAAACAGGTGATGAATCCGCTAAATATCGTCTTAAGTCATTTCTATTAAACTAATCATACTTTTTATATTTTTAACGTTAAGTTCACATTATTTTACATCTAAAACACGTATTTACAATACATTTGGGTGAATACAAAAAATAAAAAAAAAATTTGGGAAAAATTTGGTAAAGAATGGTGATAATTCCGCTAAATATCGTTTAAAGTCATTTGTATTGAACTAATCATACTTTTTATATTTTTATCGTTAAGTTCACATAATTTTACATCTAAAACACGTCTTTACAATACATTTGGGTGAATATAAAAGGTCGTAAAAAAATTTTTAAAAACAGGTGATGAATCCGCTAAATATCGTCTTAAATCTTTTCTTTTAAACTAATCATACTTTTTATATTTTTAACGTTAAGTTCACATTATTTTACATCTAAAACACGTATTTACAATACATTTGGGTGAATACAAAAAATAGAAAAAAAATTTGGGAAAAAATTTGGTAAAAAATGGAGATAATTCTGCTAAATATCGTTTAAAGTCATTTGTATTGAACTAATCATACTTTTTATATTTTTATCGTTAAGTTCACATAATTTTACATCTAAAACACGTCTTTACAATACATTTGGGTGAATACAAAAAATAGAAAAAAAATTTGGGAAAAAATTTGGTAAAAAATGGTGATAATTCCGCTAAATATCGTTTAAAGTCATTTGTATTGAACTAATCATACTTTTTATATTTTTATCGTTAAGTTCACATAATTTTACATCTAAAACACGTCTTTACAATACATTTGGGTGAATATAAAAGGTCGTAAAAAAATTTGGGCAAAAATTTGGTAAAAAATAGTGAAAATTCCGCTAAATATCGTTTAAAGTCATTTGTATTGAACTAATCATACTTTTTATATTTTTAACGTTAAGTTCACATTATTTTACATCTAAAACACGTCTTTACAATACATTTGGGTGAATATAAAAGGTCGTAAAAAAATTTTTATAAACAGGTGATGAATCCGCTAAATATCGTCTTAAGTCATTTCTATTAAACTAATCATACTTTTTATATTTTTAACGTTAGATTCACATTATTTTACATCTAAAACACGTATTTACAATACATTTGGGTGAATACAAAAAATAGAAAAAAAATTTGGTAAAAAATGGTGATAATTCCGCTAAATATCGTTTAAAGTCATTTGTATTGAACTAATCATACTTTTTATATTTTTATCGTTAAGTTCACATAATTTTACATCTAAAACACGTCTTAACAATACATTTGGGTGAATATAAAAGTTCGTAAAAAAATTTTGAAAAACAGGTGATGAATCCGCTAAATATCGTCTTAAGTCATTTCTATTAAACTAATCATACTTTTTATATTTTTAACGTTAAGTTCACATTATTTTACATCTAAAACACGTATTTACAATACATTTGGGTGAATACAAAAAATAAAAAAAAAATTTGGGAAAAAATTTGGTAAAGAATGGTGATAATTCCGCTAAATATCGTTTAAAGTCATTTGTATTGAACTAATCATACTTTTTATATTTTTATCGTTAAGTTCACATAATTTTACATCTAAAACACGTCTTTACAATACATTTGGGTGAATACAAAAAATAGAAAAAAAATTTGGGAAAAAATTTGGTAAAAAATGGTGATAATTCCGCTAAATATCGTTTAAAGTCATTTGTATTGAACTAATCATACTTTTTATATTTTTATCGTTAAGTTCACATAATTTTACATCTAAAACACGTCTTTACAATACATTTGGGTGAATATAAAAGGTCGTAAAAAAATTTGGGCAAAAATTTGGTAAAAAATAGTGAAAATTCCGCTAAATATCGTTTAAAGTCATTTGTATTGAACTAATCATACTTTTTATATTTTTAACGTTAAGTTCACATTATTTTACATCTAAAACACGTCTTTACAATACATTTGGGTGAATATAAAAGGTCGTAAAAAAATTTTTATAAACAGGTGATGAATCCGCTAAATATCGTCTTAAGTCATTTCTATTAAACTAATCATACTTTTTATATTTTTAACGTTAGGTTCACATTATTTTACATCTAAAACACGTATTTACAATACATTTGGGTGAATACAAAAAATAGAAAAAAAATTTGGTAAAAAATGGTGATAATTCCGCTAAATATCGTTTAAAGTCATTTGTATTGAACTAATCATACTTTTTATATTTTTATCGTTAAGTTCACATAATTTTACATCTAAAACACGTCTTAACAATACATTTGGGTGAATATAAAAGTTCGTAAAAAAATTTTGAAAAACAGGTGATGAATCCGCTAAATATCGTCTTAAGTCATTTCTATTAAACTAATCATACTTTTTATATTTTTAACGTTAAGTTCACATTATTTTACATCTAAAACACGTCTTTACAATACATTTGGGTGAATATAAAAGGTCGTAAAAAAATTTGGGCAAAAATTTGGTAAAAAATAGTGAAAATTCCGCTAAATATCGTTTAAAGTCATTTGTATTGAACTAATCATACTTTTTATATTTTTAACGTTAAGTTCACATTATTTTACATCTAAAACACGTCTTTACAATACATTTGGGTGAATATAAAAGGTCGTAAAAAAATTTTTATAAACAGGTGATGAATCCGCTAAATATCGTCTTAAGTCATTTCTATTAAACTAATCATACTTTTTATATTTTTAACGTTAGATTCACATTATTTTACATCTAAAACACGTATTTACAATACATTTGGGTGAATACAAAAAATAGAAAAAAAATTTGGTAAAAAATGGTGATAATTCCGCTAAATATCGTTTAAAGTCATTTGTATTGAACTAATCATACTTTTTATATTTTTATCGTTAAGTTCACATAATTTTACATCTAAAACACGTCTTAACAATACATTTGGGTGAATATAAAAGTTCGTAAAAAAATTTTGAAAAACAGGTGATGAATCCGCTAAATATCGTCTTAAGTCATTTCTATTAAACTAATCATACTTTTTATATTTTTAACGTTAAGTTCACATTATTTTACATCTAAAACACGTATTTACAATACATTTGGGTGAATACAAAAAATAAAAAAAAAATTTGGGAAAAAATTTGGTAAAGAATGGTGATAATTCCGCTAAATATCGTTTAAAGTCATTTGTATTGAACTAATCATACTTTTTATATTTTTATCGTTAAGTTCACATAATTTTACATCTAAAACACGTCTTTACAATACATTTGGGTGAATACAAAAAATAGAAAAAAAATTTGGGAAAAAATTTGGTAAAAAATGGTGATAATTCCGCTAAATATCGTTTAAAGTCATTTGTATTGAACTAATCATACTTTTTATATTTTTATCGTTAAGTTCACATAATTTTACATCTAAAACACGTCTTTACAATACATTTGGGTGAATATAAAAGGTCGTAAAAAAATTTGGGCAAAAATTTGGTAAAAAATAGTGAAAATTCCGCTAAATATCGTTTAAAGTCATTTGTATTGAACTAATCATACTTTTTATATTTTTAACGTTAAGTTCACATTATTTTACATCTAAAACACGTCTTTACAATACATTTGGGTGAATATAAAAGGTCGTAAAAAAATTTTTATAAACAGGTGATGAATCCGCTAAATATCGTCTTAAGTCATTTCTATTAAACTAATCATACTTTTTATATTTTTAACGTTAGGTTCACATTATTTTACATCTAAAACACGTATTTACAATACATTTGGGTGAATACAAAAAATAGAAAAAAAATTTGGTAAAAAATGGTGATAATTCCGCTAAATATCGTTTAAAGTCATTTGTATTGAACTAATCATACTTTTTATATTTTTATCGTTAAGTTCACATAATTTTACATCTAAAACACGTCTTAACAATACATTTGGGTGAATATAAAAGTTCGTAAAAAAATTTTGAAAAACAGGTGATGAATCCGCTAAATATCGTCTTAAGTCATTTCTATTAAACTAATCATACTTTTTATATTTTTAACGTTAAGTTCACATTATTTTACATCTAAAACACGTATTTACAATACATTTGGGTGAATACAAAAAATAAAAAAAAAATTTGGGAAAAAATTTGGTAAAGAATGGTGATAATTCCGCTAAATATCGTTTAAAGTCATTTGTATTGAACTAATCATACTTTTTATATTTTTATCGTTAAGTTCACATAATTTTACATCTAAAACACGTCTTTACAATACATTTGGGTGAATATAAAAGGTCGTAAAAAAATTTTTAAAAACAGGTGATGAATCCGCTAAATATCGTCTTAAATCTTTTCTTTTAAACTAATCATACTTTTTATATTTTTAACTTTAAGTTCACATTATTTTACATCTAAAACACGTATTTACAATACATTTGGGTGAATACAAAAAATAGAAAAAAAATTTGGGAAAAAATTTGTTAAAAAATGGAGATAATTCTGCTAAATATCGTTTAATGTCATTTGTATTGAACTAATCATACTTTTTATATTTTTATCGTTAAGTTCACATAATTTTACATCTAAAACACGTCTTTACAATACATTTGGGTGAATATAAAAGGTCGTAAAAAAATTTTGAAAAACAGGTGATGAATCCGCTAAATATCGTCTTAAGTCATTTCTATTAAACTAATCATACTTTTTATATTTTTAACGTTAAGTTCACATTATTTTACATCTAAAACACGTATTTACAATGCATTTGGGTGAATACAAAAAATAGAAAAAAAATTTGGGAAAAAATTTGGTAAAGAATGGTGATAATTCCGCTAAATATCGTTTAAAGTCATTTGTATTGAACTAATCATACTTTTTATATTTTTATCGTTAAGTTCACATAATTTTACATCTAAAACACGTCTTTACAATACATTTGGGTGAATATAAAAGGTCGTAAAAAATTTTTTAAAAACAGGTGATGAATCCGCTAAATATCGTCTTAAATCTTTTCTTTTAAACTAATCATACTTTTTATATTTTTAACATTAAGTTCACATTATTTTACATCTAAAACACGTATTTACAATACATTTGGGTGAATACAAAAAATAGAAAAAAAATTTGGGAAAAAATTTGCTAAAAACTGGAGATAATTCTGCTAAATATCGTTTAAAGTCATTTGTATTGAACTAATCATACTTTTTATATTTTTATCGTTAAGTTCACATAATTTTACATTTAAAACACGTCTTTACAATACATTTGGGTGAATATAAAAGGTCGTAAAAAAATTTGGGAAAAAATTTGGTAAAAAATAGTGATTTATCCGCTAAATATCGTTTAAAGTCATTTCTATTAAACTAATCATACTTTTTATATTTTTATCGTTAAGTTCACATAATTTTACATCTAAAACACGTCTTTACAATACATTTGGGTGAATATAAAAGGTCGTAAAAAAATTTGGGCAAAAATTTGGTAAAAAATAGTGAAAATTCCGCTAAATATCGTTTAAAGTCATTTGTATTGAACTAATCATACTTTTTATATTTTTAACGTTAAGTTCACATTATTTTACATGTAAAACACGTCTTTACAATACATTTGGATGAATATAAAAGGTCGTAAAAAAATTTTTATAAACAGGTGATGAATCCGCTAAATATCGTCTTAAGTCATTTCTATTAAACTAATCATACTTTTTATATTTTTAACGTTAAGTTCACATTATTTTACATCTAAAACACGTATTTACAATACATCTGGGTGAATACAAAAAATAGAAAAAAAATTTGGTAAAAAATGGTGATAATTCCGCTAAATATCGTTTAAAGTCATTTGTATTGAACTAATCATACTTTTTATATTTTTATCGTTAAGTTCACATAATTTTACATCTAAAACACGTCTTTACAATACATTTGGGTGAATACAAAAAATAGAAAAAAAATTTGGGAAAAAATTTGGTAAAAAATGGTGATAATTCCGCTAAATATCGTTTAAAGTCATTTCTATTAAACTAATCATACTTTTTATATTTTTATCGTTAAGTTCACATAATTTTACATCTAAAACACGTCTTTACAATACATTTGGGTGAATATAAAAGGTCGTAAAAAAATTTGGGCAAAAATTTGGTAAAAAATAGTGAAAATTCCGCTAAATATCGTTTAAAGTCATTTGTATTGAACTAATCATACTTTTTATATTTTTAACGTTAAGTTCACATTATTTTACATCTAAAACACGTCTTTACAATACATTTGGGTGAATATAAAAGGTCGTAAAAAAATTTTGAAAATCAGGTGATGAATCCGCTAAATATCGTCTTAAGTCATTTCTATTAAACTAATCATACTTTTTATATTTTTAACGTTAAGTTCACATTATTTTACATCTAAAACACGTATTTACAATACATTTGGGTGAATACAAAAAATAAAAAAAAAATTTGGGAAAAAATTTGCTATAGAATGGTGATAATTCCGCTAAATATCGTTTAAAGTCATTTGTATTGAACTAATCATACTTTTTATATTTTTATCGTTAAGTTCACATAATTTTACATCTAAAACACGTCTTTACAATACATTTGGGTGAATATAAAAGGTCGTAAAAAAATTTTTAAAAACAGGTGATGAATCCGCTAAATATCGTCTTAAATCTTTTCTTTTAAACTAATCATACTTTTTATATTTTTAACGTTAAGTTCACATTATTTTACATCTAAAACACGTATTTACAATACATTTGGGTGAATACAAAAAATAAAAAATAAATTTGGGAAAAAATTTGGTAAAGAATGGTGATAATTCCGCTAAATATCGTTTAAAGTCATTTGTATTGAACTAATCATACTTTTTATATTTTTATCGTTAAGTTCACATAATTTTACATCTAAAACACGTCTTTACAATACATTTGGGTGAATATAAAAGGTCGTAAAAAAATTTGGGCAAAAATTTGGTAAAAAATAGTGAAAATTCCGCTAAATATCGTTTAAAGTCATTTGTATTGAACTAATCATACTTTTTATATTTTTAACGTTAAGTTCACATTATTTTACATCTAAAACACGTCTTTACAATACATTTGGGTGAATATAAAAGGTCGTAAAAAAATTTTTATAAACAGGTGATGAATCCGCTAAATATCGTCTTAAGTCATTTCTATTAAACTAATCATACTTTTTATATTTTTAACGTTAAGTTCACATTATTTTACATCTAAAACACGTATTTACAATACATTTGGGTGAATACAAAAAATAGAAAAAAAATTTGGTAAAAAATGGTGATAATTCCGCTAAATATCGTTTAAAGTCATTTGTATTGAACTAATCATACTTTTTATATTTTTATCGTTAAGTTCACATAATTTTACATCTAAAACACGTCTTTACAATACATTTGGGTGAATATAAAAGTTCGTAAAAAAATTTTGAAAAACAGGTGATGAATCCGCTAAATATCGTCTTAAGTCATTTCTATTAAACTAATCATACTTTTTATATTTTTAACGTTAAGTTCACATTATTTTACATCTAAAACACGTATTTACAATACATTTGGGTGAATACAAAAAATAAAAAATAAATTTGGGAAAAAATTTGGTAAAGAATGGTGATAATTCCGCTAAATATCGTTTAAAGTCATTTGTATTGAACTAATCATACTTTTTATATTTTTATCGTTAAGTTCACATAATTTTACATCTAAAACACGTCTTTACAATACATTTGGGTGAATATAAAAGGTCGTAAAAAAATTTTTAAAAACAGGTGATGAATCCGCTAAATATCGTCTTAAATCTTTTCTTTTAAACTAATCATACTTTTTATATTTTTAACTTTAAGTTCACATTATTTTACATCTAAAACACGTATTTACAATACATTTGGGTGAATACAAAAAATAGAAAAAAAATTTGGGAAAAAATTTGGTAAAAAATGGAGATAATTCTGCTAAATATCGTTTAAAGTCATTTGTATTGAACTAATCATACTTTTTATATTTTTATCGTTAAGTTCACATAATTTTACATCTAAAACACGTCTTTACAATACATTTGGGTGAATATAAAAGGTCGTAAAAAAATTTTGAAAAACAGGTGATGAATCCGCTAAATATCGTCTTAAGTCATTTCTATTAAACTAATCATACTTTTTATATTTTTAACGTTAAGTTCACATTATTTTACATCTAAAACACGTATTTACAATGCATTTGGGTGAATACAAAAAATAGAAAAAAAATTTGGGAAAAAATTTGGTAAAGAATGGTGATAATTCCGCTAAATATCGTTTAAAGTCATTTGTATTGAACTAATCATACTTTTTATATTTTTATCGTTAAGTTCACATAATTTTACATCTAAAACACGTCTTTACAATACATTTGGGTGAATATAAAAGGTCGTAAAAAAATTTTTAAAAACAGGTGATGAATCCGCTAAATATCGTCTTAAATCTTTTCTTTTAAACTAATCATACTTTTTATATTTTTAACATTAAGTTCACATTATTTTACATCTAAAACACGTATTTACAATACATTTGGGTGAATACAAAAAATAGAAAAAAAATTTGGGAAAAAATTTGGTAAAAAATGGAGATAATTCTGCTAAATATCGTTTAAAGTCATTTGTATTGAACTAATCATACTTTTTATATTTTTATCGTTAAGTTCACATAATTTTACATCTAAAACACGTCTTTACAATACATTTGGGTGAATATAAAAGGTCGTAAAAAAATTTTGAAAAACAGGTGATGAATCCGCTAAATATCGTCTTAAGTCATTTCTATTAAACTAATCATACTTTTTATATTTTTAACGTTAAGTTCACATTATTTTACATCTAAAACACGTATTTACAATGCATTTGGGTGAATACAAAAAATAGAAAAAAAATTTGGGAAAAAATTTGGTAAAGAATGGTGATAATTCCGCTAAATATCGTTTAAAGTCATTTGTATTGAACTAATCATACTTTTTATATTTTTATCGTTAAGTTCACATAATTTTACATCTAAAACACGTCTTTACAATACATTTGGGTGAATATAAAAGGTCGTAAAAAAATTTTTAAAAACAGGTGATGAATCCGCTAAATATCGTCTTAAATCTTTTCTTTTAAACTAATCATACTTTTTATATTTTTAACATTAAGTTCACATTATTTTACATCTAAAACACGTATTTACAATACATTTGGGTGAATACAAAAAATAGAAAAAAAATTTGGGAAAAAATTTGGTAAAAACTGGAGATAATTCTGCTAAATATCGTTTAAAGTCATTTGTATTGAACTAATCATACTTTTTATATTTTTATCGTTAAGTTCACATAATTTTACATTTAAAACACGTCTTTACAATACATTTGGGTGAATATAAAAGGTCGTAAAAAAATTTGGGAAAAAATTTGGTAAAAAATAGTGATAATTCCGCTAAATATCGTTTAAAGTCATTTCTATTAAACTAATCATACTTTTTATATTTTTATCGTTAAGTTCACATAATTTTACATCTAAAACACGTCTTTACAATACATTTGGGTGAATATAAAAGGTCGTAAAAAAATTTGGGCAAAAATTTGGTAAAAAATAGTGAAAATTCCGCTAAATATCGTTTAAAGTCATTTGTATTGAACTAATCATACTTTTTATATTTTTAACGTTAAGTTCACATTATTTTACATCTAAAACACGTCTTTACAATACATTTGGGTGAATATAAAAGGTCGTAAAAAAATTTTTATAAACAGGTGATGAATCCGCTAAATATCGTCTTAAGTCATTTCTATTAAACTAATCATACTTTTTATATTTTTAACGTTAAGTTCACATTATTTTACATCTAAAACACGTATTTACAATACATCTTGGTGAATACAAAAAATAGAAAAAAAATTTGGTAAAAAATGGTGATAATTCCGCTAAATATCGTTTAAAGTCATTTGTATTGAACTAATCATACTTTTTATATTTTTATCGTTAAGTTCACATAATTTTACATCTAAAACACGTCTTTACAATACATTTGGGTGAATACAAAAAATAGAAAAAAAATTTGGGAAAAAATTTGGTAAAAAATGGTGATAATTCCGCTAAATATCGTTTAAAGTCATTTCTATTAAACTAATCATACTTTTTATATTTTTATCGTTAAGTTCACATAATTTTACATCTAAAACACGTCTTTACAATACATTTGGGTGAATATAAAAGGTCGTAAAAAAATTTGGGCAAAAATTTGGTAAAAAATAGTGAAAATTCCGCTAAATATCGTTTAAAGTCATTTGTATTGAACTAATCATACTTTTTATATTTTTAACGTTAAGTTCACATTATTTTACATCTAAAACACGTCTTTACAATACATTTGGGTGAATATAAAAGGTCGTAAAAAAATTTGGGCAAAAATTTGGTAAAAAATAGTGAAAATTCCGCTAAATATCGTCTTAAGTCATTTCTATTAAACTAATCATACTTTTTATATTTTTAACGTTAAGTTCACATTATTTTACATCTAAAACACGTATTTACAATACATTTGGGTGAATACAAAAAATAAAAAAAAAATTTGGGAAAAAATTTGGTAAAGAATGGTGATAATTCCGCTAAATATCGTTTAAAGTCATTTGTATTGAACTAATCATACTTTTTATATTTTTATCGTTAAGTTCACATAATTTTACATCTAAAACACGTCTTTACAATACATTTGGGTGAATATAAAAGGTCGTAAAAAAATTTTTAAAAACAGGTGATGAATCCGCTAAATATCGTCTTAAATCTTTTCTTTTAAACTAATCATACTTTTTATATTTTTAACATTAAGTTCACATTATTTTACATCTAAAACACGTATTTACAATACATTTGGGTGAATACAAAAAATAGAAAAAAAATTTGGGAAAAAATTTGGTAAAAACTGGAGATAATTCTGCTAAATATCGTTTAAAGTCATTTGTATTGAACTAATCATACTTTTTATATTTTTATCGTTAAGTTCACATAATTTTACATTTAAAACACGTCTTTACAATACATTTGGGTGAATATAAAAGGTCGTAAAAAAATTTGGGAAAAAATTTGGTAAAAAATAGTGATAATTCCGCTAAATATCGTTTAAAGTCATTTCTATTAAACTAATCATACTTTTTATATTTTTATCGTTAAGTTCACATAATTTTACATCTAAAACACGTCTTTACAATACATTTGGGTGAATATAAAAGGTCGTAAAAAAATTTGGGCAAAAATTTGGTAAAAAATAGTGAAAATTCCGCTAAATATCGTTTAAAGTCATTTGTATTGAACTAATCATACTTTTTATATTTTTAACGTTAAGTTCACATTATTTTACATCTAAAACACGTCTTTACAATACATTTGGGTGAATATAAAAGGTCGTAAAAAAATTTTTATAAACAGGTGATGAATCCGCTAAATATCGTCTTAAGTCATTTCTATTAAACTAATCATACTTTTTATATTTTTAACGTTAAGTTCACATTATTTTACATCTAAAACACGTATTTACAATACATCTTGGTGAATACAAAAAATAGAAAAAAAATTTGGTAAAAAATGGTGATAATTCCGCTAAATATCGTTTAAAGTCATTTGTATTGAACTAATCATACTTTTTATATTTTTATCGTTAAGTTCACATAATTTTACATCTAAAACACGTCTTTACAATACATTTGGGTGAATACAAAAAATAGAAAAAAAATTTGGGAAAAAATTTGGTAAAAAATGGTGATAATTCCGCTAAATATCGTTTAAAGTCATTTCTATTAAACTAATCATACTTTTTATATTTTTATCGTTAAGTTCACATAATTTTACATCTAAAACACGTCTTTACAATACATTTGGGTGAATATAAAAGGTCGTAAAAAAATTTGGGCAAAAATTTGGTAAAAAATAGTGAAAATTCCGCTAAATATCGTTTAAAGTCATTTGTATTGAACTAATCATACTTTTTATATTTTTAACGTTAAGTTCACATTATTTTACATCTAAAACACGTCTTTACAATACATTTGGGTGAATATAAAAGGTCGTAAAAAAATTTGGGCAAAAATTTGGTAAAAAATAGTGAAAATTCCGCTAAATATCGTCTTAAGTCATTTCTATTAAACTAATCATACTTTTTATATTTTTAACGTTAAGTTCACATTATTTTACATCTAAAACACGTATTTACAATACATTTGGGTGAATACAAAAAATAAAAAAAAAATTTGGGAAAAAATTTGGTAAAGAATGGTGATAATTCCGCTAAATATCGTTTAAAGTCATTTGTATTGAACTAATCATACTTTTTATATTTTTATCGTTAAGTTCACATAATTTTACATCTAAAACACGTCTTTACAATACATTTGGGTGAATATAAAAGGTCGTAAAAAAATTTTTAAAAACAGGTGATGAATCCGCTAAATATCGTCTTAAATCTTTTCTTTTAAACTAATCATACTTTTTATATTTTTAACGTTAAGTTCACATTATTTTACATCTAAAACACGTATTTACAATACATTTGGGTGAATACAAAAAATAGAAAAAAAATTTGGGAAAAAATTTGGTAAAAAATGGAGATAATTCTGCTAAATATCGTTTAAAGTCATTTGTATTGAACTAATCATACTTTTTATATTTTTATCGTTAAGTTCACATAATTTTACATCTAAAACACGTCTTTACAATACATTTGGGTGAATATAAAAGGTCGTAAAAAAATTTGGGAAAAAATTTGGTAAAAAATAGTGATAATTCCGCTAAATATCGTTTAAAGTCATTTGTATTGAACTAATCATACTTTTTATATTTTTAACGTTAAGTTCACATTATTTTACATCTAAAACACGTATTTACAATACATTTGGGTGAATACAAAAAAAAAAAAAAAATTTGGGAAAAAATTTGGTAAAGAATGGTGATAATTCCGCTAAATATCGTTTAAAGTCATTTGTATTGAACTAATCATACTTTTTATATTTTTATCGTTAAGTTCACATAATTTTACATCTAAAACACGTCTTTACAATACATTTGGGTGAATATAAAAGGTCGTAAAAAAATGGTGATAATTCCGCTAAATATCGTTTAAAGTCATTTGTATTGAACCAATCATACTTTTTATATTTTTATCGTTAAGTTCACATAATTTTACATCTAAAACACGTCTTTACAATACATTTGGGTGAATATAAAAGGTCGTAAAAAAATTTTGAAAAACAGGTGATGAATCCGCTAAATATCGTCTTAAGTCATTTCTATTAAACTAATCATACTTTTTATATTTTTAACGTTAAGTTCACATTATTTTACATCTAAAACACGTATTTACAATACATTTGGGTGAATACAAAAAATAAAAAAAAAATTTGGGAAAAAATTTGGTAAAGAATGGTGATAATTCCGCTAAATATCGTTTAAAGTCATTTGTATTGAACTAATCATACTTTTTATATTTTTATCGTTAAGTTCACATAATTTTACATCTAAAACACGTCTTTACAATACATTTGGGTGAATATAAAAGGTCGTAAAAAAATTTTTAAAAACAGGTGATGAATCCGCTAAATATCGTCTTAAATCTTTTCTTTTAAACTAATCATACTTTTTATATTTTTAACGTTAAGTTCACATTATTTTACATCTAAAACACGTATTTACAATACATTTGGGTGAATACAAAAAATAGAAAAAAAATTTGGGAAAAAATTTGGTAAAAAATGGAGATAATTCTGCTAAATATCGTTTAAAGTCATTTGTATTGAACTAATCATACTTTTTATATTTTTATCGTTAAGTTCACATAATTTTACATCTAAAACACGTCTTTACAATACATTTGGGTGAATATAAAAGGTCGTAAAAAAATTTGGGAAAAAATTTGGTAAAAAATAGTGATAATTCCGCTAAATATCGTTTAAAGTCATTTGTATTGAACTAATCATACTTTTTATATTTTTAACGTTAAGTTCACATTATTTTACATCTAAAACACGTATTTACAATACATTTGGGTGAATACAAAAAAAAAAAAAAAATTTGGGAAAAAATTTGGTAAAGAATGGTGATAATTCCGCTAAATATCGTTTAAAGTCATTTGTATTGAACTAATCATACTTTTTATATTTTTATCGTTAAGTTCACATAATTTTACATCTAAAACACGTCTTTACAATACATTTGGGTGAATATAAAAGGTCGTAAAAAAATTTTTAAAAACAGGTGATGAATCCGCTAAATATCGTCTTAAATCTTTTCTTTTAAACTAATCATACTTTTTATATTTTTAACTTTAAGTTCACATTATTTTACATCTAAAACACGTATTTACAATACATTTGGGTGAATACAAAAAATAGAAAAAAAATTTGGGAAAAAATTTGGTAAAAAATGGAGATAATTCTGCTAAATATCGTTTAAAGTCATTTGTATTGAACTAATCATACTTTTTATATTTTTATCGTTAAGTTCACATAATTTTACATCTAAAACACGTCTTTACAATACATTTGGGTGAATATAAAAGGTCGTAAAAAAATTTTGAAAAACAGGTGATGAATCCGCTAAATATCGTCTTAAGTCATTTCTATTAAACTAATCATACTTTTTATATTTTTAACGTTAAGTTCACATTATTTTACATCTAAAACACGTATTTACAATGCATTTGGGTGAATACAAAAAATAGAAAAAAAATTTGGGAAAAAATTTGGTAAAGAATGGTGATAATTCCGCTAAATATCGTTTAAAGTCATTTGTATTGAACTAATCATACTTTTTATATTTTTATCGTTAAGTTCACATAATTTTACATCTAAAACACGTCTTTACAATACATTTGGGTGAATATAAAAGGTCGTAAAAAAATTTTTAAAAACAGGTGATGAATCCGCTAAATATCGTCTTAAATCTTTTCTTTTAAACTAATCATACTTTTTATATTTTTAACATTAAGTTCACATTATTTTACATCTAAAACACGTATTTACAATACATTTGGGTGAATACAAAAAATAGAAAAAAAATTTGGGAAAAAATTTGGTAAAAACTGGAGATAATTCTGCTAAATATCGTTTAAAGTCATTTGTATTGAACTAATCATACTTTTTATATTTTTATCGTTAAGTTCACATAATTTTACATTTAAAACACGTCTTTACAATACATTTGGGTGAATATAAAAGGTCGTAAAAAAATTTGGGAAAAAATTTGGTAAAAAATAGTGATAATTCCGCTAAATATCGTTTATAGTCATTTCTATTAAACTAATCATACTTTTTATATTTTTATCGTTAAGTTCACATAATTTTACATCTAAAACACGTCTTTACAATACATTTGGGTGAATATAAAAGGTCGTAAAAAAATTTGGGCAAAAATTTGGTAAAAAATAGTGAAAATTCCGCTAAATATCGTTTAAAGTCATTTGTATTGAACTAATCATACTTTTTATATTTTTAACGTTAAGTTCACATTATTTTACATCTAAAACACGTCTTTACAATACATTTGGGTGAATATAAAAGGTCGTAAAAAAATTTTTATAAACAGGTGATGAATCCGCTAAATATCGTCTTAAGTCATTGCTATTAAACTAATCATACTTTTTATATTTTTAACGTTAAGTTCACATTATTTTACATCTAAAACACGTATTTACAATACATCTGGGTGAATACAAAAAATAGAAAAAAAATTTGGTAAAAAATGGTGATAATTCCGCTAAATATCGTTTAAAGTCATTTGTATTGAACTAATCATACTTTTTATATTTTTATCGTTAAGTTCACATAATTTTACATCTAAAACACGTCTTTACAATACATTTGGGTGAATACAAAAAATAGAAAAAAAATTTGGGAAAAAATTTGGTAAAAAATGGTGATAATTCCGCTAAATATCGTTTAAAGTAATTTCTATTAAACTAATCATACTTTTTATATTTTTATCGTTAAGTTCACATAATTTTACATCTAAAACACGTCTTTACAATACATTTGGGTGAATATAAAAGGTCGTAAAAAAATTTGGGCAAAAATTTGGTAAAAAATAGTGAAAATTCCGCTAAATATCGTTTAAAGTCATTTGTATTGAACTAATCATACTTTTTATATTTTTAACGTTAAGTTCACATTATTTTACATCTAAAACACGTCTTTACAATACATTTGGGTGAATATAAAAGGTCGTAAAAAAATTTTTATAAACAGATGATGAATCCGCTAAATATCGTCTTAAGTCATTTCTATTAAACTAATCATACTTTTTATATTTTTATCGTTAAGTTCACATTATTTTACATCTAAAACACGTATTTACAATACATTTGGGTGAATACAAAAAATAGAAAAAAAATTTGGTAAAAAATGGTGATAATTCCGCTAAATATCGTTTAATGTCATTTGTATTGAACCAATCATACTTTTTATATTTTTATCGTTAAGTTCACATAATTTTACATCTAAAACACGTCTTTACAATACATTTGGGTGAATATAAAAGGTCGTAAAAAAATTTTGAAAAACAGGTGATGAATCCGCTAAATATCGTCTTAAGTCATTTCTATTAAACTAATCATACTTTTTATATTTTTAACGTTAAGTTCACATTATTTTACATCTAAAACACGTATTTACAATGCATTTGGGTGAATACAAAAAATAGAAAAAAAATTTGGGAAAAAATTTGGTAAAGAATGGTGATAATTCCGCTAAATATCGTTTAAAGTCATTTGTACTAATCATACTTTTTATATTTTTATCGTTAAGTTCACATAATTTTACATCTAAAACACGTCTTTACAATACATTTGGGTGAATATAAAAGGTCGTAAAAAAATTTTTAAAAACAGGTGATGAATCCGCTAAATATCGTCTTAAATCTTTTCTTTTAAACTAATCATACTTTTTATATTTTTAACATTAAGTTCACATTATTTTACATCTAAAACACGTATTTACAATACATTTGGGTGAATACAAAAAATAGAAAAAAAATTTGGGAAAAAATTTGGTAAAAACTGGAGATAATTCTGCTAAATATCGTTTAAAGTCATTTCTATTAAACTAATCATACTTTTTATATTTTTATCGTTAAGTTCACATAATTTTACATCTAAAACACGTCTTTACAATACATTTGGGTGAATATAAAAGGTCGTAAAAAAATTTGGGCAAAAATTTGGTAAAAAATAGTGAAAATTCCGCTAAATATCGTTTAAAGTCATTTGTATTGAACTAATCATACTTTTTATATTTTTAACGTTAAGTTCACATTATTTTACATCTAAAACACGTCTTTACAATACATTTGGGTGAATATAAAAGGTCGTAAAAAAATTTTTATAAACAGGTGATGAATCCGCTAAATATCGTCTTAAGTCATTTCTATTAAACTAATCATACTTTTTATATTTTTATCGTTAAGTTCACATTATTTTACATCTAAAACACGTATTTACAATACATTTGGGTGAATACAAAAAATAGAAAAAAAATTTGGTAAAAAATGGTGATAATTCCGCTAAATATCGTTTAAAGTCATTTGTATTGAACCAATCATACTTTTTATATTTTTATCGTTAAGTTCACATAATTTTACATCTAAAACACGTCTTTACAATACATTTGGGTGAATATAAAAGGTCGTAAAAAAATTTTGAAAAACAGGTGATGAATCCGCTAAATATCGTCTTAAGTCATTTCTATTAAACTAATCATACTTTTTATATTTTTAACGTTAAGTTCACATTATTTTACATCTAAAACACGTATTTACAATACATTTGGGTGAATACAAAAAATAAAAAAAAAATTTGGGAAAAAATTTGGTAAAGAATGGTGATAATTCCGCTAAATATCGTTTAAAGTCATTTGTATTGAACTAATCATACTTTTTATATTTTTATCGTTAAGTTCACATAATTTTACATCTAAAACACGTCTTTACAATACATTTGGGTGAATATAAAAGGTCGTAAAAAAATTTTTAAAAACAGGTGATGAATCCGCTAAATATCGTCTTAAATCTTTTCTTTTAAACTAATCATACTTTTTATATTTTTAACGTTAAGTTCACATTATTTTACATCTAAAACACGTATTTACAATACATTTGGGTGAATACAAAAAATAGAAAAAAAATTTGGGAAAAAATTTGGTAAAAAATGGAGATAATTCTGCTAAATATCGTTTAAAGTCATTTGTATTGAACTAATCATACTTTTTATATTTTTATCGTTAAGTTCACGTAATTTTACATCTAAAACACGTCTTTACAATACATTTGGGTGAATACAAAAAATAAAAAAAAAATTTGGGAAAAAATTTGGTAAAGAATGGTGATAATTCCGCTAAATATCGTTTAAAGTCATTTGTATTGAACTAATCATACTTTTTATATTTTTATCGTTAAGTTCACATAATTTTACATCTAAAACACGTCTTTACAATACATTTGGGTGAATATAAAAGGTCGTAAAAAAATTTGGGCAAAAATTTGGTAAAAAATAGTGAAAATTCCGCTAAATATCGTTTAAAGTCATTTGTATTGCACTAATCATACTTTTTATATTTTTAACGTTAAGTTCACATTATTTTACATCTAAAACACGTCTTTACAATACATTTGGGTGAATATAAAAGGTCGTAAAAAAATTTTTATAAACAGGTGATGAATCCGCTAAATATCGTCTTAAGTCATTTCTATTAAACTAATCATACTTTTTATATTTTTAACGTTAAGTTCACATTATTTTACATCTAAAACACGTATTTACAATACATTTGGGTGAATACAAAAAATAGAAAAAAAATTTGGTAAAAAATGGTGATAATTCCGCTAAATATCGTTTAAAGTCATTTGTATTGAACTAATCATACTTTTTATATTTTTATCGTTAAGTTCACATAATTTTACATCTAAAACACGTCTTTACAATACATTTGGGTGAATATAAAAGTTCGTAAAAAAATTTTGAAAAACAGGTGATGAATCCGCTAAATATCGTCTTAAGTCATTTCTATTAAACTAATCATACTTTTTATATTTTTAACGTTAAGTTCACATTATTTTACATCTAAAACACGTATTTACAATACATTTGGGTGAATACAAAAAATAAAAAAAAAATTTGGGAAAAAATTTGGTAAAGAATGGTGATAATTCCGCTAAATATCGTTTAAAGTCATTTGTATTGAACTAATCATACTTTTTATATTTTTATCGTTAAGTTCACATAATTTTACATCTAAAACACGTCTTTACAATACATTTGGGTGAATATAAAAGGTCGTAAAAAAATTTTTAAAAACAGGTGATGAATCCGCTAAATATCGTCTTAAATCTTTTCTTTTAAACTAATCATACTTTTTATATTTTTAACTTTAAGTTCACATTATTTTACATCTAAAACACGTATTTACAATACATTTGGGTGAATACAAAAAATAGAAAAAAAATTTGGGAAAAAATTTGGTAAAAAATGGAGATAATTCTGCTAAATATCGTTTAAAGTCATTTGTATTGAACTAATCATACTTTTTATATTTTTATCGTTAAGTTCACATAATTTTACATCTAAAACACGTCTTTACAATACATTTGGGTGAATATAAAAGGTCGTAAAAAAATTTTGAAAAACAGGTGATGAATCCGCTAAATATCGTCTTAAGTCATTTCTATTAAACTAATCATACTTTTTATATTTTTAACGTTAAGTTCACATTATTTTACATCTAAAACACGTATTTACAATGCATTTGGGTGAATACAAAAAATAGAAAAAAAATTTGGGAAAAAATTTGGTAAAGAATGGTGATAATTCCGCTAAATATCGTTTAAAGTCATTTGTATTGAACTAATCATACTTTTTATATTTTTATCGTTAAGTTCACATAATTTTACATTTAAAACACGTCTTTACAATACATTTGGGTGAATATAAAAGGTCGTAAAAAAATTTGGGAAAAAATTTGGTAAAAAATAGTGATAATTCCGCTAAATATCGTTTAAAGTCATTTCTATTAAACTAATCATACTTTTTATATTTTTATCGTTAAGTTCACATAATTTTACATCTAAAACACGTCTTTACAATACATTTGGGTGAATATAAAAGGTCGTAAAAAAATTTGGGCAAAAATTTGGTAAAAAATAGTGAAAATTCCGCTAAATATCGTTTAAAGTCATTTGTATTGAACTAATCATACTTTTTATATTTTTAACGTTAAGTTCACATTATTTTACATCTAAAACACGTCTTTACAATACATTTGGGTGAATATAAAAGGTCGTAAAAAAATTTTTAAAAACAGGTGATGAATCCGCTAAATATCGTCTTAAATCTTTTCTTTTAAGCTAATCATACTTTTTATATTTTTAACGTTAAGTTCACATTATTTTACATCTAAAACACGTATTTACAATACATTTGGGTGAATACAAAAAATAGAAAAAAAATTTGGGAAAAAATTTGGTAAAAAATGGAGATAATTCTGCTAAATATCGTTTAAAGTCATTTGTATTGAACTAATCATACTTTTTATATTTTTATCGTTAAGTTCACGTAATTTTACATCTAAAACACGTCTTTACAATACATTTGGGTGAATACAAAAAATAAAAAAAAAATTTGGGAAAAAATTTGGTAAAGAATGGTGATAATTCCGCTAAATATCGTTTAAAGTCATTTGTATTGAACTAATCATACTTTTTATATTTTTATCGTTAAGTTCACATAATTTTACATCTAAAACACGTCTTTACAATACATTTGGGTGAATATAAAAGGTCGTAAAAAAATTTGGGCAAAAATTTGGTAAAAAATAGTGAAAATTCCGCTAAATATCGTTTAAAGTCATTTGTATTGAACTAATCATACTTTTTATATTTTTAACGTTAAGTTCACATTATTTTACATCTAAAACACGTCTTTACAATACATTTGGGTGAATATAAAAGGTCGTAAAAAAATTTTTATAAACAGGTGATGAATCCCCTAAATATCGTCTTAAGTCATTTCTATTAAACTAATCATACTTTTTATATTTTTAACGTTAAGTTCACATTATTTTACATCTATAACACGTATTTACAATACATTTGGGTGAATACAAAAAATAGAAAAAAAATTTGGTAAAAAATGGTGATAATTCCGCTAAATATCGTTTAAAGTCATTTGTATTGAACTAATCATACTTTTTATATTTTTATCGTTAAGTTCACATAATTTTACATCTAAAACACGTCTTTACAATACATTTGGGTGAATATAAAAGTTCGTAAAAAAATTTTGAAAAACAGGTGATGAATCCGCTAAATATCGTCTTAAGTCATTTCTATTAAACTAATCATACTTTTTATATTTTTAACGTTAAGTTCACATTATTTTACATCTAAAACACGTATTTACAATACATTTGGGTGAATACAAAAAATAAAAAAAAAATTTGGGAAAAAATTTGGTAAAGAATGGTGATAATTCCGCTAAATATCGTTTAAAGTCATTTGTATTGAACTAATCATACTTTTTATATTTTTATCGTTAAGTTCACATAATTTTACATCTAAAACACGTCTTTACAATACATTTGGGTGAATATAAAAGGTCGTAAAAAAATTTTTAAAAACAGGTGATGAATCCGCTAAATATCGTCTTAAATCTTTTCTTTTAAACTAATCATACTTTTTATATTTTTAACTTTAAGTTCACATTATTTTACATCTAAAACACGTATTTACAATACATTTGGGTGAATACAAAAAATAGAAAAAAAATTTGGGAAAAAATTTGGTAAAAAATGGAGATAATTCTGCTAAATATCGTTTAAAGTCATTTGTATTGAACTAATCATACTTTTTATATTTTTATCGTTAAGTTCACATAATTTTACATCTAAAACACGTCTTTACAATACATTTGGGTGAATATAAAAGGTCGTAAAAAAATTTTGAAAAACAGGTGATGAATCCGCTAAATATCGTCTTAAGTCATTTCTATTAAACTAATCATACTTTTTATATTTTTAACGTTAAGTTCACATTATTTTACATCTAAAACACGTATTTACAATGCATTTGGGTGAATACAAAAAATAGAAAAAAAATTTGGGAAAAAATTTGGTAAAGAATGGTGATAATTCCGCTAAATATCGTTTAAAGTCATTTGTATTGAACTAATCATACTTTTTATATTTTTATCGTTAAGTTCACATAATTTTACATCTAAAACACGTCTTTACAATACATTTGGGTGAATATAAAAGGTCGTAAAAAAATTTTTAAAAACAGGTGATGAATCCGCTAAATATCGTCTTAAATCTTTTCTTTTAAACTAATCATACTTTTTATATTTTTAACGTTAAGTTCACATTATTTTACATCTAAAACACGTATTTACAATGCATTTGGGTGAATACAAAAAATAGAAAAAAAATTTGGGAAAAAATTTGGTAAAAACTGGAGATAATTCTGCTAAATATCGTTTAAAGTCATTTGTATTGAACTAATCATACTTTTTATATTTTTATCGTTAAGTTCACATAATTTTACATTTAAAACACGTCTTTACAATACATTTGGGTGAATATAAAAGGTCGTAAAAAATTTGGGAAAAAATTTGGTAAAAAATAGTGATAATTCCGCTAAATATCGTTTAAAGTCATTTCTATTAAACTAATCATACTTTTTATATTTTTATCGTTAAGTTCACATAATTTTACATCTAAAACACGTCTTTACAATACATTTGGGTGAATATAAAAGGTCGTAAAAAAATTTGGGCAAAAATTTGGTAAAAAATAGTGAAAATTCCGCTAAATATCGTTTAAAGTCATTTGTATTGAACTAATCATACTTTTTATATTTTTAACGTTAAGTTCACATTATTTTACATCTAAAACACGTCTTTACAATACATTTGGGTGAATATAAAAGGTCGTAAAAAAATTTTTATAAACAGGTGATGAATCCGCTAAATATCGTCTTAAGTCATTTCTATTAAACTAATCATACTTTTTATATTTTTAACGTTAAGTTCACATTATTTTACATCTAAAACACGTATTTACAATACATCTGGGTGAATACAAAAAATAGAAAAAAAATTTGGTAAAATATGGTGATAATTCCGCTAAATATCGTTTAAAGTCATTTGTATTGAACTAATCATACTTTTTATATTTTTATCGTTAAGTTCACATAATTTTACATCTAAAACACGTCTTTACAATACATTTGGGTGAATACAAAAAATAGAAAAAAAATTTGGGAAAAAATTTGGTAAAAAATGGTGATAATTCCGCTAAATATCGTTTAAAGTCATTTCTATTAAACTAATCATACTTTTTATATTTTTATCGTTAAGTTCACATAATTTTACATCTAAAACACGTCTTTACAATACATTTGGGTGAATATAAAAGGTCGTAAAAAAATTTGGGCAAAAATTTGGTAAAAAATAGTGAAAATTCCGCTAAATATCGTTTAAAGTCATTTGTATTGAACTAATCATACTTTTTATATTTTTAACGTTAAGTTCACATTATTTTACATCTAAAACACGTCTTTACAATACATTTGGGTGAATATAAAAGGTCGTAAAAAAATTTTTATAAACAGGTGATGAATCCGCTAAATATCGTCTTAAGTCATTTCTATTAAACTAATCATACTTTTTATATTTTTATCGTTAAGTTCACATTATTTTACATCTAAAACACGTATTTACAATACATTTGGGTGAATACAAAAAATAGAAAAAAAATTTGGTAAAAAATGGTGATAATTCCGCTAAATATCGTTTAAAGTCATTTGTATTGAACCAATCATACTTTTTATATTTTTATCGTTAAGTTCACATAATTTTACATCTAAAACACGTCTTTACAATACATTTGGGTGAATATAAAAGGTCGTAAAAAAATTTTGAAAAACAGGTGATGAATCCGCTAAATATCGTCTTAAGTCATTTCTATTAAACTAATCATACTTTTTATATTTTAACGTTAAGTTCACATTATTTTACATCTAAAACACGTATTTACAATACATTTGGGTGAATACAAAAAATAAAAAAAAAATTTGGGAAAAAATTTGGTAAAGAATGGTGATAATTCCGCTAAATATCGTTTAAAGTCATTTGTATTGAACTAATCATACTTTTTATATTTTTATCGTTAAGTTCACATAATTTTACATCTAAAACACGTCTTTACAATACATTTGGGTGAATATAAAAGGTCGTAAAAAAATTTTTAAAAACAGGTGATGAATCCGCTAAATATCGTCTTAAATCTTTTCTTTTAAACTAATCATACTTTTTATATTTTTAACGTTAAGTTCACATTATTTTACATCTAAAACACGTATTTACAATACATTTGGGTGAATACAAAAAATAGAAAAAAAATTTGGGAAAAAATTTGGTAAAAAATGGAGATAATTCTGCTAAATATCGTTTAAAGTCATTTGTATTGAACTAATCATACTTTTTATATTTTTATCGTTAAGTTCACATAATTTTACATCTAAAACACGTCTTTACAATACATTTGGGTGAATATAAAAGGTCGTAAAAAAATTTGGGAAAAAATTTGGTAAAAAATAGTGATAATTCCGCTAAATATCGTTTAAAGTCATTTGTATTGAACTAATCATACTTTTTATATTTTTAACGTTAAGTTCACATTATTTTACATCTAAAACACGTATTTACAATACATTTGGGTGAATACAAAAAAAAAAAAAAAATTTGGGAAAAAATTTGGTAAAGAATGGTGATAATTCCGCTAAATATCGTTTAAAGTCATTTGTATTGAACTAATCATACTTTTTATATTTTTAACGTTAAGTTCACATTATTTTACATCTAAAACACGTATTTACAATACATCTGGGTGAATACAAAAAATAGAAAAAAAATTTGGTAAAAAATGGTGATAATTCCGCTAAATATCGTTTAAAGTCATTTGTATTGAACTAATCATACTTTTTATATTTTTATCGTTAAGTTCACATAATTTTACATCTAAAACACGTCTTTACAATACATTTGGGTGAATACAAAAAATAGAAAAAAAATTTGGGAAAAAATTTGGTAAAAAATGGTGATAATTCCGCTAAATATCGTTTAAAGTCATTTCTATTAAACTAATCATACTTTTTATATTTTTATCGTTAAGTTCACATAATTTTACATCTAAAACACGTCTTTACAATACATTTGGGTGAATATAAAAGGTCGTAAAAAAATTTGGGCAAAAATTTGGTAAAAAATAGTGAAAATTCCGCTAAATATCGTTTAAAGTCATTTGTATTGAACTAATCATACTTTTTATATTTTTAACGTTAAGTTCACATTATTTTACATCTAAAACACGTCTTTACAATACATTTGGGTGAATATAAAAGGTCGTAAAAAAATTTTTATAAACAGGTGATGAATCCGCTAAATATCGTCTTAAGTCATTTCTATTAAACTAATCATACTTTTTATATTTTTATCGTTAAGTTCACATTATTTTACATCTAAAACACGTATTTACAATACATTTGGGTGAATACAAAAAATAGAAAAAAAATTTGGTAAAAAATGGTGATAATTCCGCTAAATATCGTTTAAAGTCATTTGTATTGAACCAATCATACTTTTTATATTTTTATCGTTAAGTTCACATAATTTTACATCTAAAACACGTCTTTACAATACATTTGGGTGAATACAAAAAATAGAAAAAAAATTTGGGAAAAAATTTGGTAAAAAATGGTGATAATTCCGCTAAATATCGTTTAAAGTCATTTCTATTAAACTAATCATACTTTTTATATTTTTATCGTTAAGTTCACATAATTTTACATCTAAAACACGTCTTTACAATACATTTGGGTGAATATAAAAGGTCGTAAAAAAATTTGGGCAAAAATTTGGTAAAAAATAGTGAAAATTCCGCTAAATATCGTTTAAAGTCATTTGTATTGAACTAATCATACTTTTTATATTTTTAACGTTAAGTTCACATTATTTTACATCTAAAACACGTCTTTACAATACATTTGGGTGAATATAAAAGGTCGTAAAAAAATTTTTATAAACAGGTGATGAATCCGCTAAATATCGTCTTAAGTCATTTCTATTAAACTAATCATACTTTTTATATTTTTATCGTTAAGTTCACATTATTTTACATCTAAAACACGTATTTACAATACATTTGGGTGAATACAAAAAATAGAAAAAAAATTTGGTAAAAAATGGTGATAATTCCGCTAAATATCGTTTAAAGTCATTTGTATTGAACCAATCATACTTTTTATATTTTTATCGTTAAGTTCACATAATTTTACATCTAAAACACGTCTTTACAATACATTTGGGTGAATATAAAAGGTCGTAAAAAAATTTTGAAAAACAGGTGATGAATCCGCTAAATATCGTCTTAAGTCATTTCTATTAAACTAATCATACTTTTTATATTTTTAACGTTAAGTTCACATTATTTTACATCTAAAACACGTATTTACAATACATTTGGGTGAATACAAAAAATAAAAAAAAAATTTGGGAAAAAATTTGGTAAAGAATGGTGATAATTCCGCTAAATATCGTTTAAAGTCATTTGTATTGAACTAATCATACTTTTTATATTTTTATCGTTAAGTTCACATAATTTTACATCTAAAACACGTCTTTACAATACATTTGGGTGAATATAAAAGGTCGTAAAAAAATTTTTAAAAACAGGTGATGAATCCGCTAAATATCGTCTTAAATCTTTTCTTTTAAACTAATCATACTTTTTATATTTTTAACGTTAAGTTCACATTATTTTACATCTAAAACACGTATTTACAATACATTTGGGTGAATACAAAAAATAGAAAAAAAATTTGGGAAAAAATTTGGTAAAAAATGGAGATAATTCTGCTAAATATCGTTTAAAGTCATTTGTATTGAACTAATCATACTTTTTATATTTTTATCGTTAAGTTCACATAATTTTACATCTAAAACACGTCTTTACAATACATTTGGGTGAATATAAAAGGTCGTAAAAAAATTTGGGAAAAAATTTGGTAAAAAATAGTGATAATTCCGCTAAATATCGTTTAAAGTCATTTGTATTGAACTAATCATACTTTTTATATTTTTAACGTTAAGTTCACATTATTTTACATCTAAAACACGTATTTACAATACATTTGGGTGAATACAAAAAAAAAAAAAAAATTTGGGAAAAAATTTGGTAAAGAATGGTGATAATTCCGCTAAATATCGTTTAAAGTCATTTGTATTGAACTAATCATACTTTTTATATTTTTATCGTTAAGTTCACATAATTTTACATCTAAAACACGTCTTTACAATACATTTGGGTGAATATAAAAGGTCGTAAAAAAATTTTTAAAAACAGGTGATGAATCCGCTAAATATCGTCTTAAATCTTTTCTTTTAAACTAATCATACTTTTTATATTTTTAACTTTAAGTTCACATTATTTTACATCTAAAACACGTATTTACAATACATTTGGGTGAATACAAAAAATAGAAAAAAAATTTGGGAAAAAATTTGGTAAAAAATGGAGATAATTCTGCTAAATATCGTTTAAAGTCATTTGTATTGAACTAATCATACTTTTTATATTTTTATCGTTAAGTTCACATAATTTTACATCTAAAACACGTCTTTACAATACATTTGGGTGAATATAAAAGGTCGTAAAAAAATTTTGAAAAACAGGTGATGAATCCGCTAAATATCGTCTTAAGTCATTTCTATTAAACTAATCATACTTTTTATATTTTTAACGTTAAGTTCACATTATTTTACATCTAAAACACGTATTTACAATGCATTTGGGTGAATACAAAAAATAGAAAAAAAATTTGGGAAAAAATTTGGTAAAGAATGGTGATAATTCCGCTAAATATCGTTTAAAGTCATTTGTATTGAACTAATCATACTTTTTATATTTTTATCGTTAAGTTCACATAATTTTACATCTAAAACACGTCTTTACAATACATTTGGGTGAATATAAAAGGTCGTAAAAAAATTTTTAAAAACAGGTGATGAATCCGCTAAATATCGTCTTAAATCTTTTCTTTTAAACTAATCATACTTTTTATATTTTTAACATTAAGTTCACATTATTTTACATCTAAAACACGTATTTACAATACATTTGGGTGAATACAAAAAATAGAAAAAAAATTTGGGAAAAAATTTGGTAAAAACTGGAGATAATTCTGCTAAATATCGTTTAAAGTCATTTGTATTGAACTAATCATACTTTTTATATTTTTATCGTTAAGTTCACATAATTTTACATTTAAAACACGTCTTTACAATACATTTGGGTGAATATAAAAGGTCGTAAAAAAATTTGGGAAAAAATTTGGTAAAAAATAGTGATAATTCCGCTAAATATCGTTTAAAGTCATTTCTATTAAACTAATCATACTTTTTATATTTTTATCGTTAAGTTCACATAATTTTACATCTAAAACACGTCTTTACAATACATTTGGTTGAATATAAAAGGTCGTAAAAAAATTTGGGCAAAAATTTGGTAAAAAATAGTGAAAATTCCGCTAAATATCGTTTAAAGTCATTTGTATTGAACTAATCATACTTTTTATATTTTTAACGTTAAGTTCACATTATTTTACATCTAAAACACGTCTTTACAATACATTTGGGTGAATATAAAAGGTCGTAAAAAAATTTTTATAAACAGGTGATGAATCCGCTAAATATCGTCTTAAGTCATTTCTATTAAACTAATCATACTTTTTATATTTTTATCGTTAAGTTCACATTATTTTACATCTAAAACACGTATTTACAATACATTTGGGTGAATACAAAAAATAGAAAAAAAATTTGGTAAAAAATGGTGATAATTCCGCTAAATATCGTTTAAAGTCATTTGTATTGAACTAATCATACTTTTTATATTTTTATCGTTAAGTTCACATAATTTTACATCTAAAACACGTCTTTACAATACATTTGGGTGAATATAAAAGGTCGTAAAAAAATTTTTAAAAACAGGTGATGAATCCGCTAAATATCGTCTTAAATCTTTTCTTTTAAACTAATCATACTTTTTATATTTTTAACTTTAAGTTCACATTATTTTACATCTAAAACACGTATTTACAATACATTTGGGTGAATACAAAAAATAGAAAAAAAATTTGGGAAAAAATTTGGTAAAAAATGGAGATAATTCTGCTAAATATCGTTTAAAGTCATTTGTATTGAACTAATCATACTTTTTATATTTTTATCGTTAAGTTCACATAATTTTACATCTAAAACACGTCTTTACAATACATTTGGGTGAATATAAAAGGTCGTAAAAAAATTTTTATAAACAGGTGATGAATCCGCTAAATATCGTCTTAAGTCATTTCTATTAAACTAATCATACTTTTTATATTTTTATCGTTAAGTTCACATTATTTTACATCTAAAACACGTATTTACAATACATTTGGGTGAATACAAAAAATAGAAAAAAAATTTGGTAAAAAATGGTGATAATTCCGCTAAATATCGTTTAAAGTCATTTGTATTGAACTAATCATACTTTTTATATTTTTATCGTTAAGTTCACATAATTTTACATCTAAAACACGTCTTTACAATACATTTGGGTGAATATAAAAGGTCGTAAAAAAATTTTTAAAAACAGGTGATGAATCCGCTAAATATCGTCTTAAATCTTTTCTTTTAAACTAATCATACTTTTTATATTTTTAACTTTAAGTTCACATTATTTTACATCTAAAACACGTATTTACAATACATTTGGGTGAATACAAAAAATAGAAAAAAAATTTGGGAAAAAATTTGGTAAAAAATGGAGATAATTCTGCTAAATATCGTTTAAAGTCATTTGTATTGAACTAATCATACTTTTTATATTTTTATCGTTAAGTTCACATAATTTTACATCTAAAACACGTCTTTACAATACATTTGGGTGAATATAAAAGGTCGTAAAAAAATTTTGAAAAACAGGTGATGAATCCGCTAAATATCGTCTTAAGTCATTTCTATTAAACTAATCATACTTTTTATATTTTTAACGTTAAGTTCACATTATTTTACATCTAAAACACGTATTTACAATGCATTTGGGTGAATACAAAAAATAGAAAAAAAATTTGGGAAAAAATTTGGTAAAGAATGGTGATAATTCCGCTAAATATCGTTTAAAGTCATTTGTATTGAACTAATCATACTTTTTATATTTTTATCGTTAAGTTCACATAATTTTACATCTAAAACACGTCTTTACAATACATTTGGGTGAATATAAAAGGTCGTAAAAAAATTTTTAAAAACAGGTGATGAATCCGCTAAATATCGTCTTAAATCTTTTCTTTTAAACTAATCATACTTTTTATATTTTTAACATTAAGTTCACATTATTTTACATCTAAAACACGTATTTACAATACATTTGGGTGAATACAAAAAATAGAAAAAAAATTTGGGAAAAAATTTGGTAAAAACTGGAGATAATTCTGCTAAATATCGTTTAAAGTCATTTGTATTGAACTAATCATACTTTTTATATTTTTATCGTTAAGTTCACATAATTTTACATTTAAAACACGTCTTTACAATACATTTGGGTGAATATAAAAGGTCGTAAAAAAATTTGGGAAAAAATTTGGTAAAAAATAGTGATAATTCCGCTAAATATCGTTTAAAGTCATTTCTATTAAACTAATCATACTTTTTATATTTTTATCGTTAAGTTCACATAATTTTACATCTAAAACACGTCTTTACAATACATTTGGGTGAATATAAAAGGTCGTAAAAAAATTTGGGCAAAAATTTGGTAAAAAATAGTGAAAATTCCGCTAAATATCGTTTAAAGTCATTTGTATTGAACTAATCATACTTTTTATATTTTTAACGTTAAGTTCACATTATTTTACATCTAAAACACGTCTTTACAATACATTTGGGTGAATATAAAAGGTCGTAAAAAAATTTTTATAAACAGGTGATGAATCCGCTAAATATCGTCTTAAGTCATTTCTATTAAACTAATCATACTTTTTATATTTTTAACGTTAAGTTCACATTATTTTACATCTAAAACACGTATTTACAATACATCTGGGTGAATACAAAAAATAGAAAAAAAATTTGGTAAAAAATGGTGATAATTCCGCTAAATATCGTTTAAAGTCATTTGTATTGAACTAATCATACTTTTTATATTTTTATCGTTAAGTTCACATAATTTTACATCTAAAACACGTCATTACAATACATTTGGGTGAATATAAAAGGTCGTAAAAAAATTTTTAAAAACAGGTGATGAATCCGCTAAATATCGTCTTAAATCTTTTCTTTTAAACTAATCATACTTTTTATATTTTTAACTTTAAGTTCACATTATTTTACATCTAAAACACGTATTTACAATACATTTGGGTGAATACAAAAAATAGAAAAAAAATTTGGGAAAAAATTTGGTAAAAAATGGAGATAATTCTGCTAAATATCGTTTAAAGTCATTTGTATTGAACTAATCATACTTTTTATATTTTTATCGTTAAGTTCACATAATTTTACATCTAAAACACGTCTTTACAATACATTTGGGTGAATATAAAAGGTCGTAAAAAAATTTTGAAAAACAGGTGATGAATCCGCTAAATATCGTCTTAAGTCATTTCTATTAAACTAATCATACTTTTTATATTTTTAACGTTAAGTTCACATTATTTTACATCTAAAACACGTATTTACAATGCATTTGGGTGAATACAAAAAATAGAAAAAAAATTTGGGAAAAAATTTGGTAAAGAATGGTGATAATTCCGCTAAATATCGTTTAAAGTCATTTGTATTGAACTAATCATACTTTTTATATTTTTATCGTTAAGTTCACATAATTTTACATCTAAAACACGTCTTTACAATACATTTGGGTGAATATAAAAGGTCGTAAAAAAATTTTTAAAAACAGGTGATGAATCCGCTAAATATCGTCTTAAATCTTTTCTTTTAAACTAATCATACTTTTTATATTTTTAACATTAAGTTCACATTATTTTACATCTAAAACACGTATTTACAATACATTTGGGTGAATACAAAAAATAGAAAAAAAATTTGGGAAAAAATTTGGTAAAAACTGGAGATAATTCTGCTAAATATCGTTTAAAGTCATTTGTATTGAACTAATCATACTTTTTATATTTTTATCGTTAAGTTCACATAATTTTACATTTAAAACACGTCTTTACAATACATTTGGGTGAATATAAAAGGTCGTAAAAAAATTTGGGAAAAAATTTGGTAAAAAATAGTGATAATTCCGCTAAATATCGTTTAAAGTCATTTCTATTAAACTAATCATACTTTTTATATTTTTATCGTTAAGTTCACATAATTTTACATCTAAAACACGTCTTTACAATACATTTGGGTGAATATAAAAGGTCGTAAAAAAATTTTTAAAAACAGGTGATGAATCCGCTAAATATCGTCTTAAATCTTTTCTTTTAAACTAATCATACTTTTTATATTTTTAACGTTAAGTTCACATTATTTTACATCTAAAACACGTATTTACAATACATTTGGGTGGATACAAAAAATAGAAAAAAAATTTGGGAAAAAATTTGGTAAAAAATGGAGATAATTCTGCTAAATATCGTTTAAAGTCATTTGTATTGAACTAATCATACTTTTTATATTTTTATCGTTAAGTTCACGTAATTTTACATCTAAAACACGTCTTTACAATACATTTGGGTGAATACAAAAAATAAAAAAAAAAATTTGGGAAAAAATTTGGTAAAGAATGGTGATAATTCCGCTAAATATCGTTTAAAGTCATTTGTATTGAACTAATCATACTTTTTATATTTTTATCGTTAAGTTCACATAATTTTACATCTAAAACACGTCTTTACAATACATTTGGGTGAATATAAAAGGTCGTAAAAAGATTTGGGCAAAAATTTGGTAAAAAATAGTGAAAATTCCGCTAAATATCGTTTAAAGTCATTTGTATTGAACTAATCATACTTTTTATATTTTTAACGTTAAGTTCACATTATTTTACATCTAAAACACGTCTTTACAATACATTTGGGTGAATATAAAAGGTCGTAAAAAAATTTTTATAAACAGGTGATGAATCCGCTAAATATCGTCTTAAGTCATTTCTATTAAACTAATCATACTTTTTATATTTTTAACGTTAAGTTCACATTATTTTACATCTAAAACACGTATTTACAATACATTTGGGTGAATTCAAAAAATAGAAAAAAAATTTGGTAAAAAATGGTGATAATTCCGCTAAATATCGTTTAAAGTCATTTGTATTGAACTAATCATACTTTTTATATTTTTATCGTTAAGTTCACATAATTTTACATCTAAAACACGTCTTTACAATACATTTGGGTGAATATAAAAGTTCGTAAAAAAATTTTGAAAAACAGGTGATGAATCCGCTAAATATCGTCTTAAGTCATTTCTATTAAACTAATCATACTTTTTATATTTTTAACGTTAAGTTCACATTATTTTACATCTAAAACACGTATTTACAATACATTTGGGTGAATACAAAAAATAAAAAAAAAATTTGGGAAAAAATTTGGTAAAGAATGGTGATAATTCCGCTAAATATCGTTTAAAGTCATTTGTATTGAACTAATCATACTTTTTATATTTTTATCGTTAAGTTCACATAATTTTACATCTAAAACACGTCTTTACAATACATTTGGGTGAATATAAAAGGTCGTAAAAAAATTTTTAAAAACAGGTGATGAATCCGCTAAATATCGTCTTAAATCTTTTCTTTTAAACTAATCATACTTTTTATATTTTTAACTTTAAGTTCACATTATTTTACATCTAAAACACGTATTTACAATACATTTGGGTGAATACAAAAAATAGAAAAAAAATTTGGGAAAAAATTTGGTAAAAAATGGAGATAATTCTGCTAAATATCGTTTAAAGTCATTTGTATTGAACTAATCATACTTTTTATATTTTTAACGTTAAGTTCACATTATTTTACATCTAAAACACGTATTTACAATACATTTGGGTGAATACAAAAAATAGAAAAAAAATTTGGTAAAAAATGGTGATAATTCCGCTAAATATCGTTTAAAGTCATTTGTATTGAACTAATCATACTTTTTATATTTTTATCGTTAAGTTCACATAATTTTACATCTAAAACACGTCTTTACAATACATTTGGGTGAATATAAAAGGTCGTAAAAAGATTTTTAAAAACAGGTGATGAATCCGCTAAATATCGTCTTAAATCTTTTCTATTAAACTAATCATACTTTTTATATTTTTAACGTTAAGTTCACATTATTTTACATCTAAAACACGTATTTACAATACATTTGGGTGAATACAAAAAATAAAAAAAAAATTTGGGAAAAAATTTGGTAAAGAATGGTGATAATTCCGCTAAATATCGTTTAAAGTCATTTGTATTGAACTAATCATACTTTTTATATTTTTATCGTTAAGTTCACATAATTTTACATCTAAAACACGTCTTTACAATACATTTGGGTGAATATAAAAGGTCGTAAAAAAATTTTTAAAAACAGGTGATGAATCCGCTAAATATCGTCTTAAATCTTTTCTTTTAAACTAATCATACTTTTTATATTTTTAACTTTAAGTTCACATTATTTTACATCTAAAACACGTATTTACAATACATTTGGGTGAATACAAAAAATAGAAAAAAAATTTGGGAAAAAATTTGGTAAAAAATGGAGATAATTCTGCTAAATATCGTTTAAAGTCATTTGTATTGAACTAATCATACTTTTTATATTTTTAACGTTAAGTTCACATTATTTTACATCTAAAACACGTATTTACAATACATTTGGGTGAATACAAAAAATAGAAAAAAAATTTGGTAAAAAATGGTGATAATTCCGCTAAATATCGTTTAAAGTCATTTGTATTGAACTAATCATACTTTTTATATTTTTATCGTTAAGTTCACATAATTTTACATCTAAAACACGTCTTTACAATACATTTGGGTGAATATAAAAGGTCGTAAAAAAATTTTGAAAAAAAGGTGATGAATCCGCTAAATATCGTCTTAAGTCATTTCTATTAAATTAATCATACTTTTTATATTTTTAACGTTAAGTTCACATAATTTTACATCTAAAACACGTCTTTACAATACATTTGGGTGAATATTAAAGGTCATAAAAAAATTTTGAAAAACAGGTGATGAATCCGCTAAATATCGTCATAAGTCATTTCTATTAAACTAATCATACTTTTTATATTTTTAACGTTAAGTTCACATTATTTTACATCTAAAACACGTATTTACAATACATTTGGGTAAATACAAAAAATAGAAAAAAAATTTGGGAAAAAATTTGGTAATAAATGGTGATAATTCCGCTAAATATCGTTTAATGTCATTTGTATTGAACTAATCATACTTTTTATATTTTTATCGTTAAGTTCACATAATTTTACATCTAAAACACATCTTTACAATACATTTGGGTGAATATAAAAGGTCGTAAAAAAATTTGGGAAAAAATTTGGTAAAAAATACTGATAATTCCGCTAAATATCGTTTAAAGTCATTTGTATTGAACTAATCATACTTTTTATATTTTTATCGTTAAGCTCACAGTATTTTACATCTAAAACACGTATTTACAATACATTTGGGTGAATATAAAAGGTCGTAAAAAAATTTGGGAAAAAATTTGGTAAAAAATAGTGATAATTCCGCTAAATATCGTTTAAAGTCATTTGTATTGAACTAATCATACTTTTTATATTTTTATCGTTAAGCTCCCAGTATTTTACATCTAAAACACGTATTTACAATACATTTGGGTGAATATAAAAGGTCGTAAAAAAAATTTTAAAAACAGGTGATGAATCCGCTAAATATCGTCTTTAGTCATTTCTATTAAACTAATCATACTTTTTATATTTTTAACGTTAAGTTCACATTATTTTACATCTAAAACACGTATTTACAATACATTTGGGTGAATACAAAAAATAGAAAAAAAATTTGGTAAAAAATGGTGATAATTCCGCTAAATATCGTTTAAAGTCATTTGTATTGAACTAATCATACTTTTTATATTTTTAACGTTAAGTTCACATTATTTTACATCTAAAACACGTATTTACAATACATTTGGGTGAATACAAAAAATAGAAAATAAATTTGGGAAAAAATTTGGTAATAAATGGTGATAATTCCGCTAAATATCGTTTAAAGTCATTTGTAATGAACTAATCATACTTTTTATATTTTTATCGTAAAGTTCACATAATTTTACATCTAAAACACGTATTTACAATACATTTGGGTGAATATAAAAGGTCGTAAAAAACATTTTAAAAACAGGTGATGAATCCGCTAAATATCGTCTTTAGTCATTTCTATTAAACTAATCATACTTTTTATATTTTTAATGTTAAGTTCACATTATTTTACATCTAAAACACGTATTTACAATACATTTGGGTGAATACAAAAAATAGAAAAAAAATTTGGTAAAAAATGGTGATAATTCCGCTAAATATCGTTTAAAGTCATTTGTATTGAACTAATCATACTTTTTATATTTTTATCGTTAACTTCACATAATTTTACATCTAAAACACGTCTTTACAATACATTTGGGTGAATATAAAAGGTCGTAAAAAAATTTTGGAAAACAGGTGTTGAATCCGCTAAATATCGTCTTCAGTCATTTCTATTAAACTAATCATACTTTTTATATTTTTAACGTTAAGTTCACATTATTTTACATCTAAAACACGTATTTACAATACATTTGGGTGAATACAAAAAATAGAAAAAAAATTTGGGAAAAAATTTGGTAATAAATGGTGATAATTCCGCTAAATATCGTTTAAAGTCATTTGTATTGAACTAATCATACTTTTTATATTTTTATCGTTAAGTTCACATAATTTTACATCTAAAACACGTCTTTACAATACATTTGGGTGAATATAAAAGGTCGTAAAAAAATTTTGAAAAACAGGTGATGAATCCGCTAAATATCGTCTTAAGTCATTTCTATTAAACTAATCATACTTTTTATATTTTTAACGTTAAGTTCACATTATTTTACATCTAAAACACGTATTTACAATACATTTGGGTGAATACAAAAAAATAGAAAAAAAATTTGGGAAAAAATTTGGTAATAAATGGTGATAATTCCGCTAAATATCGTTTAATGTCATTTGTATTGAACTAATCATACTTTTTATATTTTTATCGTTAAGTTCACATTATTTTACATCTAAAACACGTCTTTACAATACATTTGGGTGAATATAAAAGGTCGTAAAAAAATTTGGGAAAAAATTTGTTAAAAAATAGTGATAATTCCGCTAAATATCGTTTAAAGTCATTTGTATTGAACTAATCATACTTTTTATATTTTTATCGTTAAGCTCACAGTATTTTACATCTAAAACACGTATTTACAATACATTTGGGTGAATATAAAAGGTCGTAAAAAAAATTTTAAAAACAGGTGATGAATCCGCTAAATATCGTCTTTAGTCATTTCTATTAAACTAATCATACTTTTTATATTTTTAACGTTAAGTTCACATTATTTTACATCTAAAACACGTATTTACAATACATTTGGGTGAATACAAAAAATAGAAAAAAAATTTGGTAAAAAATGGTGATAATTCCGCTAAATATCGTTTAAAGTCATTTGTATTGAACTAATCATACTTTTTATATTTTTAACGTTAAGTTCACATTATTTTACATCTAAAACACGTATTTACAATACATTTGGGTGAATACAAAAAATAGAAAAAAAATTTGGTAAAAAATGGTGATAATTCCGCTAAATATCGTTTAAAGTCATTTGTATTGAACTAATCATACTTTTTATATTTTTATCGTTAACTTCCTATAATTTTACATCTAAAACACGTCTTTACAATACATTTGGGTGAATATAAAAGGTCGTAAAAAAATTTTGGAAAACAGGTGTTGAATCCGCTAAATATCGTCTTCAGTCATTTCTATTAAACTAATCATACTTTTTATATTTTTAACGTTAAGTTCACATTATTTTACATCTAAAACACGTATTTACAATACATTTGGGTGAATACAAAAAATAGAAAAAAAATTTGGGAAAAAATTTGGTAATAAATGGTGATAATTCCGCTAAATAACGTTTAAAGTCATTTGTATTGAACTAATCATACTTTTTATATTTTTATCGTTAAGTTCACATAATTTTACATCTAAAACACGTCTTTACAATACATTTGGGTGAATATAAAAGGTCGTAAAAAAATTTTGAAAAAAAGGTGATGAATCCGCTAAATATCGTCTTAAGTCATTTCTATTAAATTAATCATACTTTTTATATTTTTAACGTTAAGTTCACATAATTTTACATCTAAAACACGTCTTTACAATACATTTGGGTGAATATAAAAGGTCATAAAAAAATTTTGAAAAACAGGTGATGAATCCGCTAAATATCGTCATAAGTCATTTCTATTAAACTAATCATACTTTTTATATTTTTAACGTTAAGTTCACATTATTTTACATCTAAAACACGTATTTACAATACATTTGGGTGAATACAAAAAATAGAAAAAAAATTTGGGAAAAAATTTGGTAATAAATGGTGATAATTCCGCTAAATATCGTTTAATGTCATTTGTATTGAACTAATCATACTTTTTATATTTTTATCGTTAAGTTCACATAATTTTACATCTAAAACACATCTTTACAATACATTTGGGTGAATATAAAAGGTCGTAAAAAAATTTGGGAAAAAATTTGGTAAAAAATACTGATAATTCCGCTAAATATCGTTTAAAGTCATTTGTATTGAACTAATCATACTTTTTATATTTTTATCGTTAAGCTCACAGTATTTTACATCTAAAACACGTATTTACAATACATTTGGGTGAATATAAAAGGTCGTAAAAAAATTTGGGAAAAAATTTGGTAAAAAATAGTGATAATTCCGCTAAATATCGTTTAAAGTCATTTGTATTGAACTAATCATACTTTTTATATTTTTATCGTTAAGCTCCCAGTATTTTACATCTAAAACACGTATTTACAATACATTTGGGTGAATATAAAAGGTCGTAAAAAAAATTTTAAAAACAGGTGATGAATCCGCTAAATATCGTCTTTAGTCATTTCTATTAAACTAATCATACTTTTTATATTTTTAACGTTAAGTTCACATTATTTTACATCTAAAACACGTATTTACAATACATTTGGGTGAATACAAAAAATAGAAAAAAAATTTGGTAAAAAATGGTGATAATTCCGCTAAATATCGTTTAAAGTCATTTGTATTGAACTAATCATACTTTTTATATTTTTAACGTTAAGTACACATTATTTTACATCTAAAACACGTATTTACAATACATTTGGGTGAATACAAAAAATAGAAAAAAAATTTGGTAAAAAATGGTGATAATTCCGCTAAATATCGTTTAAAGTCATTTGTATTGAAGTAATCATACTTTTTATATTTTTATCGTTAACTTCACATAATTTTACATCTAAAACACGTCTTTACAATACATTTGGGTGAATATAAAAGGTCGTAAAAAAATTTTGGAAAACAGGTGTTGAATCCGCTAAATATCGTCTTCAGTCATTTCTATTAAACTAATCATACTTTTTATATTTTTAACGTTAAGTTCACATTATTTTACATCTAAAACACGTATTTACAATACATTTGGGTGAATACAAAAAATAGAAAAAAAATTTGGGAAAAAATTTGGTAAAAAATAGTGATAATTCCGCTAAATATCGTTTAAAGTCATTTGTATTGAACTAATCATACTTTTTATATTTTTATCGTTAAGCTCACAGTATTTTACATCTAAAACACGTATTTACAATACATTCGGGTGAATACAAAAAATAGAAAAAAAATTTGGGAAAAAATTTGGTAATAAATGGTGATAATTCCGCTAAATATCGTTTAAAGTCATTTGTATTGAACTAATCATACTTTTTATATTTTTAACGTTAAGTTCACATTATTTTACATCTAAAACACGTATTTACAATACATTTGGGTGAATATAAAAGGTCGTAAAAAAATTTGGGAAAAAATTTGGTAAAAAATAGTGATAATTCCGCTAAATATCGTTTAAAGTCATTTGTATTGAACTAATCATACTTTTTATATTTTTATCGTTAAGCTCACAGTATTTTACATCTAAAACACGTATTTACAATACATTTGGGTGAATATAAAAGGTCGTAAAAAAAATTTTAAAAACAGGTGATGAATCCGCTAAATATCGTCTTTAGTCATTTCTATTAAACTAATCATACTTTTTATATTTTTAACGTTAAGTTCACATTATTTTACATCTAAAACACGTATTTACAATACATTTGGGTGAATACAAAAAATAGAAAAAAAATTTGGTAAAAAATAGTGATAATTCCGCTAAATATCGTTTAAAGTCATTTGTATTGAACTAATCATACTTTTTATATTTTTAACGTTAAGTTCACATTATTTTACATATAAAACACGTATTTACAATACATTTGGGTGAATACAAAAAATAGAAAAAAAATTTGGTAAAAAATGGTGATAATTCCGCTAAATATCGTTTAAAGTCATTTGTATTGAACTAATCATACTTTTTATATTTTTATCGTTAACTTCACATAATTTTACATCTAAAACACGTCTTTACAATACATTTGGGTGAATATAAAAGGTCGTAAAAAAATTTTGGAAAACAGGTGTTGAATCCGCTAAATATCGTCTTCAGTCATTTCTATTAAACTAATCATAATTTTTATATTTTTAACGTTAAGTTCACATTATTTTACATCTAAAACACGTATTTACAATACATTTGGGTGAATACAAAAAATAGAAAAAAAATTTGGGAAAAAATTTGGTAATAAATGGTGATAATTCCGCTAAATATCGTTTAAAGTCATTTGTATTGAACTAATCATACTTTTTATATTTTTATCGTTAAGTTCACATAATTTTACATCTAAAACACGTCTTTACAATACATTTGGGTGAATATAAAAGGTCGTAAAAAAATTTTGAAAAACAGGTGATGAATCCGCTAAATATCGTCTTAAGTCATTTCTATTAAACTAATCATACTTTTTATATTTTTAACGTTAAGTTCACATAATTTTACATCTAAAACACTTCTTTACAATACATTTGGGTGAATATAAAAGGTCATAAAAAAATTTTGAAAAACAGGTGATGAATCCGCTAAATATCGTCATAAGTCATTTCTATTAAACTAATCATACTTTTTATATTTTTAACGTTAAGTTCACATTATTTTACATCTAAAACACGTATTTACAATACATTTGGGTGAATACAAAAAATAGAAAAAAAATTTGGGAAAAAATTTGGTAATAAATGGTGATAATTCCGCTAAATATCGTTTAAAGTCATTTGTATTGAACTAATCATACTTTTTATATTTTTATCGTTAAGTTCACATAATTTTACATCTAAAACACGTCTTTACAATACATTTGGGTGAATATAAAAGGTCGTAAAAAAATTTTGAAAAACAGGTGATGAATCCGCTAAATATCGTCTTAAGTCATTTCTATTAAACTAATCATACTTTTTATATTTTTAACGTTAAGTTCACATTATTTTACATCTAAAACACGTATTTACAATACATTTGGGTGAATACAAAAAAATAGAAAAAAAATTTGGGAAAAAATTTGGTAATAAATGGTGATAATTCCGCTAAATATCGTTTAATGTCATTTGTATTGAACTAATCATACTTTTTATATTTTTATCGTTAAGTTCACATTATTTTACATCTAAAACACGTCTTTACAATACATTTGGGTGAATATAAAAGGTCGTAAAAAAATTTGGGAAAAAATTTGGTAAAAAATAGTGATAATTCCGCTAAATATCGTTTAAAGTCATTTGTATTGAACTAATCATACTTTTTATATTTTTATCGTTAAGCTCACAGTATTTTACATCTAAAACACGTATTTACAATACATTTGGGTGAATACAAAAAATAGAAAAAAAATTTGGTAAAAAATGGTGATAATTCCGCTAAATATCGTTTAAAGTCATTTCTATTAAACTAATCATACTTTTTATATTTTTATCGTTAAGTTCACATAATTTTACATCTAAAACACGTCTTTACAATACATTTGGGTGAATATAAAAGGTCGTAAAAAAATTTTGAAAAAAAGGTGATGAATCCGCTAAATATCGTCTTAAGTCATTTCTATTAAATTAATCATACTTTTTATATTTTTAACGTTAAGTTCACATAATTTTACATCTAAAACACGTCTTTACAATACATTTGGGTGAATATAAAAGGTCATAAAAAAATTTTGAAAAACAGGTGATGAATCCGCTAAATATCGTCATAAGTCATTTCTATTAAACTAATCATACTTTTTATATTTTTAACGTTAAGTTCACATTATTTTACATCTAAAACACGTATTTACAATACATTTGGGTGAATACAAAAAATAGAAAAAAAATTTGGGAAAAAATTTGGTAATAAATGGTGATAATTCCGCTAAATATCGTTTAATGTCATTTGTATTGAACTAATCATACTTTTTATATTTTTATCGTTAAGTTCACATAATTTTACATCTAAAACACATCTTTACAATACATTTGGGTGAATATAAAAGGTCGTAAAAAAATTTGGGAAAAAATTTGGTAAAAAATACTGATAATTCCGCTAAATATCGTTTAAAGTCATTTGTATTGAACTAATCATACTTTTTATATTTTTATCGTTAAGCTCACAGTATTTTACATCTAAAACACGTATTTACAATACATTTGGGTGAATATAAAAGGTCGTAAAAAAATTTGGGAAAAAATTTGGTAAAAAATAGTGATAATTCCGCTAAATATCGTTTAAAGTCATTTGTATTGAACTAATCATACTTTTTATATTTTTATCGTTAAGCTCCCAGTATTTTACATCTAAAACACGTATTTACAATACATTTGGGTGAATATAAAAGGTCGTAAAAAAAATTTTAAAAACAGGTGATGAATCCGCTAAATATCGTCTTTAGTCATTTCTATTAAACTAATCATACTTTTTATATTTTTAACGTTAAGTTCACATTATTTTACATCTAAAACACGTATTTACAATACATTTGGGTGAATACAAAAAATAGAAAAAAAATTTGGTAAAAAATGGTGATAATTCCGCTAAATATCGTTTAAAGTCATTTGTATTGAACTAATCATACTTTTTATATTTTTAACGTTAAGTACACATTATTTTACATCTAAAACACGTATTTACAATACATTTGGGTGAATACAAAAAATAGAAAAAAAATTTGGTAAAAAATGGTGATAATTCCGCTAAATATCGTTTAAAGTCATTTGTATTGAACTAATCATACTTTTTATATTTTTATCGTTAACTTCACATAATTTTACATCTAAAACACGTCTTTACAATACATTTGGGTGAATATAAAAGGTCGTAAAAAAATTTTGGAAAACAGGTGTTGAATCCGCTAAATATCGTCTTCAGTCATTTCTATTAAACTAATCATACTTTTTATATTTTTAACGTTAAGTTCACATTATTTTACATCTAAAACACGTATTTACAATACATTTGGGTGAATACAAAAAATAGAAAAAAAATTTGGGAAAAAATTTGGTAAAAAATAGTGATAATTCCGCTAAATATCGTTTAAAGTCATTTGTATTGAACTAATCATACTTTTTATATTTTTATCGTTAAGCTCACAGTATTTTACATCTAAAACACGTATTTACAATACATTTGGGTGAATATAAAAGGTCGTAAAAAAATTTGGGAAAAAATTTGGTAAAAAATAGTGATAATTCCGCTAAATATCGTTTAAAGTCATTTGTATTGAACTAATCATACTTTTTATATTTTTATCGTTAAGCTCACAGTATTTTACATCTAAAACACGTATTTACAATACATTTGGGTGAATATAAAAGGTCGTAAAAAAATTTGGGAAAAAATTTGGTAAAAAATAGTGATAATTCCGCTAAATATCGTTTAAAGTCATTTGTATTGAACTAATCATACTTTTTATATTTTTATCGTTAAGCTCACAGTATTTTACATCTAAAACACGTATTTACAATACATTTGGGTGAATATAAAAGGTCGTAAAAAAAATTTTAAAAACAGGTGATGAATCCGCTAAATATCGTCTTTAGTCATTTCTATTAAACTAATCATACTTTTTATATTTTTAACGTTAAGTTCACATTATTTTACATCTAAAACACGTATTTACAATACATTTGGGTGAATACAAAAAATAGAAAAAAAATTTGGTAAAAAATAGTGATAATTCCGCTAAATATCGTTTAAAGTCATTTGTATTGAACTAATCATACTTTTTATATTTTTAACGTTAAGTTCACATTATTTTACATATAAAACACGTATTTACAATACATTTGGGTGAATACAAAAAATAGAAAAAAAATTTGGTAAAAAATGGTGATAATTCCGCTAAATATCGTTTAAAGTCATTTGTATTGAACTAATCATACTTTTTATATTTTTATCGTTAAGTTCACATTATTTTACATCTAAAACACGTATTTACAATACATTTGGGTGAATACAAAAAATAGAAAAAAAATTTGGGAAAAAATTTGGTAATAAATGGTGATAATTCCGCTAAATATCGTTTAAAGTCATTTGTATTGAACTAATCATACTTTTTATATTTTTATCGTTAAGTTCACATAATTTTACATCTAAAACACGTCTTTACAATACATTTGGGTGAATATAAAAGGTCGTAAAAAAATTTTGAAAAACAGGTGATGAATCCGCTAAATATCGTCTTAAGTCATTTCTATTAAACTAATCATACTTTTTATATTTTTAACGTTAAGTTCACATTATTTTACATCTAAAACACGTATTTACAATACATTTGGGTGAATACAAAAAATAGAAAAAAAATTTGGGAAAAAATTTGGTAATAAATGGTGATAATTCCGCTAAATATCGTTTACAGTCATTTGTATTGAACTAATCATACTTTTTATATTTTTATCGTTAAGTTCACATAATTTTACATCTAAAACACGACTTTACAATACATTTGGGTGAATATAAAAGGTCGTAAAAAAATTTTGAAAAACAGGTGATGAATCCGCTAAATATCGTCTTAAGTTATTTCTATTAAACTAATCATAATTTTTGTATTTTTAACGTTAAGTTCACATTATTTTACATCTAAAACACGTATTTACAATACATTTGGGTGAATACAAAAAATATAAAAAAAAATTTGGGAAAAAATTTGGTAATAAATGGTGATAATTCCGCTAAATATCGTTTAAAGTCATTTGTATTGAACTAATCATACTTTTTATATTTTTATCGTTAAGTTCACATAATTTTACATCTAAAACACGTCTTTACAATACATTTGGGTGAATATAAAAGGTCGTAAAAAAATTTTGAAAAACAGGTGATGAATCCGCTAAATATCGTCTTAAGTCATTTCTATTAAACTAATCATACTTTTTATATTTTTAACGTTAAGTTCACATTATTTTACATCTAAAACACGTATTTACAATACATTTGGGTGAATACAAAAAAATAGAAAAAAAATTTGGGAAAAAATTTGGTAATAAATGGTGATAATTCCGCTAAATATCGTTTAATGTCATTTGTATTGAACTAATCATACTTTTTATATTTTTATCGTTAAGTTCACATAATTTTACATCTAAAACACGTCTTTACAATACATTTGGGTGAATATAAAAGGTCGTAAAAAAATTTGGGAAAAAATTTGGTAAAAAATAGTGATAATTCCGCTAAATATCGTTTAAAGTCATTTGTATTGAACTAATCATACTTTTTATATTTTTATCGTTAAGCTCACAGTATTTTACATCTAAAACACGTATTTACAATACATTTGGGTGAATATAAAAGGTCGTAAAAAAAATTTTAAAAACAGTCGATGAATCCGCTAAATATCGTCTTTAGTCATTTCTATTAAACTAATCATACTTTTTATATTTTTAACGTTAAGTTCACATTATTTTACATCTAAAACACGTATTTACAATACATTTGGGTGAATACAAAAAATAGAAAAAAAATTTGGTAAAAAATGGTGATAATTCCGCTAAATATCGTTTAAAGTCATTTGTATTGAACTAATCATACTTTTTATATTTTTAACGTTAAGTTCACATTATTTTACATCTAAAACACGTATTTACAATACATTTGGGTGAATACAAAAAATAGAAAATAAATTTGGGAAAAAATTTGGTAATAAATGGTGATAATTCCGCTAAATATCGTTTAAAGTCATTTGTAATGAACTAATCATACTTTTTATATTTTTATCGTTAAGTTCACATAATTTTACATCTAAAACACGTATTTACAATACATTTGGTTGAATATAAAAGGTCGTAAAAAACATTTTAAAAACAGGTGATGAATCCGCTAAATATCGTCTTTAGTCATTTCTATTAAACTAATCATACTTTTTATATTTTTAACGTTAAGTTCACATTATTTTACATCTAAAACACGTATTTACAATACATTTGGGTGAATACAAAAAAATAGAAAAAAAATTTGGGAAAAAATTTGGTAATAAATGGTGATAATTCCGCTAAATATCGTTTAATGTCATTTGTATTGAACTAATCATACTTTTTATATTTTTATCGTTAAGTTCACATAATTTTACATCTAAAACACGTCTTTACAATACATTTGGGTGAATATAAAAGGTCGTAAAAAAATTTGGGAAAAAATTTGGTAAAAAATAGTGATAATTCCGCTAAATATCGTTTAAAGTCATTTGTATTGAACTAATCATACTTTTTATATTTTTATCGTTAAGCTCACAGTATTTTACATCTAAAACACGTATTTACAATACATTTGGGTGAATATAAAAGGTCGTAAAAAAAATTTTAAAAACAGTCGATGAATCCGCTAAATATCGTCTTTAGTCATTTCTATTAAACTAATCATACTTTTTATATTTTTAACGTTAAGTTCACATTATTTTACATCTAAAACACGTATTTACAATACATTTGGGTGAATACAAAAAATAGAAAAAAAATTTGGTAAAAAATGGTGATAATTCCGCTAAATATCGTTTAAAGTCATTTGTATTGAACTAATCATACTTTTTATATTTTTAACGTTAAGTTCACATTATTTTACATCTAAAACACGTATTTACAATACATTTGGGTGAATACAAAAAATAGAAAATAAATTTGGGAAAAAATTTGGTAATAAATGGTGATAATTCCGCTAAATATCGTTTAAAGTCATTTGTAATGAACTAATCATACTTTTTATATTTTTATCGTTAAGTTCACATAATTTTACATCTAAAACACGTATTTACAATACATTTGGTTGAATATAAAAGGTCGTAAAAAACATTTTAAAAACAGGTGATGAATCCGCTAAATATCGTCTTTAGTCATTTCTATTAAACTAATCATACTTTTTATATTTTTAACGTTAAGTTCACATTATTTTACATCTAAAACACGTATTTACAATACATTTGGGTGAATACAAAAAAATAGAAAAAAAATTTGGGAAAAAATTTGGTAATAAATGGTGATAATTCCGCTAAATATCGTTTAAAGTCATTTGTATTGAACTAATCATACTTTTTATATTTTTATCGTTAAGCTCACAGTATTTTACATCTAAAACACGTATTTACAATACATTTGGGTGAATATAAAAGGTCGTAAAAAAAATTTTAAAAACAGGTGATGAATCCGCTAAATATCGTCTTTAGTCATTTATATTAAACTAATCATACTTTTTATATTTTTAACGTTAAGTTCACATTATTTTACATCTAAAACACGTATTTACAATACATTTGGGTGAATACAAAAAATAGAAAAAAAATTTGGTAAAAAATGGTGATAATTCCGCTAAATATCGTTTAAAGTCATTTGTATTGAACTAATCATACTTTTTATATTTTTATCGTTAAGTTCACATAATTTTACATCTAAAACACGTCTTTACAATACATTTGGGTGAATATAAAAGGTCGTAAAAAAATTTTGAAAAACAGGTGATGAATCCGCTAAATATCGTCTTAAGTCATTTCTATTAAACTAATCATACTTTTTATATTTTTAACGTTAAGTTCACATTATTTTACATCTAAAACACGTATTTACAATACATTTGGGTGAATACAAAAAATAGAAAAAAAATTTGGGAAAAAATTTGGTAATAAATGGTGATAATTCCGCTAAATATCGTTTACAGTCATTTGTATTGAACTAATCATACTTTTTATATTTTTATCGTTAAGTTCACATAATTTTACATCTAAAACACGACTTTACAATACATTTGGGTGAATATAAAAGGTCGTAAAAAAATTTTGAAAAACAGGTGATGAATCCGCTAAATATCGTCTTAAGTTATTTCTATTAAACTAATCATAATTTTTGTATTTTTAACGTTAAGTTCACATTATTTTACATCTAAAACACGTATTTACAATACATTTGGGTGAATACAAAAAATATAAAAAAAAATTTGGGAAAAAATTTGGTAATAAATGGTGATAATTCCGCTAAATATCGTTTAAAGTCATTTGTATTGAACTAATCATACTTTTTATATTTTTATCGTTAAGTTCACATAATTTTACATCTAAAACACGTCTTTACAATACATTTGGGTGAATATAAAAGGTCGTAAAAAAATTTTGAAAAACAGGTGATGAATCCGCTAAATATCGTCTTAAGTCATTTCTATTAAACTAATCATACTTTTTATATTTTTAACGTTAAGTTCAAATTATTTTACATCTAAAACACGTATTTACAATACATTTGGGTGAATACAAAAAAATAGAAAAAAAATTTGGGAAAAAATTTGGTAATAAATGGTGATAATTCCGCTAAATATCGTTTAATGTCATTTGTATTGAACTAATCATACTTTTTATATTTTTATCGTTAAGTTCACATTATTTTACATCTAAAACACGTCTTTACAATACATTTGGGTGAATATAAAAGGTCGTAAAAAAATTTGGGAAAAAATTTGGTAATATATGGTGATAATTCCGCTAAATATCGTTTAATGTCATTTGTATTGAACTAATCATACTTTTTATATTTTTATCGTTAAGTTCACATAATTTTACATCTAAAACACGTCTTTACAATACATTTGGGTGAATATAAAAGGTCGTAAAAAAATTTGGGAAAAAATTTGGTAAAAAATAGTGATAATTCCGCTAAATATCGTTTAAAGTCATTTGTATTGAACTAATCATACTTTTTATATTTTTATCGTTAAGCTCACAGTATTTTACATCTAAAACACGTATTTACAATACATTTGGGTGAATATAAAAGGTCGTAAAAAAAATTTTAAAAACAGTCGATGAATCCGCTAAATATCGTCTTTAGTCATTTCTATTAAACTAATCATACTTTTTATATTTTTAACGTTAAGTTCACATTATTTTACATCTAAAACACGTATTTACAATACATTTGGGTGAATACAAAAAATAGAAAAAAAATTTGGTAAAAAATGGTGATAATTCCGCTAAATATCGTTTAAAGTCATTTGTATTGAACTAATCATACTTTTTATATTTTTAACGTTAAGTTCACATTATTTTACATCTAAAACACGTATTTACAATACATTTGGGTGAATACAAAAAATAGAAAATAAATTTGGGAAAAAATTTGGTAATAAATGGTGATAATTCCGCTAAATATCGTTTAAAGTCATTTGTAATGAACTAATCATACTTTTTATATTTTTATCGTTAAGTTCACATAATTTTACATCTAAAACACGTATTTACAATACATTTGGGTGAATATAAAAGGTCGTAAAAAACATTTTAAAAACAGGTGATGAATCCGCTAAATATCGTCTTTAGTCATTTCTATTAAACTAATCATACTTTTTATATTTTTAACGTTAAGTTCACATTATTTTACATATAAAACACGTATTTACAATACATTTGGGTGAATACAAAAAATAGAAAAAAAATTTGGTAAAAAATGGTGATAATTCCGCTAAATATCGTTTAAAGTCATTTGTATTGAACTAATCATACTTTTTATATTTTTGTCGTTAAGTTCACATAATTTTACATCTAAAACACGTCTTTACAATACATTTGGGTGAATATAAAAGGTCGTAAAATTATGCCGCTAAATATCGTCTTAAGTCATTTCTATTAAACTAATCATACTTTTTATATTTTTAACGTTAAGTTCACATTATTTTACATCTAAAACACGTATTTACAATACATTTGGGTGAATACAAAAAATAGAAAAAAAATTTGGGAAAAAATTTGGTAATAAATGGTGATAATTCCGCTAAATATCGTTTAAAGTCATTTCTATTAAACTAATCATACTTTTTATATTTTTAACGTTAAGTTCACATTATTTTACATCTAAAACACGTATTTACAATACATTTGGGTGAATACAAAAAAATAGAAAAAAAATTTGGGAAAAAATTTGGTAATAAATGGTGATAATTCCGCTAAATATCGTTTAAAGTCATTTGTATTGAACTAATCATACTTTTTATATTTTTATCGTTAAGCTCACAGTATTTTACATCTAAAACACGTATTTACAATACATTTGGGTGAATATAAAAGGTCGTAAAAAAAATTTTAAAAACAGGTGATGAATCCGCTAAATATCGTCTTTAGTCATTTATATTAAACTAATCATACTTTTTATATTTTTAACGTTAAGTTCACATTATTTTACATCTAAAACACGTATTTACAATACATTTGGGTGAATACAAAAAATAGAAAAAAAATTTGGTAAAAAATGGTGATAATTCCGCTAAATATCGTTTAAAGTCATTTGTATTGAACTAATCATACTTTTTATATTTTTATCGTTAAGTTCACATAATTTTACATCTAAAACACGTCTTTACAATACATTTGGGTGAATATAAAAGGTCGTAAAAAAATTTTGAAAAACAGGTGATGAATCCGCTAAATATCGTCTTAAGTCATTTCTATTAAACTAATCATACTTTTTATATTTTTAACGTTAAGTTCACATTATTTTACATCTAAAACACGTATTTACAATACATTTGGGTGAATACAAAAAATAGAAAAAAAATTTGGGAAAAAATTTGGTAATAAATGGTGATAATTCCGCTAAATATCGTTTACAGTCATTTGTATTGAACTAATCATACTTTTTATATTTTTATCGTTAAGTTCACATAATTTTACATCTAAAACACGACTTTACAATACATTTGGGTGAATATAAAAGGTCGTAAAAAAATTTTGAAAAACAGGTGATGAATCCGCTAAATATCGTCTTAAGTTATTTCTATTAAACTAATCATAATTTTTGTATTTTTAACGTTAAGTTCACATTATTTTACATCTAAAACACGTATTTACAATACATTTGGGTGAATACAAAAAATATAAAAAAAAATTTGGGAAAAAATTTGGTAATAAATGGTGATAATTCCGCTAAATATCGTTTAAAGTCATTTGTATTGAACTAATCATACTTTTTATATTTTTATCGTTAAGTTCACATAATTTTACATCTAAAACACGTCTTTACAATACATTTGGGTGAATATAAAAGGTCGTAAAAAAATTTTGAAAAACAGGTGATGAATCCGCTAAATATCGTCTTAAGTCATTTCTATTAAACTAATCATACTTTTTATATTTTTAACGTTAAGTTCAAATTATTTTACATCTAAAACACGTATTTACAATACATTTGGGTGAATACAAAAAAATAGAAAAAAAATTTGGGAAAAAATTTGGTAATAAATGGTGATAATTCCGCTAAATATCGTTTAATGTCATTTGTATTGAACTAATCATACTTTTTATATTTTTATCGTTAAGTTCACATTATTTTACATCTAAAACACGTCTTTACAATACATTTGGGTGAATATAAAAGGTCGTAAAAAAATTTGGGAAAAAATTTGGTAATATATGGTGATAATTCCGCTAAATATCGTTTAATGTCATTTGTATTGAACTAATCATACTTTTTATATTTTTATCGTTAAGTTCACATAATTTTACATCTAAAACACGTCTTTACAATACATTTGGGTGAATATAAAAGGTCGTAAAAAAATTTGGGAAAAAATTTGGTAAAAAATAGTGATAATTCCGCTAAATATCGTTTAAAGTCATTTGTATTGAACTAATCATACTTTTTATATTTTTATCGTTAAGCTCACAGTATTTTACATCTAAAACACGTATTTACAATACATTTGGGTGAATATAAAAGGTCGTAAAAAAAATTTTAAAAACAGTCGATGAATCCGCTAAATATCGTCTTTAGTCATTTCTATTAAACTAATCATACTTTTTATATTTTTAACGTTAAGTTCACATTATTTTACATCTAAAACACGTATTTACAATACATTTGGGTGAATACAAAAAATAGAAAAAAAATTTGGTAAAAAATGGTGATAATTCCGCTAAATATCGTTTAAAGTCATTTGTATTGAACTAATCATACTTTTTATATTTTTAACGTTAAGTTCACATTATTTTACATCTAAAACACGTATTTACAATACATTTGGGTGAATACAAAAAATAGAAAATAAATTTGGGAAAAAATTTGGTAATAAATGGTGATAATTCCGCTAAATATCGTTTAAAGTCATTTGTAATGAACTAATCATACTTTTTATATTTTTATCGTTAAGTTCACATAATTTTACATCTAAAACACGTATTTACAATACATTTGGGTGAATATAAAAGGTCGTAAAAAACATTTTAAAAACAGGTGATGAATCCGCTAAATATCGTCTTTAGTCATTTCTATTAAACTAATCATACTTTTTATATTTTTAACGTTAAGTTCACATTATTTTACATATAAAACACGTATTTACAATACATTTGGGTGAATACAAAAAATAGAAAAAAAATTTGGTAAAAAATGGTGATAATTCCGCTAAATATCGTTTAAAGTCATTTGTATTGAACTAATCATACTTTTTATATTTTTGTCGTTAAGTTCACATAATTTTACATCTAAAACACGTCTTTACAATACATTTGGGTGAATATAAAAGGTCGTAAAATTATGCCGCTAAATATCGTCTTAAGTCATTTCTATTAAACTAATCATACTTTTTATATTTTTAACGTTAAGTTCACATTATTTTACATCTAAAACACGTATTTACAATACATTTGGGTGAATACAAAAAATAGAAAAAAAATTTGGGAAAAAATTTGGTAATAAATGGTGATAATTCCGCTAAATATCGTTTAAAGTCATTTCTATTAAACTAATCATACTTTTTATATTTTTAACGTTAAGTTCACATTATTTTACATCTAAAACACGTATTTACAATACATTTGGGTGAATACAAAAAAATAGAAAAAAAATTTGGGAAAAAATTTGGTAATAAATGGTGATAATTCCGCTAAATATCTTTTAATGTCATTTGTATTGAACTAATCATACTTTTTATATTTTTATCGTTAAGTTCACATTATTTTACATCTAAAACACGTCTTTACAATACATTTGGGTGAATCTAAAAGGTCGTAAAAAAATTTGGGAAAAAATTTGGTAATAAATGGTGATAATTCCGCTAAATATCGTTTAATGTCATTTGTATTGAACTAATCATACTTTTTATATTTTTATCGTTAAGTTCACATAATTTTACATCTAAAACACGTCTTTACAATACATTTGGGCGAATATAAAAGGTCGTAAAAAAATTTGGGAAAAAATTTGGGAAAAAATTTGGTAAAAAATAGTGATAATTCCGCTAAATATCGTTTAAAGTCATTTGTATTGAACTAATCATACTTTTTATATTTTTACCGTTAAGCTCACAGTATTTTACATCTAAAACACGTATTTACAATACATTTGTGTGAATATAAAAGGTCGTAAAAAAATTTTGAAAAACAGGTGATGAATCCGCTAAATATCGTCTTAAGTCATTTCTATTAAACTAATCATACTTTTTATATTTTTAACGTTAAGTTCACATTATTTTACATCTAAAACACGTATTTACAATACATTTGGGTGAATACAAAAAATAGAAAAAAAATTTGGGAAAAAATTTGGTAATAAATGGTGATAATTCCGCTAAATATCGTTTAAAGTCATTTCTATTAAACTAATCATACTTTTTATATTTTTAACGTTAAGTTCACATTATTTTACATCTAAAACACGTATTTACAATACATTTGGGTGAATACAAAAAAATAGAAAAAAAATTTGGGAAAAAATTTGGTAATAAATGGTGATAATTCCGCTAAATATCGTTTAAAGTCATTTCTATTAAACTAATCATACTTTTTATATTTTTAACGTTAAGTTCACATTATTTTACATCTAAAACACGTCTTTACAATACATTTGGGTGAATCTAAAAGGTCGTAAAAAAATTTGGGAAAAAATTTGGTAATAAATGGTGATAATTCCGCTAAATATCGTTTAATGTCATTTGTATTGAACTAATCATACTTTTTATATTTTTATCGTTAAGTTCACATAATTTTACATCTAAAACACGTCTTTACAATACATTTGGGTGAATATAAAAGGTCGTAAAAAAATTTGGGAAAAAATTTGGTAAAAAATAGTGATAATTCCGCTAAATATCGTTTAAAGTCATTTGTATTGAACTAATCATACTTTTTATATTTTTATCGTTAAGCTCACAGTATTTTACATCTAAAACACGTATTTACAATACATTTGTGTGAATATAAAAGGTCGTAAAAAAAATTTTAAAAACAGGTGATGAATCCGCTAAATATCGTCTTTAGTCATTTCTATTAAACTAATCATACTTTTTATATTTTTAACGTTAAGTTCACATTATTTTACATCTAAAACACGTATTTACAATACATTTGGGTGAATACAAAAAATAGAAAAAAAATTTGGTAAAAAATGGTGATAATTCCGCTAAATATCGTTTAAAGTCATTTGTATTGAACTAATCATACTTTTTATATTTTTATCGTTATGTTCACATAATTTTACATCTAAAACACGTATTTACAATACATTTGGGTGAATACAAAAAATAGAAAAAAAATTTGGGAAAAAATAGTGATAATTCCGCTAAATATCGTTTAAAGTCATTTGTATTGAACTAATCATACTTTTTATATTTTTATCGTTAAGCTCACAGTATTTTACATCTAAAATACGTCTTTACAATACATTTGGGTGAATATAAAAGGTCGTAAAAAAGTTTTGAAAAACAGGTGATGAATCCGCTAAATATCGTCTTAAGTCATTTCTATTAAACTAATCATACTTTTTATATTTTTAACGTTAAGTTCACATAATTTTACATCTAAAACACGTATTTACAATACATTTGGGTGAATACAAAAAATAGAAAAAAAATTTGGGAAAAAATTTGGTAATAAATGGTGATAATTCCGCTAAATATCGTTTAAAGTCATTTGTATTGAACTAATCATACTTTTTATATTTTTATCGTTATGTTCACATAATTTTACATCTAAAACACGTATTTACAATACATTTGGGTGAATACAAAAAATAGAAAAAAAATTTGGGAAAAAATAGTGATAATTCCGCTAAATATCGTTTAAAGTCATTTGTATTGAACTAATCATACTTTTTATATTTTTATCGTTAAGCTCACAGTATTTTACATCTAAAACACGTCTTTACAATACATTTGGGTGAATATAAAAGGTCGTAAAAAAATTTTGAAAAACAGGTGATGAATCCGCTAAATATCGTCTTAAGTCATTTCTATTAAACTAATCATACTTTTTATATTTTTAACGTTAAGTTCACATAATTTTACATCTAAAACACGTCTTTACAATACATTTGGGTGAATATAAAAGGTCATAAAAAAATTTTGAAAAACAGGTGATGAATCCGCTAAATATCGTCATAAGTCATTTCTATTAAACTAATCATACTTTTTATATTTTTAACGTTAAGTTCACATTATTTTACATCTAAAACACGTATTTACAATACATTTGGGTGAATACAAAAAATAGAAAAAAAATTTGGGAAAAAATTTGGTAATAAATGGTGATAATTCCGCTAAATATCGTTTAATGTCATTTGTATTGAACTAATCATACTTTTTATATTTTTATCGTTAAGCTCACAGTATTTTACATCTAAAACACGTATTTACAATACATTTGGGTGAATATAAAAGGTCGTAAAAAAATTTGGGAAAAAATTTGGTAAAAAATAGTGATAATTCCGCTAAATATCGTTTAAAGTCATTTGTATTGAACTAATCATACTTTTTATATTTTTATCGTTAAGCTCACAGTATTTTACATCTAAAACACGTATTTACAATACATTTGTGTGAATATAAAAGGTCGTAAAAAAAATTTTAAAAACAGGTGATGAATCCGCTAAATATCGTCTTTAGTCATTTCTATTAAACTAATCATACTTTTTATATTTTTAACGTTAAGTTCACATTATTTTACATCTAAAACACGTATTTACAATACATTTGGGTGAATACAAAAAATAGAAAAAAAATTTGGTAAAAAATGGTGATAATTCCGCTAAATATCGTTTAAAGTCATTTGTATTGAACTAATCATACTTTTTATATTTTTAACGTTAAGTTCACATTATTTTACATCTAAAACACGTATTTACAATACATTTGGGTGAATACAAAAAATAGAAAAAAAATTTGGTAAAAAATGGTGATAATTCCGCTAAATATCGTTTAAAGTCATTTGTATTGAACTAATCATACTTTTTATATTTTTATCGTTAACTTCACATAATTTTACATCTAAAACACGTCTTTACAATACATTTGGGTGAATATAAAAGGTCGTAAAAAAATTTTGGAAAACAGGTGTTGAATCCGCTAAATATCGTCTTCAGTAATTTCTATTAAACTAATCATACTTTTTATATTTTTAACGTTAAGTTCACATTATTTTACATCTAAAACACGTATTTACAATACATTTGGGTGAATACAAAAAATAGAAAAAAAATTTGGGAAAAAATTTGGTAATAAATGGTGATAATTCCGCTAAATATCGTTTAAAGTCATTTGTATTGAACTAATCATACTTTTTATATTTTTATCGTTATGTTCACATAATTTTACATCTAAAACACGTATTTACAATACATTTGGGTGAATACAAAAAATAGAAAAAAAATTTGGGAAAAAATAGTGATAATTCCGCTAAATATCGTTTAAAGTCATTTGTATTGAACTAATCATACTTTTTATATTTTTATCGTTAAGCTCACAGTATTTTACATCTAAAACACGTCTTTACAATACATTTGGGTGAATATAAAAGGTCGTAAAAAAGTTTTGAAAAACAGGTGATGAATCCGCTAAATATCGTCTTAAGTCATTTCTATTAAACTAATCATACTTTTTATATTTTTAACGTTAAGTTCACATAATTTTACATCTAAAACACGTCTTTACAATACATTTGGGTGAATATAAAAGGTCATAAAAAAATTTTGAAAAACAGGTGATGAATCCGCTAAATATCGTCATAAGTCATTTCTATTAAACTAATCATACTTTTTATATTTTTAACGTTAAGTTCACATTATTTTACATCTAAAACACGTATTTACAATACATTTGGGTGAATACAAAAAATAGAAAAAAAATTTGGGAAAAAATTTGGTAATAAATGGTGATAATTCCGCTAAATATCGTTTAATGTCATTTGTATTGAACTAATCATACTTTTTATATTTTTATCGTTAAGTTCACATAATTTTACATCTAAAACACGTCTTTACAATACATTTGGGTGAATATAAAAGGTCGTAAAAAAATTTTGAAAAACAGGTGATGAATCCGCTAAATATCGTCTTAAGTCATTTCTATTAAACTAATCATACTTTTTATATTTTTAACGTTAAGTTCACATTATTTTACATCTAAAACACGTATTTACAATACATTTGGGTGAATACAAAAAATAGAAAAAAAATTTGGGAAAAAATTTGGTAATAAATGGTGATAATTCCGCTAAATATCGTTTACAGTCATTTGTATTGAACTAATCATACTTTTTATATTTTTATCGTTAAGTTCACATAATTTTACATCTAAAACACGTCTTTACAATACATTTGGGTGAATATAAAAGGTCGTAAAAAAATTTTGAAAAACAGGTGATGAATCCGCTAAATATCGTCTTAAGTTATTTCTATTAAACTAATCATAATTTTTATATTTTTAACGTTAAGTTCACATTATTTTACATCTAAAACACGTATTTACAATACATTTGGGTGAATACAAAAAATATAAAAAAAAATTTGGGAAAAAATTTGGTAATAAATGGTGATAATTCCGCTAAATATCGTTTAAAGTCATTTGTATTGAACTAATCATACTTTTTATATTTTTATCGTTAAGCTCACAGTATTTTACATCTAAAACACGTATTTACAATACATTTGGGTGAATATAAAAGGTCGTAAAAAAATTTGGGAAAAAATTTGGTAAAAAATAGTGATAATTCCGCTAAATATCGTTTAAAGTCATTTGTATTGAACTAATCATACTTTTTATATTTTTATCGTTAAGCTCACAGTATTTTACATCTAAAACACGTATTTACAATACATTTGGGTGAATATAAAAGGTCGTAAAAAAAATTTTAAAAACAGTCGATGAATCCGCTAAATATCGTCTTTAGTCATTTCTATTAAACTAATCATACTTTTTATATTTTTAACGTTAAGTTCATAATTATTTTACATCTAAAACACGTATTTACAATACATTTGGGTGAATACAAAAAATAGAAAAAAAATTTGGTAAAAAATGGTGATAATTCCGCTAAATATCGTTTAAAGTCATTTGTATTGAACTAATCATACTTTTTATATTTTTAACGTTAAGTTCACATTATTTTACATCTAAAACACGTATTTACAATACATTTGGGTGAATACAAAAAATAGAAAATAAATTTGGGAAAAAATTTGGTAATAAATGGTGATAATTCCGCTAAATATCGTTTAAAGTCATTTGTATTGAACTAATCATACTTTTTATATTTTTATCGTTAAGCTCACAGTATTTTACATCTAAAACACGTATTTACAATACATTTGGGTGAATATAAAAGGTCGTAAAAAAATTTGGGAAAAAATTTGGTAAAAAATAGTGATAATTCCGCTAAATATCGTTTAAAGTCATTTGTATTGAACTAATCATACTTTTTATATTTTTATCGTTAAGCTCACAGTATTTTACATCTAAAACACGTATTTACAATACATTTGGGTGAATATAAAAGGTCGTAAAAAAAATTTTAAAAACAGTCGATGAATCCGCTAAATATCGTCTTTAGTCATTTCTATTAAACTAATCATACTTTTTATATTTTTAACGTTAAGTTCATAATTATTTTACATCTAAAACACGTATTTACAATACATTTGGGTGAATACAAAAAATAGAAAAAAAATTTGGTAAAAAATGGTGATAATTCCGCTAAATATCGTTTAAAGTCATTTGTATTGAACTAATCATACTTTTTATATTTTTAACGTTAAGTTCACATTATTTTACATCTAAAACACGTATTTACAATACATTTGGGTGAATACAAAAAATAGAAAATAAATTTGGGAAAAAATTTGGTAATAAATGGTGATAATTCCGCTAAATATCGTTTAAAGTCATTTGTAATGAACTAATCATACTTTTTATATTTTTATCATTAAGTTCACATAGTTTTACATCTAAAACACGTATTTACAATACATTTGGGTGAATATAAAAGGTCGTAAAAAACATTTTAAAAACAGGTGATGAATCCGCTAAATATCGTCTTTAGTCATTTCTATTAAACTAATCATACTTTTTATATTTTTAACGTTAAGTTCACATTATTTTACATCTAAAACACGTATTTACAATACATTTGGGTGAATACAAAAAATAGAAAAAAAATTTGGTAAAAAATGGTGATAATTCCGCTAAATATCGTTTAAAGTCATTTGTATTGAACTAATCATACTTTTTATATTTTTATCGTTAAGTTCACATAATTTTACATCTAAAACACGTCTTTACAATACATTTGGGTGAATATAAAAGGTCGTAAAAAAATTTTGAAAAACAGGTGATGAATCCGCTAAATATCGTCTTAAGTCATTTCTATTAAACTAATCATACTTTTTATATTTTTAACGTTAAGTTCACATTATTTTACATCTAAAACACGTATTTACAATACATTCGGGTGAATACAAAAAATAGAAAAAAAATTTGGGAAAAAATTTGGTAATAAATGGTGATAATTCCGCTAAATATCGTTTAAAGTCATTTGTATTGAACTAATCATACTTTTTATATTTTTAACGTTAAGTTCACATTATTTTACATCTAAAACACGTATTTACAATACATTTGGGTGAATACAAAAAATAGAAAATAAATTTGGGAAAAAATTTGGTAATAAATGGTGATAATTCCGCTAAATATCGTTTAAAGTCATTTGTAATGAACTAATCATACTTTTTATATTTTTATCATTAAGTTCACATAGTTTTACATCTAAAACACGTATTTACAATACATTTGGGTGAATATAAAAGGTCGTAAAAAACATTTTAAAAACAGGTGATGAATCCGCTAAATATCGTCTTTAGTCATTTCTATTAAACTAATCATACTTTTTATATTTTTAACGTTAAGTTCACATTATTTTACATCTAAAACACGTATTTACAATACATTTGGGTGAATACAAAAAATAGAAAAAAAATTTGGTAAAAAATGGTGATAATTCCGCTAAATATCGTTTAAAGTCATTTGTATTGAACTAATCATACTTTTTATATTTTTATCGTTAAGTTCACATAATTTTACATCTAAAACACGTCTTTACAATACATTTGGGTGAATATAAAAGGTCGTAAAAAAATTTTGAAAAACAGGTGATGAATCCGCTAAATATCGTCTTAAGTCATTTCTATTAAACTAATCATACTTTTTATATTTTTAACGTTAAGTTCACATTATTTTACATCTAAAACACGTATTTACAATACATTCGGGTGAATACAAAAAATAGAAAAAAAATTTGGGAAAAAATTTGGTAATAAATGGTGATAATTCCGCTAAATATCGTTTAAAGTCATTTGTATTGAACTAATCATACTTTTTATATTTTTATCGTTAAGTTCACATAATTTTACATCTAAAACACGTCTTTACAATACATTTGGGTGAATATAAAAGGTCGTAAAAAAATTTGGGAAAAAATTTGGTAAAAAATAGTGATAATTCCGCTAAATATCGTTTAAAGTCATTTTTATTGAACTAATCATACTTTTTATATTTTTATCGTTAAGCTCACAGTATTTTACATCTAAAACACGTATTTACAATACATTTGGGTGAATATAAAAGGTCGTAAAAAAAATTTGGGAAAAAATTTGGTAATAAATGGTGATAATTCCGCTAAATATCGTTTAATGTCATTTGTATTGAACTAATCATACTTTTTATATTTTTATCGTTAAGTTCAAATTATTTTACATCTAAAACACGTCTTTACAATACATTTGGGTGAATATAAAAGGTCGTAAAAAAATTTGGGAAAAAATTTGGTAATAAATGGTGATAATTCCGCTAAATATCGTTTAATGTCATTTGTATTGAACTAATCATACTTTTTATATTTTTATCGTTAAGTTCACATAATTTTACATCTAAAACACGTCTTTACAATACATTTGGGTGAATATAAAAGGTCATAAAAAAATTTTGAAAAACAGGTGATGAATCCGCTAAATATCGGCATAAGTCATTTCTATTAAACTAATCATACTTTTTATATTTTTAACGTTAAGTTCACATTATTTTACATCTAAAACACGTATTTACAATACATTTGGGTGAATACAAAAAATAGAAAAAAAATTTGGTAAAAAATGGTGATAATTCCGCTAAATATCGTTTAAAGTCATTTGTATTGAACTAATCATACTTTTTATATTTTTAACGTTAAGTTCACATTATTTTACATCTAAAACACGTATTTACAATACATTTGGGTGAATACAAAAAATAGAAAAAAAATTTGGTAAAAAATGGTGATAATTCCGCTAAATATCCTTTAAAGTCATTTGTATTGAACTAATCATACTTTTTATATTTTTATCGTTAACTTCACATAATTTTACATCTAAAACACGTCTTTACAATACATTTGGGTGAATATAAAAGGTCGTAAAAAAATTTTGGAAAACAGGTGTTGAATCCGCTAAATATCGTCTTCAGTAATTTCTATTAAACTAATCATACTTTTTATATTTTTAACGTTAAGTTCACATTATTTTACATCTAAAACACGTATTTACAATACATTTGGGTGAATACAAAAAATAGAAAAAAAATTTGGGAAAAAATTTGGTAATAAATGGTGATAATTCCGCTAAATATCGTTTAAAGTCATTTGTATTGAACTAATCATACTTTTTATATTTTTATCGTTATGTTCACATAATTTTACATCTAAAACACGTATTTACAATACATTTGGGTGAATACAAAAAATAGAAAAAAAATTTGGGAAAAAATAGTGATAATTCCGCTAAATATCGTTTAAAGTCATTTGTATTGAACTAATCATACTTTTTATATTTTTATCGTTAAGCTCACAGTATTTTACATCTAAAACACGTCTTTACAATACATTTGGGTGAATATAAAAGGTCGTAAAAAAATTTTGAAAAACAGGTGATGAATCCGCTAAATATCGTCTTAAGTCATTTCTATTAAACTAATCATACTTTTTATATTTTTAACGTTAAGTTCACATAATTTTACATCTAAAACACGTCTTTACAATACATTTGGGTGAATATAAAAGGTCATAAAAAAATTTTGAAAAACAGGTGATGAATCCGCTAAATATCGTCATAAGTCATTTCTATTAAACTAATCATACTTTTTATATTTTTAACGTTAAGTTCACATTATTTTACATCTAAAACACGTATTTACAATACATTTGGGTGAATACAAAAAATAGAAAAAAAATTTGGGAAAAAATTTGGTAATAAATGGTGATAATTCCGCTAAATATCGTTTAATGTCATTTGTATTGAACTAATCATACTTTTTATATTTTTATCGTTAAGTTCACATAATTTTACATCTAAAACACATCTTTACAATACATTTGGGTGAATATAAAAGGTCGTAAAAAAATTTGGGAAAAAATTTGGTAAAAAATAGTGATAATTCCGCTAAATATCGTTTAAAGTCATTTGTATTGAACTAATCATACTTTTTATATTTTTATCGTTAAGCTCACAGTATTTTACATCTAAAACACGTATTTACAATACATTTGGGTGAATATAAAAGGTCGTAAAAAAAATTTTAAAAACAGGTGATGAATCCGCTAAATATCGTCTTTAGTCATTTCTATTAAACTAATCATACTTTTTATATTTTTAATGTTAAGTTCACATTATTTTACATCTAAAACACGTATTTACAATACATTTGGGTGAATACAAAAAATAGAAAAAAAATTTGGTAAAAAATGGTGATAATTCCGCTAAATATCGTTTAAAGTCATTTGTATTGAACTAATCATACTTTTTATATTTTTATCGTTAAGTTCACATAATTTTACATCTAAAACACGTCTTTACAATACATTTGGGTGAATATAAAAGGTCGTAAAAAAATTTTGAAAAACAGGTGATGAATCCGCTAAATATCGTCTTAAGTCATTTCTATTAAACTAATCATACTTTTTATATTTTTAACGTTAAGTTCACATTATTTTACATCTAAAACACGTATTTACAATACATTTGGGTGAATACAAAAAATATAAAAAAAAATTTGGGAAAAAATTTGGTAATAAATGGTGATAATTCCGCTAAATATCGTTTAAAGTCATTTGTATTGAACTAATCATACTTTTTATATTTTTATCGTTAAGTTCACATAATTTTACATCTAAAACACGTCTTTACAATACATTTGGGTGAATATAAAAGGTCGTAAAAAAATTTGGGAAAAAATTTGGTAAAAAATAGTGATAATTCCGCTAAATATCGTTTAAAGTCATTTGTATTGAACTAATCATACTTTTTATATTTTTATCGTTAAGCTCACAGTATTTTACATCTAAAACACGTATTTACAATACATTTGGGTGAATATAAAAGGTCGTAAAAAAAATTTTAAAAACAGTCGATGAATCCGCTAAATATCGTCTTTAGTCATTTCTATTAAACTAATCATACTTTTTATATTTTTAACGTTAAGTTCATAATTATTTTACATCTAAAACACGTATTTACAATACATTTGGGTGAATACAAAAAATAGAAAAAAAATTTGGTAAAAAATGGTGATAATTCCGCTAAATATCGTTTAAAGTCATTTGTATTGAACTAATCATACTTTTTATATTTTTAACGTTAAGTTCACATTATTTTACATCTAAAACACGTATTTACAATACATTTGGGTGAATACAAAAAATAGAAAATAAATTTGGGAAAAAATTTGGTAATAAATGGTGATAATTCCGCTAAATATCGTTTAAAGTCATTTGTAATGAACTAATCATACTTTTTATATTTTTATCGTTAAGTTCACATAATTTTACATCTAAAACACGTCTTTACAATACATTTGGGTGAATATAAAAGGTCATAAAAAAATTTTGAAAAACAGGTGATGAATCCGCTAAATATCGTCATAAGTCATTTCTATTAAACTAATCATACTTTTTATATTTTTAACGTTAAGTTCACATAATTTTACATCTAAAACACGTCTTTACAATACATTTGGGTGAATATAAAAGGTCATAAAAAAATTTTGAAAAACAGGTGATGAATCCGCTAAATATCGTCATAAGTCATTTCTATTAAACTAATCATACTTTTTATATTTTTAACGTTAAGTTCACATTATTTTACATCTAAAACACGTATTTACAATACATTTGGGTGAATACAAAAAATAGAAAAAAAATTTGGGAAAAAATTTGGTAATAAATGGTGATAATTCCGCTAAATATCGTTTAATGTCATTTGTATTGAACTAATCATACTTTTTATATTTTTATCGTTAAGTTCACATAATTTTACATCTAAAACACATCTTTACAATACATTTGGGTGAATATAAAAGGTCGTAAAAAAATTTGGGAAAAAATTTGGTAAAAAATAGTGATAATTCCGCTAAATATCGTTTAAAGTCATTTGTATTGAACTAATCATACTTTTTATATTTTTATCGTTAAGCTCACAGTATTTTACATCTAAAACACGTATTTACAATACATTTGGGTGAATATAAAAGGTCGTAAAAAAAATTTTAAAAACAGGTGATGAATCCGCTAAATATCGTCTTTAGTCATTTCTATTAAACTAATCATACTTTTTATATTTTTAACGTTAAGTTCACATTATTTTACATCTAAAACACGTATTTACAATACATTTGGGTGAATACAAAAAATAGAAAAAAAATTTGGTAAAAAATGGTGATAATTCCGCTAAATATCGTTTAAAGTCATTTGTATTGAACTAATCATACTTTTTATATTTTTATCGTTAAGTTCACATAATTTTACATCTAAAACACGTCTTTACAATACATTTAGGTGAATATAAAAGGTCGTAAAAAAATTTTGAAAAACAGGTGATGAATCCGCTAAATATCGTCTTAAGTCATTTCTATTAAACTAATCATACTTTTTATATTTTTAACGTTAAGTTCACATTATTTTACATCTAAAACACGTATTTACAATACATTTGGGTGAATACAAAAAATAGAAAAAAAATTTGGGAAAAAATTTGGTAATAAATGGTGATAATTCCGCTAAATATCGTTTACAGTCATTTGTATTGAACTAATCATACTTTTTATATTTTTATCGTTAAGTTCACATAATTTTACATCTAAAACACGTCTTTACAATACATTTGGGTGAATATAAAAGGTCGTAAAAAAATTTTGAAAAACAGGTGATGAATCCGCTAAATATCGTCTTAAGTTATTTTTATTAAACTAATCATAATTTTTATATTTTCAACGTTAAGTTGACATTATTTTACATCTAAAACACGTATTTACAATACATTTGGGTGAATACAAAAAATATAAAAAAAAATTTGGGAAAAAATTTGGTAATAAATGGTGATAATTCCGCTAAATATCGTTTAAAGTCATTTGTATTGAACTAATCATACTTTTTATATTTTTATCGTTAAGTTCACATAATTTTACATCTAAAACACGTCTTTACAATACATTTGGGTGAATATAAAAGGTCGTAAAAAAATTTGGGAAAAAATTTGGTAAAAAATAGTGATAATTCCGCTAAATATCGTTTAAAGTCATTTGTATTGAACTAATCATACTTTTTATATTTTTATCGTTAAGCTCACAGTATTTTACATCTAAAACACGTATTTACAATACATTTGGGTGAATATAAAAGGTCGTAAAAAAAATTTTAAAAACAGTCGATGAATCCGCTAAATATCGTCTTTAGTCATTTCTATTAAACTAATCATACTTTTTATATTTTTAACGTTAAGTTCATAATTATTTTACATCTAAAACACGTATTTACAATACATTTGGGTGAATACAAAAAATAGAAAAAAAATTTGGTAAAAAATGGTGATAATTCCGCTAAATATCGTTTAAAGTCATTTGTATTGAACTAATCATACTTTTTATATTTTTAACGTTAAGTTCACATTATTTTACATCTAAAACACGTATTTACAATACATTTGGGTGAATACAAAAAATAGAAAATAAATTTGGGAAAAAATTTGGTAATAAATGGTGATAATTCCGCTAAATATCGTTTAAAGTCATTTGTAATGAACTAATCATACTTTTTATATTTTTATCGTTAAGTTCACATAGTTTTACATCTAAAACACGTATTTACAATACATTTGGGTGAATATAAAAGGTCGTAAAAAACATTTTAAAAACAGGTGATGAATCCGCTAAATATCGTCTTTAGTCATTTCTATTAAACTAATCATACTTTTTATATTTTTAACGTTAAGTTCACATTATTTTACATCTAAAACACGTATTTACAATACATTTGGGTGAATACAAAAAATAGAAAAAAAATTTGGTAAAAAATGGTGATAATTCCGCTAAATATCGTTTAAAGTCATTTGTATTGAACTAATCATACTTTTTATATTTTTATCGTTAAGTTCACATAATTTTACATCTAAAACACGTCTTTACAATACATTTGGGTGAATATAAAAGGTCGTAAAAAAATTTTGAAAAACAGGTGATGAATCCGCTAAATATCGTCTTAAGTCATTTCTATTAAACTAATCATACTTTTTATATTTTTAACGTTAAGTTCACATTATTTTACATCTAAAACACGTATTTACAATACATTCGGGTGAATACAAAAAATAGAAAAAAAATTTGGGAAAAAATTTGGTAATAAATGGTGATAATTCCGCTATATATCGTTTAAAGTCATTTGTATTGAACTAATCATACTTTTTATATTTTTATCGTTAAGTTCACATAATTTTACATCTAAAACACGTCTTTACAATACATTTGGGTGAATATAAAAGGTCGTAAAAAAATTTGGGAAAAAATTTGGTAAAAAATAGTGATAATTCCGCTAAATATCGTTTAAAGTCATTTTTATTGAACTAATCATACTTTTTATATTTTTATCGTTAAGCTCACAGTATTTTACATCTAAAACACGTATTTACAATACATTTGGGTGAATATAAAAGGTCGTAAAAAAAATTTGGGAAAAAATTTGGTAATAAATGGTGATAATTCCGCTAAATATCGTTTAATGTCATTTGTATTGAACTAATCATACTTTTTATATTTTTATCGTTAAGTTCAAATTATTTTACATCTAAAACACGTCTTTACAATACATTTGGGTGAATATAAAAGGTCGTAAAAAAATTTGGGAAAAAATTTGGTAATAAATGGTGATAATTCCGCTAAATATCGTTTAATGTCATTTGTATTGAACTAATCATACTTTTTATATTTTTATCGTTAAGTTCACATAATTTTACATCTAAAACACGTCTTTACAATACATTTGGGTGAATATAAAAGGTCGTAAAAAAATTTGGGAAAAAATTTGGTAAAAAATAGTGATAATTCCGCTAAATATCGTTTAAAGTCATTTGTATTGAACTAATCATACTTTTTATATTTTTATCGTTAAGCTCACAGTATTTTACATCTAAAACACGTATTTACAATACATTTGGGTGAATATAAAAGGTCGTAAAAAAATTTGGGAAAAAATTTGGTAAAAAATAGTGATAATTCCACTAAATATCGTTTAAAGTCATTTGTATTGAACTAATCATACTTTTTATATTTTTATCGTTAAGCTCACAGTATTTTACATCTAAAACACGTATTTACAATACATTTGGGTGAATATAAAAGGTCGTAAAAAAAATTTTAAAAACAGATGATGAATCCGCTAAATATCGTCTTTAGTCATTTCTATTAAACTAATCATACTTTTTATATTTTTAACGTTAAGTTCACATTATTTTACATCTAAAACACGTATTTACAATACATTTGGGTGAATACAAAAAGTAGAAAAAAAATTTGGTAAAAAATTTGGTAATAAATGGTGATAATTCCGCTAAATATCGTTTAATGTCATTTGTATTGAACTAATCATACTTTTTATATTTTTATCGTTAAGTTCACATAATTTTACATCTAAAACACGTCTTTACAATACATTTGGGTGAATATAAAAGGTCGTAAAAAAATTTGGGAAAAATTTGGGAAAAAATTTGGTAAAAAATAGTGATAATTCCGCTAAATATCGTTTAAAGTCATTTGTATTGAACTAATCATACTTTTTATATTTTTATCGTTAAGCTCACATTATTTTACAACTAAAACACGTATTTACAATATATTTGGGTGAATACAAAAAATAGAAAAAAAATTTGGTAAAAAATGGTGATAATTCCGCTAAATATCGTTTAAAGTCATTTGTATTGAACTAATCATACTTTTTATATTTTTATCGTTAAGTTCACATAATTTTACATCTAAAACACGTCTTTACAATACATTTGGGTGAATATAAAAGGTCGTAAAAAAATTTGGGAAAAAATTTGGAAAAAATAGTGATAATTCCGCTAAATATCGTTTAAAGTCATTTTTATTGAACTAATCATACTTTTTATATTTTTATCGTTAAGCTCACAGTATTTTACATCTAAAACACGTATTTACAATACATTTGGGTGAATATAAAAGGTCGTAAAAAAAATTTGGGAAAAAATTTGGTAATAAATGGTGATAATTCCGCTAAATATCGTTTAATGTCATTTGTATTGAACTAATCATACTTTTTATATTTTTATCGTTAAGTTCAAATTATTTTACATCTAAAACACGTCTTTACAATACATTTGGGTGAATATAAAAGGTCGTAAAAAAATTTGGGAAAAAATTTGGTAATAAATGGTGATAATTCCGCTAAATATCGTTTAATGTCATTTGTATTGAACTAATCATACTTTTTATATTTTTATCGTTAAGTTCACATAATTTTACATCTAAAACACATCTTTACAATACATTTGGGTGAATATAAAAGGTCGTAAAAAAATTTGGGAAAAAATTTGGTAAAAAATAGTGATAATTCCGCTAAATATCGTTTAAAGTCATTTGTATTGAACTAATCATACTCTTTATATTTTTATCGTTAAGCTCACAGTATTTTACATCTAAAACACGTATTTACAATACATTTGGGTGAATATAAAAGGTCGTAAAAAAATTTGGGAAAAAATTTGGTAATAAATGGTGATAATTCCGCTAAATATCGTTTAATGTCATTTGTATTGAACTAATCATACTTTTTATATTTTTATCGTTAAGTTCACATAATTTTACATCTAAAACACGTCTTTACAATACATTTGGGTGAATATAAAAGGTCGTAAAAAAATTTGGGAAAAAATTTGGAAAAAATAGTGATAATTCCGCTAAATATCGTTTAAAGTCATTTTTATTGAACTAATCATACTTTTTATATTTTTATCGTTAAGCTCACAGTATTTTACATCTAAAACACGTATTTACAATACATTTGGGTGAATATAAAAGGTCGTAAAAAAAATTTGGGAAAAAATTTGGTAATAAATGGTGATAATTCCGCTAAATATCGTTTAATGTCATTTGTATTGAACTAATCATACTTTTTATATTTTTATCGTTAAGTTCAAATTATTTTACATCTAAAACACGTCTTTACAATACATTTGGGTGAATATAAAAGGTCGTAAAAAAATTTGGGAAAAAATTTGGTAATAAATGGTGATAATTCCGCTAAATATCGTTTAATGTCATTTGTATTGAACTAATCATACTTTTTATATTTTTATCGTTAAGTTCACATAATTTTACATCTAAAACACATCTTTACAATACATTTGGGTGAATATAAAAGGTCGTAAAAAAATTTGGGAAAAAATTTGGTAAAAAATAGTGATAATTCCGCTAAATATCGTTTAAAGTCATTTGTATTGAACTAATCATACTTTTTATATTTTTATCGTTAAGTTCACATAATTTTACATCTAAAACACGTCTTTACAATACATTTGGGTGAATATAAAAGGTCGTAAAAAAATTTGGGAAAAATTTGGGAAAAAATTTGGTAAAAAATAGTGATAATTCCGCTAAATATCGTTTAAAGTCATTTGTATTGAACTAATCATACTTTTTATATTTTTATCGTTAAGTTCACATAATTTTACATCTAAAACACGTCTTTACAATACATTTGGGTGAATATAAAAGGTCGTAAAAAAATTTTGAAAAACAGGTGATGAATCCGCTAAATATCGTCTTAAGTCATTTCTATTAAACTAATCATACTTTTTATATTTTTAACGTTAAGTTCATAATTATTTTACATCTAAAACACGTATTTACAATACATTTGGGTGAATACAAAAAATAGAAAAAAAATTTGGTAAAAAATGGTGATAATTCCGCTAAATATCGTTTAAAGTCATTTGTATTGAACTAATCATACTTTTTATATTTTTAACGTTAAGTTCACATTATTTTACATCTAAAACACGTATTTACAATACATTTGGGTGAATACAAAAAATAGAAAATAAATTTGGGAAAAAATTTGGTAATAAATGGTGATAATTCCGCTAAATATCGTTTAAAGTCATTTGTAATGAACTAATCATACTTTTTATATTTTTATCGTTAAGTTCACATAGTTTTACATCTAAAACACGTATTTACAATACATTTGGGTGAATATAAAAGGTCGTAAAAAACATTTTAAAAACAGGTGATGAATCCGCTAAATATCGTCTTTAGTCATTTCTATTAAACTATTCATACTTTTTATATTTTTAACGTTAAGTTCACATTATTTTACATCTAAAACACGTATTTACAATACATTTGGGTGAATACAAAAAATAGAAAAAAAATTTGGGAAAAAATTTGGTAATAAATGGTGATAATTCCGCTAAATATCGTTTAAAGTCATTTGTATTGAACTAATCATACTTTTTATAATTTTATCGTTAAGTTCACATAATTTTACATCTAAAACACGTCTTTACAATACATTTGGGTGAATATAAAAGGTCTTAAAAAAATTTGGGAAAAAATTTGGTAAAAAATAGTGATAATTCCGCTAAATATCGTTTAAAGTCATTTTTATTGAACTAATCATACTTTTTATATTTTTATCGTTAAGCTCACAGTATTTTACATCTAAAACACGTATTTACAATACATTTGGGTGAATATAAAAGGTCGTAAAAAAAATTTGGGAAAAAATTTGGTAATAAATGGTGATAATTCCGCTAAATATCGTTTAATGTCATTTGTATTGAACTAATCATACTTTTTATATTTTTATCGTTAAGTTCAAATTATTTTACATCTAAAACACGTCTTTACAATACATTTGGGTGAATATAAAAGGTCGTAAAAAAATTTGGGAAAAAATTTGGTAATAAATGGTGATAATTCCGCTAAATATCGTTTAATGTCATTTGTATTGAACTAATCATACTTTTTATATTTTTATCGTTAAGTTCACATAATTTTACATCTAAAACACGTCTTTACAATACATTTGGGTGAATATAAAAGGTCGTAAAAAAATTTGGGAAAAAATTTGGTAAAAAATAGTGATAATTCCGCTAAATATCGTTTAAAGTCATTTGTATTGAACTAATCATACTTTTTATATTTTTATCGTTAAGCTCACAGTATTTTACATCTAAAACACGTATTTACAATACATTTGGGTGAATATAAAAGGTCGTAAAAAAATTTGGGAAAAAATTTGGTAAAAAATAGTGATAATTCCGCTAAATATCGTTTAAAGTCATTTGTATTGAACTAATCATACTTTTTATATTTTTATCGTTAAGCTCACAGTATTTTACATCTAAAACACGTATTTACAATACATTTGGGTGAATATAAAAGGTCGTAAAAAAAATTTTAAAAACAGATGATGAATCCGCTAAATATCGTCTTTAGTCATTTCTATTAAACTAATCATACTTTTTATATTTTTAACGTTAAGTTCACATTATTTTACATCTAAAACACGTATTTACAATACATTTGGGTGAATACAAAAAGTAGAAAAAAAATTTGGTAAAAAATTTGGTAATAAATGGTGATAATTCCGCTAAATATCGTTTAATGTCATTTGTATTGAACTAATCATACTTTTTATATTTTTATCGTTAAGTTCACATAATTTTACATCTAAAACACGTCTTTACAATACATTTGGGTGAATATAAAAGGTCGTAAAAAAATTTGGGAAAAATTTGGGAAAAAATTTGGTAAAAAATAGTGATAATTCCGCTAAATATCGTTTAAAGTCATTTGTATTGAACTAATCATACTTTTTATATTTTTATCGTTAAGCTCACATTATTTTACAACTAAAACACGTATTTACAATATATTTGGGTGAATACAAAAAATAGAAAAAAAATTTGGTAAAAAATGGTGATAATTCCGCTAAATATCGTTTAAAGTCATTTGTATTGAACTAATCATACTTTTTATATTTTTATCGTTAAGTTCACATAATTTTACATCTAAAACACGTCTTTACAATACATTTGGGTGAATATAAAAGGTCGTAAAAAAATTTTGAAAAACAGGTGATGAATCCGCTAAATATCGTCTTAAGTCATTTCTATTAAACTAATCATACTTTTTATATTTTTAACGTTAAGTTCACATTATTTTACATCTAAAACACGTATTTACAATACATTTGGGTGAATACAAAAAATAGAAAAAAAATTTGGGAAAAAATTTGGTAATAAATGGTGATAATTCCGCTAAATATCGTTTACAGTCATTTGTATTGAACTAATCATACTTTTTATATTTTTATCGTTAAGTTCACATAATTTTACATCTAAAACACGTCTTTACAATACATTTGGGTGAATATAAAAGGTCGTAAAAAAATTTTGAAAAACAGGTGGTGAATCCGCTAAATATCGTCTTAAGTTATTTCTATTAAACTAATCATACTTTTTATATTTTTAACGTTAAGTTCACATTATTTTACATCTAAAACACGTATTTACAATACATTTGGGTGAATACAAAAAATAGAAAAAAAATTTGGTAAAAAATGGTGATAATTCCGCTAAATATCGTTTAAAGTCATTTGTATTGAACTAATCATACTTTTTATATTTTTATCGTTAAGTTCACATAATTTTACATCTAAAACACGTTTTTACAATACATTTGGGTGAATATAAAAGATCGTAAAAAAATTTTGAAAAACAGGTGATGAATCCGCTAAATATCGTCTTAAGTTATTTCTATTAAACTAATCATAATTTTTATATTTTTAACGTTAAGTTCACATTATTTTACATCTAAAACACGTATTTACAATACATTTGGGTGAATACAAAAAATATAAAAAAAAATTTGGGAAAAAATTTGGTAATAAATGTTGATAATTCCGCTAAATATCGTTTAAAGTCATTTGTATTGAACTAATCATACTTTTTATATTTTTATCGTTAAGCTCACAGTATTTTACATCTAAAACACGTATTTACAATACATTTGGGTGAATATAAAAGGTCGTAAAAAAATTTGGGAAAAAATTCGGTAAAAAATAGTGATAATTCCGCTAAATATCGTTTAAAGTCATTTGTATTGAACTAATCATACTTTTTATATTTTTATCGTTAAGCTCACAGTATTTTACATCTAAAACACGTATTTACAATACATTTGGGTGAATATAAAAGGTCGTAAAAAAATTTGGGAAAAAATTTGGTAATAAATGGTGATAATTCCGCTAAATATCGTTTAATGTCATTTGTATTGAACTAATCATACTTTTTATATTTTTATCGTTAAGTTCACATAATTTTACATCTAAAACACGTCTTTACAATACATTTGGGTGAATATAAAAGGTCGTAAAAAAATTTGGGAAAAAATTTGGTAAAAAATAGTGATAATTCCGCTAAATATCGTTTAAAGTCATTTGTATTGAACTAATCATACTTTTTATATTTTTATCGTTAAGCTCACAGTATTTTACATCTAAAACACGTATTTACAATACATTTGGGTGAATATAAAAGGTCGTAAAAAAAATTTTAAAAACAGGTGATGAATCCGCTAAATATCGTCTTTAGTCATTTCTATTAAACTAATCATACTTTTTATATTTTTAACGTTAAGTTCACATTATTTTACATCTAAAACACGTATTTACAATACATTTGGGTGAATACAAAAAATAGAAAAAAAATTTGGTAAAAAATGGTGATAATTCCGCTAAATATCGTTTAAAGTCATTTGTATTGAGCTAATCATACTTTTTATATTTTTAACGTTAAGTTCACATTATTTTACATCTAAAACACGTATTTACAATACATTTGGGTGAATACAAAAAAAAAAAATAAATTTGGGAAAAAATTTGGTAATAAATGGTGATAATTCCGCTAAATATCGTTTAAAGTCATTTGTAATGAACTAATCATACTTTTTATATTTTTATCGTTAAGTTCACATAATTTTACATCTAAAACACGTATTTACAATACATTTGGGTGAATATAAAAGGTCGTAAAAAACATTTTAAAAACAGGTGATGAATCCGCTAAATATCGTCTTTAGTCATTTCTATTAAACTAATCATACTTTTTATATTTTTAACGTTAAGTTCACATTATTTTACATCTAAAACACGTATTTACAATACATTTGGTGAATATAAAAGGTCGTAAAAAAATTTGGGAAAAAATTTGGTAAAAAATAGTGATAATTCCGCTAAATATCGTTTAAAGTCATTTGTATTGAACTAATCATACTTTTTATATTTTTATCGTTAAGCTCACAGTATTTTACATCTAAAACACGTATTTACAATACATTTGGGTGAATATAAAAGGTCGTAAAAAAAATTTTAAAAACAGATGATGAATCCGCTAAATATCGTCTTTAGTCATTTCTATTAAACTAATCATACTTTTTATATTTTTAACGTTAAGTTCACATTATTTTACATCTAAAACACGTATTTACAATACATTTGGGTGAATACAAAAAATAGAAAAAAAATTTGGTAAAAAATTTGGTAATAAATGGTGATAATTCCGCTAAATATCGTTTAATGTCATTTGTATTGAACTAATCATACTTTTTAAATTTTTATCGTTAAGTTCACATAATTTTACATCTAAAACACGTCTTTACAATACATTTGGGTGAATATAAAAGGTCGTAAAAAAATTTGGGAAAAATTTGGGAAAAAATTTGGTAAAAAATAGTGATAATTCCGCTAAATATCGTTTAAAGTCATTTGTATTGAACAAATCATACTTTTTATATTTTTATCGTTAAGCTCACATTATTTTACAACTAAAACACGTATTTACAATATATTTGGGTGAATACAAAAAATAGAAAAAAAATTTGGTAAAAAATGGTGATAATTCCGCTAAATATCGTTTAAAGTCATTTGTATTGAACTAATCATACTTTTTATATTTTTATCGTTAAGTTCACATAATTTTACATCTAAAACATGTCTTTACAATACATTTGGGTGAATATAAAAGGTCGTAAAAAAATTTTGAAAAACAGGTGATGAATCCGCTAAATATCGTCTTAAGTTATTTCTATTAAACTAATCATACTTTTTATATTTTTAACGTTAAGTTCACATTATTTTACATCTAAAACACGTATTTACAATACATTTGGGTGAATACAAAAAATAGAAAAAAAATTTGGGAAAAAATTTGGTAATAAATGGTGATAATTCCGCTAAATATCGTTTACAGTCATTTGTATTGAACTAATCATACTTTTTATATTTTTATCGTTAAGTTCACATAATTTTACATCTAAAACACGTCTTTACAATACATTTGGGTGAATATAAAAGGTCGTAAAAAAATTTTGAAAAACAGGTGGTGAATCCGCTAAATATCGTCTTAAGTTATTTCTATTAAACTAATCATACTTTTTATATTTTTAACGTTAAGTTCACATTATTTTACATCTAAAACACGTATTTACAATACATTTGGGTGAATACAAAAAATAGAAAAAAAATTTGGTAAAAAATGGTGATAATTCCGCTAAATATCGTTTAAAATCATTTGTATTGAACTAATCATACTTTTTATATTTTTATCGTTAAGTTCACATAATTTTACATCTAAAACACGTCTTTACAATACATTTGGGTGAATATAAAAGGTCGTAAAAAAATTTTGAAAAACAGGTGATGAATCCGCTAAATATCGTCTTAAGTTATTTCTATTAAACTAATCATAATTTTTATATTTTTAACGTTAAGTTCACATTATTTTACATCTAAAACACGTATTTACAATACATTTGGTTGAATACAAAAAATATAAAAAAAAATTTGGGAAAAAATTTGGTAAAAAATAGTGATAATTCCGCTAAATATCGTTTAAAGTCATTTGTATTGAACTAATCATACTCTTTATATTTTTATCGTTAAGCTCACAGTATTTTACATCTAAAACACGTATTTACAATACATTTGGGTGAATATAAAAGGTCGTAAAAAAATTTGGGAAAAAATTTGGTAATAAATGGTGATAATTCCGCTAAATATCGTTTAATGTCATTTGTATTGAACTAATCATACTTTTTATATTTTTATCGTTAAGTTCACATAATTTTACATCTAAAACACGTCTTTACAATACATTTGGGTGAATATAAAAGGTCGTAAAAAAATTTGGGAAAAAATTTGGTAAAAAATAGTGATAATTCCGCTAAATATCGTTTAAAGTCATTTTTATTGAACTAATCATACTTTTTATATTTTTATCGTTAAGCTCACAGTATTTTACATCTAAAACACGTATTTACAATACATTTGGGTGAATATAAAAGGTCGTAAAAAAAATTTTAAAAACAGGTGATGAATCCGCTAAATATCGTCTTTAGTCATTTCTATTAAACTAATCATACTTTTTATATTTTTAACGTTAAGTTCACATTATTTTACATCTAAAACACGTATTTACAATACATTTGGGTGAATACAAAAAATAGAAAAAAAATTTGGTAAAAAATGGTGATAATTCCGCTAAATATCGTTTAAAGTCATTTGTATTGAACTAATCATACTTTTTATATTTTTAACGTTAAGTTCACATTATTTTACATCTAAAACACGTATTTACAATACATTTGGGTGAATACAAAAAAAAAAAAAAAATTTGGGAAAAAATTGGTAATAAATGGTGATAATTCCGCTAAATATCGTTTAAAGTCATTTGTAATGAACTAATCATACTTTTTATATTTTTATCGTTAAGTTCACATAATTTTACATCTAAAACACGTATTTACAATACATTTGGGTGAATATAAAAGGTCGTAAAAAACATTTTAAAAACAGGTGATGAATCCGCTAAATATCGTCTTTAGTCATTTCTATTAAACTAATCATACTTTTTATATTTTTAACGTTAAGTTCACATTATTTTACATCTAAAACACGTATTTACAATACATTTGGGTGAATATAAAAGGTCGTAAAAAAATTTGGGAAAAAATTTGGTAAAAAATAGTGATAATTCCGCTAAATATCGTTTAAAGTCATTTGTATTGAACTAATCATACTTTTTATATTTTTATCGTTAAGCTCACAGTATTTTACATCTAAAACACGTATTTACAATACATTTGGGTGAATATAAAAGGTCGTAAAAAAAATTTTAAAAACAGATGATGAATCCGCTAAATATCGTCTTTAGTCATTTCTATTAAACTAATCATACTTTTTATATTTTTAACGTTAAGTTCACATTATTTTACATCTAAAACACGTATTTACAATACATTTGAGTGAATACAAAAAATAGAAAAAAAATTTGGTAAAAAATTTGGTAATAAATGGTGATAATTCCGCTAAATATCGTTTAATGTCATTTGTATTGAACTAATCATACTTTTTATATTTTTATCGTTAAGTTCACATAATTTTACATCTAAAACACGTATTTACAATACATTTGGGTGAATATAAAAGGTCGTAAAAAACATTTTAAAAACAGGTGATGAATCCGCTAAATATCGTCTTTAGTCATTTCTATTAAACTAATCATACTTTTTATATTTTTAACGTTAAGTTCACATTATTTTACATCTAAAACACGTATTTACAATACATTTGGGTGAATATAAAAGGTCGTAAAAAAATTTGGGAAAAAATTTGGTAATAAATGGTGATAATTCCGCTAAATATCGTTTAATGTCATTTGTATTGAACTAATCATACTTTTTATATTTTTATCGTTAAGTTCACATAATTTTACATCTAAAACACGTATTTACAATACATTTGGGTGAATATAAAAGGTCGTAAAAAACATTTTAAAAACAGGTGATGAATCCGCTAAATATCGTCTTTAGTCATTTCTATTAAACTAATCATACTTTTTATATTTTTAACGTTAAGTTCACATTATTTTACATCTAAAACACGTATTTACAATACATTTGGGTGAATACAAAAAATAGAAAAAAAATTTGGTAAAAAATGGTGATAATTCCGCTAAATATCGTTTAAAGTCATTTGTATTGAACTAATCATACTTTTTATATTTTTAACGTTAAGTTCACATTATTTTACATCTAAAACACGTATTTACAATACATTTGGGTGAATACAAAAAAAAAAAAAAAATTTGGGAAAAATTTGGTAAAAAATAGTGATAATTCCGCTAAATATCGTTTAAAGTCATTTGTATTGAACTAATCATACTTTTTATATTTTTATCGTTAAGCTCACAGTATTTTACATCTAAAACACGTATTTACAATACATTTGGGTGAATATAAAAGGTCGTAAAAAAAATTTTAAAAACAGATGATGAATCCGCTAAATATCGTCTTTAGTCATTTCTATTAAACTAATCATACTTTTTATATTTTTAACGTTAAGTTCACATTATTTTACATCTAAAACACGTATTTACAATACATTTGAGTGAATACAAAAAATAGAAAAAAAATTTGGTAAAAAATTTGGTAATAAATGGTGATAATTCCGCTAAATATCGTTTAATGTCATTTGTATTGAACTAATCATACTTTTTATATTTTTATCGTTAAGTTCACATAATTTTACATCTAAAACACGTCTTTACAATACATTTGGGTGAATATAAAAGGTCGTAAAAAAATTTGGGAAAAATTTGGGAAAAAATTTGGTAAAAAACAGTGATAATTCCGCTAAATATCGTTTAAAGTCATTTGTATTGAACAAATCATACTTTTTATATTTTTATCGTTAAGCTCACATTATTTTACAACTAAAACACGTATTTACAATATATTTGGGTGAATACAAAAAATAGAAAAAAAATTTGGTAAAAATGGTGATAATTCCGCTAAATATCGTTTAAAGTCATTTGTATTGAACTAATCATACTTTTTATATTTTTATCGTTAAGTTCACATAATTTTACATCTAAAACACGTATTTACAATACATTTGGGTGAATATAAAAGGTCGTAAAAAAATTTGGGAAAAAATTTGGTAAAAAATAGTGATAATTCCGCTAAATATCGTTTAAAGTCATTTTTATTGAACTAATCATACTTTTTATATTTTTATCGTTAAGCTCACAGTATTTTACATCTAAAACACGTATTTACAATACATTTGGGTGAATATAAAAGGTCGTAAAAAAAATTTTAAAAACAGGTGATGAATCCGCTAAATATCGTCTTTAGTCATTTCTATTAAACTAATCATACTTTTTATATTTTTAACGTTAAGTTCACATTATTTTACATCTAAAACACGTATTTACAATACATTTGGGTGAATACAAAAAATAGAAAAAAAATTTGGTAAAAAATGGTGATAATTCCGCTAAATATCGTTTAAAGTCATTTGTATTGAACTAATCATACTTTTTATATTTTTAACGTTAAGTTCACATTATTTTACATCTAAAACACGTATTTACAATACATTTGGGTGAATACAAAAAAAAAAAAAAAATTTGGGAAAAAATTGGTAATAAATGGTGATAATTCCGCTAAATATCGTTTAAAGTCATTTGTAATGAACTAATCATACTTTTTATATTTTTATCGTTAAGTTCACATAATTTTACATCTAAAACACGTATTTACAATACATTTGGGTGAATATAAAAGGTCGTAAAAAACATTTTAAAAACAGGTGATGAATCCGCTAAATATCGTCTTTAGTCATTTCTATTAAACTAATCATACTTTTTATATTTTTAACGTTAAGTTCACATTATTTTACATCTAAAACACGTATTTACAATACATTTGGGTGAATATAAAAGGTCGTAAAAAAATTTGGGAAAAAATTTGGTAAAAAATAGTGATAATTCCGCTAAATATCGTTTAAAGTCATTTGTATTGAACTAATCATACTTTTTATATTTTTATCGTTAAGCTCACAGTATTTTACATCTAAAACACGTATTTACAATACATTTGGGTGAATATAAAAGGTCGTAAAAAAAATTTTAAAAACAGATGATGAATCCGCTAAATATCGTCTTTAGTCATTTCTATTAAACTAATCATACTTTTTATATTTTTAACGTTAAGTTCACATTATTTTACATCTAAAACACGTATTTACAATACATTTGAGTGAATACAAAAAATAGAAAAAAAATTTGGTAAAAAATTTGGTAATAAATGGTGATAATTCCGCTAAATATCGTTTAATGTCATTTGTATTGAACTAATCATACTTTTTATATTTTTATCGTTAAGTTCACATAATTTTACATCTAAAACACGTCTTTACAATACATTTGGGTGAATATAAAAGGTCGTAAAAAAATTTGGGAAAAATTTGGGAAAAAATTTGGTAAAAAACAGTGATAATTCCGCTAAATATCGTTTAAAGTCATTTGTATTGAACAAATCATACTTTTTATATTTTTATCGTTAAGCTCACATTATTTTACAACTAAAACACGTATTTACAATATATTTGGGTGAATACAAAAAATAGAAAAAAAATTTGGTAAAAATGGTGATAATTCCGCTAAATATCGTTTAAAGTCATTTGTATTGAACTAATCATACTTTTTATATTTTTATCGTTAAGTTCACATAATTTTACATCTAAAACACGTCTTTACAATACATTTGGGTGAATATAAAAGGTCGTAAAAAAATTTTGAAAAACAGGTGATGAATCCGCTAAATATCGTCTTAAGTCATTTCTATTAAACTAATCATACTTTTTATATTTTTAACTTTATTTTCACATTATTTTACATCTAAAACACGTATTTACAATACATTTGGGTGAATACAAAAAATAGAAAAAAAATTTGGGAAAAAATTTGGTAATAAATGGTGATAATTCCGCTAAATATCGTTTACAGTCATTTGTATTGAACTAATCATACTTTTTATATTTTTATCGTTAAGTTCACATAATTTTACATCTAAAACACGTCTTTACAATACATTTGGGTGAATATAAAAGGTCGTAAAAAAATTTTGAAAAACAGGTGATGAATCCGCTAAATATCGTCTTAAGTTATTTCTATTAAACTAATCATACTTTTTATATTTTAAACGTTAAGTTCACATTATTTTACATCTAAAACACGTATTTACAATACATTTGGGTGAATACAAAAAATAGAAAAAAAATTTGGGAAAAAATTTGGTAATAAATGGTGATAATTCCGCTAAATATCGTTTACAGTCATTTGTATTGAACTAATCATACTTTTTATATTTTTATCGTTAAGTTCACATAATTTTACATCTAAAACACGTCTTTACAATACATTTGGGTGAATACAAAAAATATAAAAAAAAATTTGGGAAAAAATTTGGTAATAAATGGTGATAATTCCGCTAAATATCGTTTAAAGTCATTTGTATTGAACTAATCATACTTTTTATATTTTTATCGTTAAGCTCACAGTATTTTACATCTAAAACACGTATTTACAATACATTTGGGTGAATATAAAAGGTCGTAAAAAAATTTGGGAAAAAATTTGGTAAAAAATAGTGATAATTCCGCTAAATATCGTTTAAAGTCATTTGTATTGAACTAATCATACTCTTTATATTTTTATCGTTAAGATCACAGTATTTTACATCTAAAACACGTATTTACAATAGATTTGGGTGAATATAAAAGGTCGTAAAAAAATTTTGAAAAACAGGTGATGAATCCGCTAAATATCGTCTTAAGTTATTTCTATTAAACTAATCATAATTTTTATATTTTTAACGTTAAGTTCACATCATTTTACATCTAAAACACGTATTTACAATACATTTGGGTGAATACAAAAAATATAAAAAAAAATTTGGGAAAAAATTTGGTAATAAATGGTGATAATTCCGCTAAATATCGTTTAAAGTCATTTGTATTGAACTAATCATACTTTTTATATTTTTATCGTTAAGCTCACAGTATTTTACATCTAAAACACGTATTTACAATACATTTGGGTGAATATAAAAGGTCGTAAAAAAATTTGGGAAAAAATTTGGTAAAAAATAGTGATAATTCCGCTAAATATCGTTTAAAGTCATTTGTATTGAACTAATCATACTCTTTATATTTTTATCGTTAAGCTCACAGTATTTTACATCTAAAACACGTATTTACAATACATTTGGGTGAATATAAAAGGTCGTAAAAAAATTTGGGAAAAAATTTGGTAATAAATGGTGATAATTCCGCTAAATATCGTTTAATGTCATTTGTATTGAACTAATCATACTTTTTATATTTTTATCGTTAAGTTCACATAATTTTACATCTAAAACACGTCTTTACAATACATTTGGGTGAATATAAAAGGTCGTAAAAAAATTTGGGAAAAAATTTGGTAAAAAATAGTGATAATTCCGCTAAATATCGTTTAAAGTCATTTGTATTGAACTAATCATACTTTTTATATTTTTATCGTTAAGCTCACAGTATTTTACATCTAAAACACGTATTTACAATACATTTGGGTGAATATAAAAGGTCGTAAAAAAAATTTTAAAAACAGGTGATGAATCCGCTAAATATCGTCTTTAGTCATTTCTATTAAACTAATCATACTTTTTATATTTTTAACGTTAAGTTCACATTATTTTACATCTAAAACACGTATTTACAATACATTTGGGTGAATACAAAAAATAGAAAAAAAATTTGGTAAAAAATGGTGATAATTCAGCTAAATATCGTTTAAAGTCATTTGTATTGAACTAATCATACTTTTTATATTTTTAACGTTAAGTTCACATTATTTTACATCTAAAACACGTATTTACAATACATTTGGGTGAATACAAAAAAAAAAAAAAAATTTGGGAAAAAATTGGTAATAAATGGTGATAATTCCGCTAAATATCGTTTAAAGTCATTTGTAATGAACTAATCATACTTTTTATATTTTTATCGTTAAGTTCACATAATTTTACATCTAAAACACGTATTTACAATACATTTGGGTGAATATAAAAGGTCGTAAAAAACATTTTAAAAACAGGTGATGAATCCGCTAAATATCGTCTTTAGTCATTTCTATTAAACTAATCATACTTTTTATATTTTTAACGTTAAGTTCACATTATTTTACATCTAAAACACGTATTTACAATACATTTGGGTGAATACAAAAAATAGAAAAAAAATTTGGTAAAAAATGGTGATAATTCCGCTAAATATCGTTTAAAGTCATTTGTATTGAACTAATCATACTTTTTATATTTTTAACGTTAAGTTCACATTATTTTACATCTAAAACACGTATTTACAATACATTTGGGTGAATACAAAAAAAAAAAAAAAATTTGGGAAAAAATTGGTAATAAATGGTGATAATTCCGCTAAATATCGTTTAAAGTCATTTGTAATGAACTAATCATACTTTTTATATTTTTATCGTTAAGTTCACATAATTTTACATCTAAAACACGTATTTACAATACATTTGGGTGAATATAAAAGGTCGTAAAAAACATTTTAAAAACAGGTGATGAATCCGCTAAATATCGTCTTTAGTCATTTCTATTAAACTAATCATACTTTTTATATTTTTAACGTTAAGTTCACATTATTTTACATCTAAAACACGTATTTACAATACATTTGGGTGAATATAATAGGTCGTAAAAAAATTTGGGAAAAAATTTGGTAAAAAATAGTGATAATTCCGCTAAATATCGTTTAAAGTCATTTGTATTGAACTAATCATACTTTTTATATTTTTATCGTTAAGCTCACAGTATTTTACATCTAAAACACGTATTTACAATACATTTGGGTGAATATAAAAGGTCGTAAAAAAATTTGGGAAAAAATTTGGTAATAAATGGTGATAATTCCGCTAAATATCGTTTAATGTCATTTGTATTGAACTAATCATACTTTTTATATTTTTATCGTTAAGTTCACATAATTTTACATCTAAAACACGTCTTTACAATACATTTGGGTGAATATAAAAGGTCGTAAAAAAATTTGGGAAAAAATTTGGTAAAAAATAGTGATAATTCCGCTAAATATCGTTTAAAGTCATTTGTATTGAACTAATCATACTTTTTATATTTTTATCGTTAAGCTCACAGTATTTTACATCTAAAACACGTATTTACAATACATTTGGGTGAATATAAAAGGTCGTAAAAAAAATTTTAAAAACAGGTGATGAATCCGCTAAATATCGTCTTTAGTCATTTCTATTAAACTAATCATACTTTTTATATTTTTAACGTTAAGTTCACATTATTTTACATCTAAAACACGTATTTACAATACATTTGGGTGAATACAAAAAAAAAAAAAAAAATTTGGGAAAAAATTGGTAATAAATGGTGATAATTCCGCTAAATATCGTTTAAAGTCATTTGTAATGAACTAATCATACTTTTTATATTTTTATCGTTAAGTTCACATAATTTTACATCTAAAACACGTATTTACAATACATTTGGGTGAATATAAAAGGTCGTAAAAAACATTTTAAAAACAGGTGATGAATCCGCTAAATATCGTCTTTAGTCATTTCTATTAAACTAATCATACTTTTTATATTTTTAACGTTAAGTTCACATTATTTTACATCTAAAACACGTATTTACAATACATTTGGGTGAATACAAAAAATAGAAAAAAAATTTGGTAAAAAATGGTGATAATTCCGCTAAATATCGTTTAAAGTCATTTGTATTGAACTAATCATACTTTTTATATTTTTAACGTTAAGTTCACATCATTTTACATCTAAAACACGTATTTACAATACATTTGGGTGAATACAAAAAATATAAAAAAAAATTTGGGAAAAAATTTGGTAATAAATGGTGATAATTCCGCTAAATATCGTTTAAAGTCATTTGTATTGAACTAATCATACTTTTTATATTTTTATCGTTAAGCTCACAGTATTTTACATCTAAAACACGTATTTACAATACATTTGGGTGAATATAAAAGGTCGTAAAAAAATTTGGGAAAAAATTTGGTAAAAAATAGTGATAATTCCGCTAAATATCGTTTAAAGTCATTTGTATTGAACTAATCATACTCTTTATATTTTTATCGTTAAGCTCACAGTATTTTACATCTAAAACACGTATTTACAATACATTTGGGTGAATATAAAAGGTCGTAAAAAAATTTGGGAAAAAATTTGGTAATAAATGGTGATAATTCCGCTAAATATCGTTTAATGTCATTTGTATTGAACTAATCATACTTTTTATATTTTTATCGTTAAGTTCACATAATTTTACATCTAAAACACGTCTTTACAATACATTTGGGTGAATATAAAAGGTCGTAAAAAAATTTGGGAAAAAATTTGGTAAAAAATAGTGATAATTCCGCTAAATATCGTTTAAAGTCATTTGTATTGAACTAATCATACTTTTTATATTTTTATCGTTAAGCTCACAGTATTTTACATCTAAAACACGTATTTACAATACATTTGGGTGAATATAAAAGGTCGTAAAAAAAATTTTAAAAACAGGTGATGAATCCGCTAAATATCGTCTTTAGTCATTTCTATTAAACTAATCATACTTTTTATATTTTTAACGTTAAGTTCACATTATTTTACATCTAAAACACGTATTTACAATACATTTGGGTGAATACAAAAAATAGAAAAAAAATTTGGTAAAAAATGGTGATAATTCAGCTAAATATCGTTTAAAGTCATTTGTATTGAACTAATCATACTTTTTATATTTTTAACGTTAAGTTCACATTATTTTACATCTAAAACACGTATTTACAATACATTTGGGTGAATACAAAAAAAAAAAAAAAAATTTGGGAAAAAATTGGTAATAAATGGTGATAATTCCGCTAAATATCGTTTAAAGCCATTTGTAATGAACTAATCATACCTTTTTATATTTTTATCGTTAAGTTCACATAATTTTACATCTAAAACACGTATTTACAATACATTTGGGTGAATATAAAAGGTCGTAAAAAACATTTTAAAAACAGGTGATGAATCCGCTAAATATCGTCTTTAGTCATTTGTATTAAACTAATCATACTTTTTATATTTTTAACGTTAAGTTCACATTATTTTACATCTAAAACACGTATTTACAATACATTTGGGTGAATACAAAAAATAGAAAAAAAATTTGGTAAAAAATGGTGATAATTCCGCTAAATATCGTTTAAAGTCATTTGTATTGAAGTAATCATACTTTTTATATTTTTAACGTTAAGTTCACATTATTTTACATCTAAAACACGTATTTACAATACATTTGGGTGAATACAAAAAAAAAAAAAAAATTTGGGAAAAAATTGGTAATAAATGGTGATAATTCCGCTAAATATCGTTTAAAGTCATTTGTAATGAACTAATCATACTTTTTATATTTTTATCGTTAAGTTCACATAATTTTACATCTAAAACACGTATTTACAATACATTTGGGTGAATATAAAAGGTCGTAAAAAACATTTTAAAAACAGGTGATGAATCCGCTAAATATCGTCTTTAGTCATTTCTATTAAACTAATCATACTTTTTATATTTTTAACGTTAAGTTCACATTATTTTACATCTAAAACACGTATTTACAATACATTTGGGTGAATATAATAGGTCGTAAAAAAATTTGGGAAAAAATTTGGTAAAAAATAGTGATAATTCCGCTAAATATCGTTTAAAGTCATTTGTATTGAACTAATCATACTTTTTATATTTTTATCGTTAAGCTCACAGTATTTTACATCTAAAACACGTATTTACAATACATTTGGGTGAATATAAAAGGTCGTAAAAAAAATTTTAAAAACAGATGATGAATCCGCTAAATATCGTCTTTAGTCATTTCTATTAAACTAATCATACTTTTTATATTTTTAACGTTAAGTTCACATTATTTTACATCTAAAACACGTATTTACAATACATTTGAGTGAATACAAAAAATAGAAAAAAAATTTGGTAAAAAATTTGGTAATAAATGGTGATAATTCCGCTAAATATCGTTTAATGTCATTTGTATTGAACTAATCATACTTTTTATATTTTTATCGTTAAGTTCACATAATTTTACATCTAAAACACGTCTTTACAATACATTTGGGTGAATATAAAAGGTCGTAAAAAAATTTGGGAAAAATTTGGGAAAAAATTTGGTAAAAAATAGTGATAATTCCGCTAAATATCGTTTAAAGTCATTTGTATTGAACAAATCATACTTTTTATATTTTTATCGTTAAGCTCACATTATTTTACAACTAAAACACGTATTTACAATATATTTGGGTGAATACAAAAAATAGAAAAAAAATTTGGTAAAAAATGGTGATAATTCCGCTAAATATCGTTTAAAGTCATTTGTATTGAACTAATCATACTTTTTATATTTTTATCGTTAAGTTCACATAATTTTACATCTAAAACACGTCTTTACAATACATTTGGGTGAATATAAAAGGTCGTAAAAAAATTTTGAAAAACAGGTGATGAATCCGCTAAATATCGTCTTAAGTCATTTCTATTAAACTAATCATACTTTTTATATTTTTAACGTTAAGTTCACATTATTTTACATCTAAAACACGTATTTACAATACATTTGGGTGAATACAAAAAAAAAAAAAAAATTTGGGAAAAAATTGGTAATAAATGGTGATAATTCCGCTAAATATCGTTTAAAGTCATTTGTAATGAACTAATCATACTTTTTATATTTTTATCGTTAAGTTCACATAATTTTACATCTAAAACACGTCTTTACAATACATTTGGGTGAATATAAAAGGTCGTAAAAAAATTTGGGAAAAAATTTGGTAAAAAATAGTGATAATTCCGCTAAATATCGTTTAAAGTCATTTGTATTGAACTAATCATACTTTTTATATTTTTATCGTTAAGTTCACATAATTTTACATCTAAAACACGTCTTTACAATACATTTGGGTGAATATAAAAGGTCGTAAAAAAATTTGGGAAAAAATTTGGTAAAAAATAGTGATAATTCCGCTAAATATCGTTTAAAGTCATTTGTATTGAACTAATCATACTTTTTATATTTTTATCGTTAAGCTCACAGTATTTTACATCTAAAACACGTATTTACAATACATTTGGGTGAATATAAAAGGTCGTAAAAAAATTTGGGAAAAAATTTGGTAATAAATGGTGATAATTCCGCTAAATATCGTTTAATGTCATTTGTATTGAACTAATCATACTTTTTATATTTTTATCGTTAAGTTCACATAATTTTACATCTAAAACACGTCTTTACAATACATTTGGGTGAATATAAAAGGTCGTAAAAAAATTTGGGAAAAAATTTGGTAAAAAATAGTGATAATTCCGCTAAATATCGTTTAAAGTCATTTGTATTGAACTAATCATACTTTTTATATTTTTATCGTTAAGTTCACATAATTTTACATCTAAAACACGTCTTTACAATACATTTGGGTGAATATAAAAGGTCGTAAAAAAATTTGGGAAAAAATTTGGTAAAAAATAGTGATAATTCCGCTAAATATCGTTTAAAGTCATTTGTATTGAACTAATCATACTTTTTATATTTTTATCGTTAAGCTCACAGTATTTTACATCTAAAACACGTATTTACAATACATTTGGGTGAATATAAAAGGTCGTAAAAAAAATTTTAAAAACAGGTGATGAATCCGCTAAATATCGTCTTTAGTCATTTCTATTAAACTAATCATACTTTTTATATTTTTAACGTTAAGTTCACATTATTTTACATCTAAAACACGTATTTACAATACATTTGGGTGAATACAAAAAAAAAAAAAAAAATTTGGGAAAAAATTGGTAATAAATGGTGATAATTCCGCTAAATATCGTTTAAAGTCATTTGTAATGAACTAATCATACTTTTTATATTTTTATCGTTAAGTTCACATAATTTTACATCTAAAACACGTATTTACAATACATTTGGGTGAATATAAAAGGTCGTAAAAAACATTTTAAAAACAGGTGATGAATCCGCTAAATATCGTCTTTAGTCATTTCTATTAAACTAATCATACTTTTTATATTTTTAACGTTAAGTTCACATTATTTTACATCTAAAACACGTATTTACAATACATTTGGGTGAATACAAAAAATAGAAAAAAAATTTGGTAAAAAATGGTGATAATTCCGCTAAATATCGTTTAAAGTCATTTGTATTGAACTAATCATACTTTTTATATTTTTAACGTTAAGTTCACATCATTTTACATCTAAAACACGTATTTACAATACATTTGGGTGAATACAAAAAATATAAAAAAAAATTTGGGAAAAAATTTGGTAATAAATGGTGATAATTCCGCTAAATATCGTTTAAAGTCATTTGTATTGAACTAATCATACTTTTTATATTTTTATCGTTAAGCTCACAGTATTTTACATCTAAAACACGTATTTACAATACATTTGGGTGAATATAAAAGGTCGTAAAAAAATTTGGGAAAAAATTTGGTAAAAAATAGTGATAATTCCGCTAAATATCGTTTAAAGTCATTTGTATTGAACTAATCATACTCTTTATATTTTTATCGTTAAGCTCACAGTATTTTACATCTAAAACACGTATTTACAATACATTTGGGTGAATATAAAAGGTCGTAAAAAAATTTGGGAAAAAATTTGGTAATAAATGGTGATAATTCCGCTAAATATCGTTTAATGTCATTTGTATTGAACTAATCATACTTTTTATATTTTTATCGTTAAGTTCACATAATTTTACATCTAAAACACGTCTTTACAATACATTTGGGTGAATATAAAAGGTCGTAAAAAAATTTGGGAAAAAATTTGGTAAAAAATAGTGATAATTCCGCTAAATATCGTTTAAAGTCATTTGTATTGAACTAATCATACTTTTTATATTTTTATCGTTAAGCTCACAGTATTTTACATCTAAAACACGTATTTACAATACATTTGGGTGAATATAAAAGGTCGTAAAAAAAATTTTAAAAACAGGTGATGAATCCGCTAAATATCGTCTTTAGTCATTTCTATTAAACTAATCATACTTTTTATATTTTTAACGTTAAGTTCACATTATTTTACATCTAAAACACGTATTTACAATACATTTGGGTGAATACAAAAAATAGAAAAAAAATTTGGTAAAAAATGGTGATAATTCAGCTAAATATCGTTTAAAGTCATTTGTATTGAACTAATCATACTTTTTATATTTTTAACGTTAAGTTCACATTATTTTACATCTAAAACACGTATTTACAATACATTTGGGTGAATACAAAAAAAAAAAAAAAAATTTGGGAAAAAATTGGTAATAAATGGTGATAATTCCGCTAAATATCGTTTAAAGTCATTTGTAATGAACTAATCATACTTTTTATATTTTTATCGTTAAGTTCACATAATTTTACATCTAAAACACGTATTTACAATACATTTGGGTGAATATAAAAGGTCGTAAAAAACATTTTAAAAACAGGTGATGAATCCGCTAAATATCGTCTTTAGTCATTTCTATTAAACTAATCATACTTTTTATATTTTTAACGTTAAGTTCACATTATTTTACATCTAAAACACGTATTTACAATACATTTGGGTGAATACAAAAAATAGAAAAAAAATTTGGTAAAAAATGGTGATAATTCCGCTAAATATCGTTTAAAGTCATTTGTATTGAACTAATCATACTTTTTATATTTTTAACGTTAAGTTCACATTATTTTACATCTAAAACACGTATTTACAATACATTTGGGTGAATACAAAAAAAAAAAAAAAATTTGGGAAAAAATTGGTAATAAATGGTGATAATTCCGCTAAATATCGTTTAAAGTCATTTGTAATGAACTAATCATACTTTTTATATTTTTATCGTTAAGTTCACATAATTTTACATCTAAAACACGTATTTACAATACATTTGGGTGAATATAAAAGGTCGTAAAAAACATTTTAAAAACAGGTGATGAATCCGCTAAATATCGTCTTTAGTCATTTCTATTAAACTAATCATACTTTTTATATTTTTAACGTTAAGTTCACATTATTTTACATCTAAAACACGTATTTACAATACATTTGGGTGAATATAATAGGTCGTAAAAAAATTTGGGAAAAAATTTGGTAAAAAATAGTGATAATTCCGCTAAATATCGTTTAAAGTCATTTGTATTGAACTAATCATACTTTTTATATTTTTATCGTTAAGCTCACAGTATTTTACATCTAAAACACGTATTTACAATACATTTGGGTGAATATAAAAGGTCGTAAAAAAATTTGGGAAAAAATTTGGTAATAAATGGTGATAATTCCGCTAAATATCGTTTAATGTCATTTGTATTGAACTAATCATACTTTTTATATTTTTATCGTTAAGTTCACATAATTTTACATCTAAAACACGTCTTTACAATACATTTGGGTGAATATAAAAGGTCGTAAAAAAATTTGGGAAAAAATTTGGTAAAAAATAGTGATAATTCCGCTAAATATCGTTTAAAGTCATTTGTATTGAACTAATCATACTTTTTATATTTTTATCGTTAAGCTCACAGTATTTTACATCTAAAACACGTATTTACAATACATTTGGGTGAATATAAAAGGTCGTAAAAAAAATTTTAAAAACAGGTGATGAATCCGCTAAATATCGTCATTAGTCATTTCTATTAAACTAATCATACTTTTTATATTTTTAACGTTAAGTTCACATTATTTTACATCTAAAACACGTATTTACAATACATTTGGGTGAATACAAAAAATAGAAAAAAAATTTGGTAAAAAATGGTGATAATTCAGCTAAATATCGTTTAAAGTCATTTGTATTGAACTAATCATACTTTTTATATTTTTAACGTTAAGTTCACATTATTTTACATCTAAAACACGTATTTACAATACATTTGGGTGAATACAAAAAAAAAAAAAAAAATTTGGGAAAAAATTGGTAATAAATGGTGATAATTCCGCTAAATATCGTTTAAAGTCATTTGTAATGAACTAATCATACTTTTTATATTTTTATCGTTAAGTTCACATAATTTTACATCTAAAACACGTATTTACAATACATTTGGGTGAATATAAAAGGTCGTAAAAAACATTTTAAAAACAGGTGATGAATCCGCTAAATATCGTCTTTAGTCATTTCTATTAAACTAATCATACTTTTTATATTTTTAACGTTAAGTTCACATTATTTTACATCTAAAACACGTATTTACAATACATTTGGGTGAATACAAAAAATAGAAAAAAAATTTGGTAAAAAATGGTGATAATTCCGCTAAATATCGTTTAAAGTCATTTGTATTGAACTAATCATACTTTTTATATTTTTAACGTTAAGTTCACATTATTTTACATCTAAAACACGTATTTACAATACATTTGGGTGAATACAAAAAAAAAAAAAAAATTTGGGAAAAAATTGGTAATAAATGGTGATAATTCCGCTAAATATCGTTTAAAGTCATTTGTAATGAACTAATCATACTTTTTATATTTTTATCGTTAAGTTCACATAATTTTACATCTAAAACACGTATTTACAATACATTTGGGTGAATATAAAAGGTCGTAAAAAACATTTTAAAAACAGGTGATGAATCCGCTAAATATCGTCTTTAGTCATTTCTATTAAACTAATCATACTTTTTATATTTTTAACGTTAAGTTCACATTATTTTACATCTAAAACACGTATTTACAATACATTTGGGTGAATATAATAGGTCGTAAAAAAATTTGGGAAAAAATTTGGTAAAAAATAGTGATAATTCCGCTAAATATCGTTTAAAGTCATTTGTATTGAACTAATCATACTTTTTATATTTTTATCGTTAAGCTCACAGTATTTTACATCTAAAACACGTATTTACAATACATTTGGGTGAATATAAAAGGTCGTAAAAAAATTTGGGAAAAAATTTGGTAATAAATGGTGATAATTCCGCTAAATATCGTTTAATGTCATTTGTATTGAACTAATCATACTTTTTATATTTTTATCGTTAAGTTCACATAATTTTACATCTAAAACACGTCTTTACAATACATTTGGGTGAATATAAAAGGTCGTAAAAAAATTTGGGAAAAAATTTGGTAAAAAATAGTGATAATTCCGCTAAATATCGTTTAAAGTCATTTGTATTGAACTAATCATACTTTTTATATTTTTATCGTTAAGCTCACAGTATTTTACATCTAAAACACGTATTTACAATACATTTGGGTGAATATAAAAGGTCGTAAAAAAAATTTTAAAAACAGGTGATGAATCCGCTAAATATCGTCTTTAGTCATTTCTATTAAACTAATCATACTTTTTATATTTTTAACGTTAAGTTCACATTATTTTACATCTAAAACACGTATTTACAATACATTTGGGTGAATACAAAAAATAGAAAAAAAATTTGGTAAAAAATGGTGATAATTCAGCTAAATATCGTTTAAAGTCATTTGTATTGAACTAATCATACTTTTTATATTTTTAACGTTAAGTTCACATTATTTTACATCTAAAACACGTATTTACAATACATTTGGGTGAATACAAAAAAAAAAAAAAAAATTTGGGAAAAAATTGGTAATAAATGGTGATAATTCCGCTAAATATCGTTTAAAGTCATTTGTAATGAACTAATCATACTTTTTATATTTTTATCGTTAAGTTCACATAATTTTACATCTAAAACACGTATTTACAATACATTTGGGTGAATATAAAAGGTCGTAAAAAACATTTTAAAAACAGGTGATGAATCCGCTAAATATCGTCTTTAGTCATTTGTATTAAACTAATCATACTTTTTATATTTTTAACGTTAAGTTCACATTATTTTACATCTAAAACACGTATTTACAATACATTTGGGTGAATACAAAAAATAGAAAAAAAATTTGGTAAAAAATGGTGATAATTCCGCTAAATATCGTTTAAAGTCATTTGTATTGAACTAATCATACTTTTTATATTTTTAACGTTAAGTTCACATTATTTTACATCTAAAACACGTATTTACAATACATTTGGGTGAATACAAAAAAAAAAAAAAAATTTGGGAAAAAATTGGTAATAAATGGTGATAATTCCGCTAAATATCGTTTAAAGTCATTTGTAATGAACTAATCATACTTTTTATATTTTTATCGTTAAGTTCACATAATTTTACATCTAAAACACGTATTTACAATACATTTGGGTGAATATAAAAGGTCGTAAAAAACATTTTAAAAACAGGTGATGAATCCGCTAAATATCGCCTTTAGTCATTTCTATTAAACTAATCATACTTTTTATATTTTTAACGTTAAGTTCACATTATTTTACATCTAAAACACGTATTTACAATACATTTGGGTGAATATAAAAGGTCGTAAAAAAATTTGGGAAAAAATTTGGTAAAAAATAGTGATAATTCCGCTAAATATCGTTTAAAGTCATTTGTATTGAACTAATCATACTTTTTATATTTTTATCGTTAAGCTCACAGTATTTTACATCTAAAACACGTATTTACAATACATTTGGGTGAATATAAAAGGTCGTAAAAAAAATTTTAAAAACAGATGATGAATCCGCTAAATATCGTCTTTAGTAATTTCTATTAAACTAATCATACTTTTTATATTTTTAACGTTAAGTTCACATTATTTTACATCTAAAACACGTATTTACAATACATTTGAGTGAATACAAAAAATAGAAAAAAAATTTGGTAAAAAATTTGGTAATAAATGGTGATAATTCCGCTAAATATCGTTTAATGTCATTTGTATTGAACTAATCATACTTTTTATATTTTTATCGTTAAGTTCACATAATTTTACATCTAAAACACGTCTTTACAATACATTTGGGTGAATATAAAAGGTCGTAAAAAAATTTGGGAAAAATTTGGGAAAAAATTTGGTAAAAAATAGTGATAATTCCGCTAAATATCGTTTAAAGTCATTTGTATTGAACAAATCATACTTTTTATATTTTTATCGTTAAGCTCACATTATTTTACAACTAAAACACGTATTTACAATATATTTGGGTGAATACAAAAAATAGAAAAAAAATTTGGTAAAAAATGGTGATAATTCCGCTAAATATCGTTTAAAGTCATTTGTATTGAACTAATCATACTTTTTATATTTTTATCGTTAAGTTCACATAATTTTACATCTAAAACACGTCTTTACAATACATTTGGGTGAATATAAAAGGTCGTAAAAAAATTTTGAAAAACAGGTGATGAATCCGCTAAATATCGTCTTAAGTCATTTCTATTAAACTAATCATACTTTTTATATTTTTAACGTTAAGTTCACATTATTTTACATCTAAAACACGTATTTACAATACATTTGGGTGAATACAAAAAAAAAAAAAAAATTTGGGAAAAAATTGGTAATAAATGGTGATAATTCCGCTAAATATCGTTTAAAGTCATTTGTAATGAACTAATCATACTTTTTATATTTTTATCGTTAAGTTCACATAATTTTACATCTAAAACACGTATTTACAATACATTTGGGTGAATATAAAAGGTCGTAAAAAACATTTTAAAAACAGGTGATGAATCCGCTAAATATCGTCTTTAGTCATTTCTATTAAACTAATCATACTTTTTATATTTTTAACGTTAAGTTCACATTATTTTACATCTAAAACACGTATTTACAATACATTTGGGTGAATATAAAAGGTCGTAAAAAAATTTGGGAAAAAATTTGGTAAAAAATAGTGATAATTCCGCTAAATATCGTTTAAAGTCATTTGTATTGAACTAATCATACTTTTTATATTTTTATCGTTAAGCTCACAGTATTTTACATCTAAAACACGTATTTACAATACATTTGGGTGAATATAAAAGGTCGTAAAAAAAATTTTAAAAACAGATGATGAATCCGCTAAATATCGTCTTTAGTCATTTCTATTAAACTAATCATACTTTTTATATTTTTAACGTTAAGTTCACATTATTTTACATCTAAAACACGTATTTACAATACATTTGAGTGAATACAAAAAATAGAAAAAAAATTTGGTAAAAAATTTGGTAATAAATGGTGATAATTCCGCTAAATATCGTTTAATGTCATTTGTATTGAACTAATCATACTTTTTATATTTTTATCGTTAAGTTCACATAATTTTACATCTAAAACACGTCTTTACAATACATTTGGGTGAATATAAAAGGTCGTAAAAAAATTTGGGAAAAATTTGGGAAAAAATTTGGTAAAAAATAGTGATAATTCCGCTAAATATCGTTTAAAGTCATTTGTATTGAACAAATCATACTTTTTATATTTTTATCGTTAAGCTCACATTATTTTACAACTAAAACACGTATTTACAATATATTTGGGTGAATACAAAAAATAGAAAAAAAATTTGGTAAAAAATGGTGATAATTCCGCTAAATATCGTTTAAAGTCATTTGTATTGAACTAATCATACTTTTTATATTTTTATCGTTAAGTTCACATAATTTTACATCTAAAACACGTCTTTACAATACATTTGGGTGAATATAAAAGGTCGTAAAAAAATTTTGAAAAACAGGTGATGAATCCGCTAAATATCGTCTTAAGTCATTTCTATTAAACTAATCATACTTTTTATATTTTTAACGTTAAGTTCACATTATTTTACATCTAAAACACGTATTTACAATACATTTGGGTGAATACTAAAAATAGAAAAAAAATTTGGGAAAAAATTTGGTAATAAATGGTGATAATTCCGCTAAATATCGTTTACAGTCATTTGTATTGAACTAATCATACTTTTTATATTTTTATCGTTAAGTTCACATAATTTTACATCTAAAACACGTCTTTACAATACATTTGGGTGAATATAAAAGGTCGTAAAAAAATTTTGAAAAACAGGTGATGAATCCGCTAAATATCGTCTTAAGTTATTTCTATTAAACTAATCATACTTTTTATATTTTTAACGTTAAGTTCACATTATTTTACATCTAAAACACGTATTTACAATACATTTGGGTGAATACAAAAAATAGAAAAAAAATTTGGGAAAAAATTTGGTAATAAATGGTGATAATTCCGCTAAATATCGTTTACAGTCATTTGTATTGAACTAATCATACTTTTTATATTTTTATCGTTAAGTTCACATAATTTTACATCTAAAACACGTCTTTACAATACATTTGGGTGAATACAAAAAATATAAAAAAAAATTTGGGAAAAAATTTGGTAATAAATGGTGATAATTCCGCTAAATATCGTTTAAAGTCATTTGTATTGAACTAATCATACTTTTTATATTTTTATCGTTAAGCTCACAGTATTTTACATCTAAAACACGTATTTACAATACATTTGGGTGAATATAAAAGGTCGTAAAAAAATTTGGGAAAAAATTTGGTAAAAAATAGTGATAATTCCGCTAAATATCGTTTAAAGTCATTTGTATTGAACTAATCATACTCTTTATATTTTTATCGTTAAGCTCACAGTATTTTACATCTAAAACACGTATTTACAATACATTTGGGTGAATATAAAAGGTCGTAAAAAAATTTGGGAAAAAATTTGGTAATAAATGGTGATAATTCCGCTAAATATCGTTTAATGTCATTTGTATTGAACTAATCATACTTTTTATATTTTTATCGTTAAGTTCACATAATTTTACATCTAAAACACGTCTTTACAATACATTTGGGTGAATATAAAAGGTCGTAAAAAAATTTGGGAAAAAATTTGGTAAAAAATAGTGATAATTCCGCTAAATATCGTTTAAAGTCATTTGTATTGAACTAATCATACTTTTTATATTTTTATCGTTAAGCTCACAGTATTTTACATCTAAAACACGTATTTACAATACATTTGGGTGAATATAAAAGGTCGTAAAAAAAATTTTAAAAACAGGTGATGAATCCGCTAAATATCGTCTTTAGTCATTTCTGTTAAACTAATCATACTTTTTATATTTTTAACGTTAAGTTCACATTATTTTACATCTAAAACACGTATTTACAATACATTTGGGTGAATACAAAAAATAGAAAAAAAATTTGGTAAAAAATGGTGATAATTCCGCTAAATATCGTTTAAAGTCATTTGTATTGAACTAATCATACTTTTTATATTTTTAACGTTAAGTTCACATTATTTTACATCTAAAACACGTATTTACAATACATTTGGGTGAATACAAAAAAAAAAAAAAAATTTGGGAAAAAATTTGGTAATAAATGGTGATAATTCCGCTAAATCGTTTAAAGTCATTTGTAATGAACTAATCATACTTTTTATATTTTTATCGTTAAGTTCACATAATTTTACATCTAAAACACGTATTTACAATACATTTGGGTGAATATAAAAGGTCGTAAAAAACATTTTAAAAACAGGTGATGAATCCGCTAAATATCGTCTTTAGTCATTTCTATTAAACTAATCATACTTTTTATATTTTTAACGTTAAGTTCACATTATTTTACATCTAAAACACGTATTTACAATACATTTGGGTGAATATAAAAGGTCGTAAAAAAATTTGGGAAAAAATTTGGTAAAAAATAGTGATAATTCCGCTAAATATCGTTTAAAGTCATTTGTATTGAACTAATCATACTTTTTATATTTTTATCGTTAAGCTCACAGTATTTTACATCTAAAACACGTATTTACAATACATTTGGGTGAATATAAAAGGTCGTAAAAAAAATTTTAAAAACAGATGATGAATCCGCTAAATATCGTCTTTAGTCATTTCTATTAAACTAATCATACTTTTTATATTTTTAACGTTAAGTTCACATTATTTTACATCTAAAACACGTATTTACAATACATTTGGGTGAATACAAAAAATAGAAAAAAAATTTGGTAAAAAATTTGGTAATAAATGGTGATAATTCCGCTAAATATCGTTTAATGTCATTTGTATTGAACTAATCATACTTTTTATATTTTTATCGTTAAGTTCACATAATTTTACATCTAAAACACGTCTTTACAATACATTTGGGTGAATATAAAAGGTCGTAAAAAAATTTGGGAAAAATTTGGGAAAAAATTTGGTAAAAAATAGTGATAATTCCGCTAAATATCGTTTAAAGTCATTTGTATTGAACAAATCATACTTTTTATATTTTTATCGTTAAGCTCACATTATTTTACAACTAAAACACGTATTTACAATATATTTGGGTGAATACAAAAAATAGAAAAAAAATTTGGTAAAAAATGGTGATAATTCCGCTAAATATCGTTTAAAGTCATTTGTATTGAACTAATCATACTTTTTATATTTTTATCGTTAAGTTCACATAATTTTACATCTAAAACACGTCTTTACAATACATTTGGGTGAATATAAAATGTCGTAAAAAAATTTTGAAAAACAGATGATGAATCCGCTAAATATCGTCTTTAGTCATTTCTATTAAACTAATCATACTTTTTATATTTTTAACGTTAAGTTCACATTATTTTACATCTTGTAACGTCACAGAATTTTAGGCCCTATTATTATACGAAACCAATGGGTACACCTATTACCTACAATATAAAATGAGCACACCTGTCGGTCCGTGACCATCCCAGTATTAATAGCGCGCCCGCGATTACCACTATGTTATGTAATAAATGATCCCCGACCTCCCCGCCTGCAGCAGTGTTCACCGTAGTCACCACAGCATGCCGCCATCGGCTGCCGTCGGCGCCTCTGTCGCGTCCGTCGGTGCGCTCGCCGCAGTACAATTATCTCAATTAATCTATATATTGTAAAAGTCCCGCAATACGCCTACCCTGACTCTTCCCACTGCGACATCATTTGCGACAACAGCGGCCAGCGACCGGACACCGTTCGACACCATTTTTTTTTTCTTCTTCTCACCAACGTCTCCTGGACACCACGTCTCTGTCAAGACGCGCCGGTTCTCGTTCTCTCGTGTTACGCAACCTCGTGTCCACGACCAGTCTATTGAGTTTTTCATTATTGTCCAACGCTGTCAACGCCTGTTATGATGGGCTAAGCAAAACCACGGGCCCGATGTCGGTTGAAGCTGCCGTCGTTCCAGTGCCCGACGCCGATGGGCCATGTCGACCACGTGCGTGTCGATGGTCAACAGGCCAGCTCATCACAGCCGTCGGTCACTAATACCTGACCAACATCGTCAACCAGCCACTCAGCTCAAGTCATCACTTCAACGCGTAATATGTATCACACCACTCCCCCCAAAACCCTTGTCACCTTATAATAATATATACGATATTTGTTAGACATGCGTCCTATCGCTCCTCTCATTCCGATTACCGTCCCTAGCGTTATGCCGGGCGGTAACCCAATGGTTGGCGAGGTAACTCGGTGAACAATATATATATATTAGTATTCCGCCGAACCTCGTGGGCCGATCCGTGGTTTCGTTTCGTCCCTATATCTATATTTCCTAATGTTTGTCACGTGCCAAATTATATACTAAAACTGTGTATGCCAAATTATATACTAAAACTGTGTATGCCAAATTATATACTAAACTGTATACCAAATTATTATATTCCCCATGGTAATTCTGTGTGCGAGAGCCACCTCCAATTTATAAATTTATTAACTATTATACTATGTAAAATATATTCCCCATCATTACCCTAAAACCTCATGTTTTCTTTATTTATTAGTGCTTTATCACTATTTATTATGTTATATTTTTTGTCTCCCCTTATAAATGAATCTTTGGCGTTCATTCGTCACTGCGTGTATCAAAGCCTGTGAGTTCCACCGACTTGGCCCTTGGGTCATCACGCGGTGCGGCTCACAGGTCATGAGTAAAGTGTTCCCCTTTACTCATGGGTGGTTTATTGGGACCTTAAAAGCCCGTAATCTCACATATGGCGACCGTGACAGGACTTAGTCCTAAAATCCCCCTTATAACTAATAAATACTTTTTTTTTTTTCTCTCTGTCCCTTAACAATATTACAAACTCAAAATTATCAAAATATAAATTTCTATGGCAAAAATGGCAATATCAGTATAGGTAAAACATGTATAAAAAAAAAAAAAAAAAATTTCCTCATGGCATGGCAACATTTATCATCCACTTTCATCTTCAAAACTATTATTCTCCTGTAACGCAGACACATTTTAATTCAATCTCCTAAAATCCTTAATATTATTACTCCCCAAACCTCTCAAGTTTTTTTAAATATTTTATTCAAAATATGACGATGTTATTCTCCTAGAGAGATATTTTATTATATTGTGAACTTAATGATGGTCATATTATTAATTATTTACTTTTGGTACAAAAAAAAAATACTGTTATCCTATTATATTATGTGAAAAATGTTATACTACCAAGGTAAATATTAACTTACCATTATTTTTATGTTTCCCCCATGACAATGTTTGTTATCCAGTTAATCATTTCAGAAATTGTTCCTGCTGGTGTGTGTGTGCCGGATTGGAGGCGGCAGCGGCGCTTTGACGGTGTCGGTATGTGCTGACAGCTGCGGCGACTGGACGACCGAACACTGCTGGTGACCCGTTTTTTTTTTCCCCTTTTTGGTATGATTATAATATTTTTCCCCTTGTATGACCCCCCTTAATATGTTCCCTAGACCCGTATTCCTCCCCTGTATAACATAGTTAGGAATTTTTTTTATTATAGTGCTGCGATAACTTACACTTTTTCCCCAAGACCACATGGTCAATTATATTATTATATTATTATGTTTTAAGTCTGCGGATTATTATATTCTTTTTGTCTCATGACAAAAGTTAACTTTATTATTATTATATTATGTTCCTTCAGAACACATGTATACCTTGGTGGTTAACACAAATTATTATCATATTAGGAAATTATTTAAAAAAAAAAAATTAAATTATTATTTTCTTTCTCAACAAAAATATCAGAACAATGTTCACTAAACAACAGTTAATAAAATTTTGTTTTTCCATAACTTACCATTAGTAAATATTTAATATTATGTCCCCTTAACGCCCAAGTTTATATTATTACAATGTTCTCCCTAAATTCAATTAAAATATTCATATGATTAGTTTGTATACCAGGTTAATAAACAATATACTCCCTTTTATATAACATAAGTATGTTCTCCCAACCATTATTTAAATAATTCCTCTTGTTATTTTAAAATTATTATATCCTCAATGATGACTGAGTTGCTGTATAGGAAGTTGGTTAGCTCGGTAGCTTTGCCCTGACTAGGGTCCCACTATTATTATATTCCAAAGTAAATTAAAATATTCTTTGTGACTTTGGGTCACACCTATTATACTATATTATATTATATACTATCATTATTTATTAACTTAAATTAAATTAATATTCAGTACTGTGTTACTACACCTCTTATAATATTAGTAACTTAAGTTATCCCACTCATATGTGGTGAAATACATATCTGACGGTATTATTAAACCGAATATTATTATTATTAAATTTTTTTTGTTTCTTTTCTCATTGGTGCCTGAATTGCTTACTGGATGTTACTCCCATAGTACTTGGACCAGCCTGTTTTGTCCATTGTTCAGACATTTTATTATAACTATTTTGCTTTGTCCTTATCTAATATCCATTTCATGGTTAATCTTTTTCTTCTTTAAAATAATTTGTACTTAATATATATATTTTTTTTTCTGTATTCAATCATCTCTGTCCTCAGAGCTAAACGAATTGCCATAATCATTCTTGTTCGATTATCTATTTTTCCTCTTTTCTTTCCCTGTTGACTCCCTTGGAGATCAATTTTTGTTGTTTTGTTTATAATATACTATTAATTTTTATTTTTGTCTTAAGACATATATTTCCATTTCAATATAAACATTGTATTTACCCTGCCTACTATGCTAACCGAGGTTGGTAACTAGTTCTTTTCCCTTACTGAAAAAAAAAAAAAAAATCTCTCGTGTTTATTCTTTTTATGTACATGCTGGTTAATGCATAGTGCAGGTAAACGCATCACACGACCACCCCTGAGGTACGACCCTTCTCTTCAATACCCCTCTCCCATACTACCGGCAACTGATTTTGATTTGACAATGGCTGGACTTGAGGATGAACAGCAATCCCCCCCAATAGACTCTCCCCTCTCTCTAGAGTCCCTAGCTCAACTTGTCGGTAACATGAACGATGCCTTTAACGCCCAGATGGAAACAATTTCCCGTAAGTTCAGTGAACTAGATACCCGTATGGACGAATTCTGCTCCCGCATAGATGAGAATGAATTGGACGTTCGCGACAAATTCGGTCAATTTCAATCTTCTTTCAATAAAGACCTCATCACTATACAAAACGATCTCTCCATAGAACGACAACGGACCCAGGAGTCCCATAAAAGCATTACCACTACCCAACGATCATTCAATGATACCATCAAAGCACTAAGCGACCGCGTAAGCCTCACAGAGGGGCAAAGTGCCCGACTAGCCGCTCTAGAAAATAAATTTCAATACTCCAGTACCAATTCACTACCCCCCATAGTTTCTACCAATTCACAGCCCGTGCATCATAATTCATTTAATCATTGTTTAACTTCTACTACCTTTGCTCATCCGTGTCAAACTCAAGCTCCTGCCCCACTCAATATTTCTAGTTTCTCTGTCCCCAAATATAGTATCTCACTCCCCAGTCGCATCACCTCTGTTCAAGAAAACGTAACCTTATCCAATACTTCTGGCATAGTACTCGATTATACAAAGCTCACCCAATATGATGGTAAATTAACACCGGTACACCCAGAGGAGTTCCTTGAACAGGCTGAACAATATTTTTTAACCCACACTCCCCTACCTGACCAGGTAAAGATTAATTATATTAAAGAACGTTTTATTGGTGATGCTCGCTTATGGTATAACACCTTATTACCCTCTCCCTCAATATATGAGGATTTCTTATCACTATTCAGGGGCCATTTTTGGTCTAATAATCAGCAACGGGCAATTCGCAATGAACTATACAGACCCTATTTTCACCGAGACAATTCGTCCCTTCAAAAACATGCCATGGACTGGGTCAACCGTGCCCGCTTCCTAAGACCCCCAATAGACCAACCAGAGATGGTCGACCAACTTATTTCTCATTTCTCTTTCAATATATCCGTAGCTCTCCGCGGTCTCAGAATCACTACCACCAATGAACTAATACAGCAACTCTCTCATCTTCAACAATCTCACTCCTCTTCAACTCAAACCAATAATCAGTCAAACCCTCCCTCTCAAAATCAACATTCATATAACTATTCTTCAGGCCACAACCATCAAAATAGACACCTCCCCTCTCAAAATCAAAACCAAAATTCAAATCTTCACAATAATCAAAACCGATATCCCCCTCGTAGTAATAATTATCCTCGCCCTCAGTATAACCAAAATAGTCAAGCACCGTCCGCGTCCGTCCCTGAACGTAGTGCATCTCCCCCGGGAAACTAGTTCCGACCAGTCCCGTGAGGATGTGTACTGTGTCTCCCCAGCGAAGTCCTCAAATCTCAACACTTACCCATCCATTAAATCAAGACCATGAATCGACTCCTCCCCCCAATTATCGTCCGGAAATTACTGTCAAAATTTTTAATAATAAACAAACCGCTCTGCTCGACTCAGGTGCTTCAGTATCAGCTATCTCAGAACATTTTTTCCAAAGTTTAACCACTGACCCCTCTCAAGATAAAATTCCTATTTTTCCTCTTTCAGGCATACTACTCACTACAGCTCTTAGCAATAAAACCGTCAAAATTAAGTCTCAAATTTATTTAACATTTACAATCAATCAATATGAAACCCATGGTATCTTTTTAGTCGTTCCCTTGCTCTCTACCCCTCTCATTCTTGGGACAGACTGGCTGTTGGAGAATGAGGTGACCATAGACTATAAGCAAAAAATAATTTCCCTCTCTACTACTAATGATGAAATACCCTTTAAACTAATTGCGGACCATGACCCCAGTAGCCTTGTAAACTCACTCAATAGTCTAAATTTAAATGATCAACGCCTCAATATGTATGAACCCCTTTCCAGTTTAATACAGCAACCCCTCCCGTTTGAAAATGAAAAAAATATTGCCCTTAATGATATAACACTTAATGATTCTCAACAAAGTTTAATGTTTTCCCTTCTTCAACAAAATCAACAAATTTTCCAAGATAAACCTGGCCTTCACAAATTTTTCTCTTACAAATTTAACATAAGACAACATGAACCTTACAAAATTAAACCATATCCCGTCCCGTTCTCCCGTCGTCCCGCGGTAGAAAGGGAAATAAACAGAATGCTTCAATGGGGAGTTATTGAGAAGTCCGACTCTGCTTATAGTAACCCACTAGTAACCGTTGCTAAAGCCGACGGCTCTATTCGCTTGTGCTTAGATGCCCGAAAGTTGAACACCATTATTTTACCCACACGAGAGGCTTCCCCACCCATTGATGAAATTCTTGCAAAATTTAATAATAAATCTTTCTTCTCCTCACTCGATTTTTCATCGGGATATTGGCAAATCCCTCTTGATCTTTCCGTTCGACAATACACTAGTTTCCTTTACGATGGTCGTTCGTATCAATTTTGCGTAGTACCTTTTGGTCTTAATATATCAAATGCTGCTTTTGGTAAAGGGCTCGAAGCTGCATTAAATAACGATGCTATACCTTGTCCCTACCCCAACGACATACACACTTATGTAGATGATATTTTGGTTTCCTCCTCTTCTTTTGAAAACCATATTGAGACGTTAGAATGGCTCTTCCATAAAATAGCCCAGGCAGGCCTAACTCTAAAATTTAAAAAATGTTATTTTAATAAACAACAAATCAAATTTTTAGGACACTTTATATCTTCTAACGGTACGGTTATGGATCCTGATAAAATTAAAGCATTACAAAATTTTCCCGAACCCCGTAACAAGAAGGACCTTCAGTCTTTTTTCGGTTTCTGCAATTTCTATCGCAAGTTCTCCCAAAATCATTCCTCCCTCTTACACCCTCTCTCTCATTTAATTCGCAAGGATACCCCCTGGACGTTCACTGAACAAAATAAAATAGATTTCAAAAAAATTAAAACCGCTTTCGCTACACAAATTTCCCTTACCCATCCCAACTTTAATGAACCATTCTGTATCCAAACTGATGCCTCTTATATAGGTCTCGGTGCGGAACTTTTCCAGCTAGACCCCAGTGGTCAACGTAATACCCTCTCATTCGCAAGTAGGTCCTTACTTAGTGCCGAACGCAACTATACCGTAACCGAACTGGAGCTGTTAGGAATATTATTTGCCTGTCAGAAATTTAAAATTTACATTCTAGGCCATCAAATCAATTTGTATACCGACCATAAAGCCCTTACTTTCCTTTTCTCATGTAAATTAAAAAACTCTCGTCTCACCCGGTGGACCCTTGCTCTACAGGAATTCGATCTCAGAATACATCACTGTCCTGGCAAGGAGAATCCTGTCGATACCCTATCTAGACACCCTCTCGGTAGAGACGACCAACCCCCGAAAGATACCCCTATCATATTACATTACACTCTCCCTCCCCCAATACCTCCAGATATCATTCCTTTTTTCAACAACATTTCTCATGAGCAAATTAAAGATCCCCGAATACAAAAAATTATTTCTACCATTAAACTGAATTCTTCAACTCACTGGCTACAATATTATACTTTAAAAAATCAAGTTTTATTCACACGCAAATACAAGAAGGCAAAAAATTGGTCCCTTTACATACCTGACCACCTGGTCAAACAAATTGTTTTATTATTTCACGAGTATTATGCTCACGTCGGCCCCCGTAAAACCGCCCAAGTTATAAAGGACATCTGTTATTTCCCCTCTCTCAGTAGGACTGTTCGCCACATAGTTCAGGAGTGTGATCTGTGTCAGAGGTGCAAACCCAACACCATTCGCACTGCCGGCCCCATGCAGCCGATACTCTCTACCAGGCCACTAGATAAAGTGCTGGTCGATTTTTATGGTCCCCTTCCCACTGGAATGTTTCAATTCACATATATTTTCGTTGTCATGGATAATTTCACTCGGTTTGTCAGATTGTATCCCCTCCGAAAGGCCAATGCCAAAATCTGTATTAAAAAGTTAACTACCAATTACTTCCCTACCTATGGTGTTCCTAAAAATATTGTCTCTGACCACGGTAGGCAGTTTATCAGCCAACATTGGCAGACCACATTGAAGAAGTACCAAATTCAGATCACTCATACTAGTGTCTACCACCCGCAGTCTAATCCTGCGGAAAGAGTTATGAGAGAGCTTGGCCGTATGTTTAGGACCTATTGTCATTTCAAGCACTCTAACTGGCCCCAATATGTTCCATATATTGAGTGGACCTTAAACAACGTTTATCACGAGTCCACTGCCCACACTCCCTCAGAACTTTTCCTCAGAGACACCCCACACAACCCCCTTTCACAATTTATACACTTTCCTAATAATGATTTTCCTCCAAATTATAAACATAAATTAACACTAGCCCATGAAATACAGTTAACAAAATCCGAAGCCCGTAAGAAACGTCATGACAAAACAATTAATGCTCCCCTTTTCAAAATTAACGATCTCGTCCTTGTAAAAACACGCCGATTAAGCAGTCAAATTGATAAAAAGATCTCCAAATTCTTCCTTCTTTATGATGGTCCTTATAAAATTAAAAGTATTAAGACTGTAAACGCTTATGAATTAGTTGGTCCGGATGATGAAACGCCACGAGGTACCTATAATATTGTTCACCTAAAGCCGTACAAACCACCCACCGTGGTAACACTACCCTAGGTTTATCGACTAAATGAGAATGTATAGTATTTTTATAATAACTTATGTAACCCGCCTTTATGGATAGGATCCTGGAGCATCCCTGTTAAATGGGGGGTTAAACCTGGTGTGTCTTGTCTAACACGGGACCACTACTGGGTATGAGCCTCGCTCCACGTTTATGTGTGGCATCTAAAATGTTGGTAACATAAAGCTCTTGTAGTCCCGGGTCATTTAATTCGTAACTTTCCGCGTTGTCCCCCCCCCCTCGTCCCCTTTTACTCCGCCTATTTTCTGTCTCTAGTACTTTCTTTAAATTCGTTGGCCCCCCTTCACCCCAGCTCGGTAGGACCCCCGTCTGGCAGAGAGGGACTCTCTGCACGGCAAAGAGTCTGCGACACTCTTCTCGTAAAAAAACCGGTGTTGTAGTGACATCCTGAATCAGGGAGGACACGACCTTGGACCGATCAGGTGCGGCAGCCTTCTGGTCTCAGCGGTTCGCGTCTACCCATGTCCGGGGCGGTTGGTGTAAAAGCTGGCTTCCCTGGAGGTGTTTGTGTAGGCGCGACCGGGTCGATCACTCTGCGGTTCACTGTGTCGTGTATATCTATGATCTGGAGGGACGACTCCCTCTGGGAGTAAAGGGGCCACCAGACTCCGCTCTTGACCGCCCTTTCACTACAACATGCAGGAACTTTCTTGTTAGCCCCCCTAATCCCCCGGTAGGTCCCACCATGACTTGTCATGTGTGTAAAAATAATGTCCAGAGTAACTTATGCAGTGTAAGGTCATTTCCCACCTTGCCTGTACACAATAGTATTTATTTTTATTTTTTTTGTCTTGTCCCTTCTACACTAAGCTCCCATAGTGTAGTCGTACCTATTTCTGTCGTGACCCCAGTAAAGGCATAGACAGATCTAGAGTCCCTATTTCCCTGTTAGGTTTCCCCGTTAGGATATTTATTTGGGTCTGTGGTATCATCATCACTCCCCGGACTAGTCAGGATAGTAAAAGTTGTAGGTTTTCCATTATTAAAGGTTGTAGGTTTTTTATTATTATAACGTGCCCCGTACACTGATGTGTAGGATTTTTATTATATTATATCATTTTTTTTTTTAGTATTATGACATTGATCATTTTGCATTTGTATTATACTGTGCTGGGTTTTATTATTCTATACTGTGTGCGCACAGATGTGTAGGTTTTTATTATATTATTATTATGATGCTAGTACCCTTACCACTTATACTCCCTAACCCAACTTTATTATTAACTTATGGTTGCAAATTAAATTTTATTATTATGTATTTGATATTATTATGATGTCCTAATTAAAATGTTATATTCCCTCAAATTGCTAGTCTATGGTCATTCCCAAAAAATTCTGCTCTCTTACTCTACAACAAGTGGTTTTCAGTTCTGACTTATATACAACTTCAACAACTTGTTGGGGGGGTTATGTAACGTCACAGAATTTTAGGCCCTATTATTATACGAAACCAATGGGTACACCTATTACCTACAATATAAAATGAGCACACCTGTCGGTCCGTGACCATCCCAGTATTAATAGCGCGCCCGCGATTACCACTATGTTATGTAATAAATGATCCCCGACCTCCCCGCCTGCAGCAGTGTTCACCGTAGTCACCACAGCATGCCGCCATCGGCTGCCGTCGGCGCCTCTGTCGCGTCCGTCGGTGCGCTCGCCGCAGTACAATTATCTCAATTAATCTATATATTGTAAAAGTCCCGCAATACGCCTACCCTGACTCTTCCCACTGCGACATCATTTGCGACAACAGCGGCCAGCGACCGGACACCGTTCGACACCATTTTTTTTTTCTTCTTCTCACCAACGTCTCCTGGACACCACGTCTCTGTCAAGACGCGCCGGTTCTCGTTCTCTCGTGTTACGCAACCTCGTGTCCACGACCAGTCTATTGAGTTTTTCATTATTGTCCAACGCTGTCAACGCCTGTTATGATGGGCTAAGCAAAACCACGGGCCCGATGTCGGTTGAAGCTGCCGTCGTTCCAGTGCCCGACGCCGATGGGCCATGTCGACCACGTGCGTGTCGATGGTCAACAGGCCAGCTCATCACAGCCGTCGGTCACTAATACCTGACCAACATCGTCAACCAGCCACTCAGCTCAAGTCATCACTTCAACGCGTAATATGTATCACACCACTCCCCCCAAAACCCTTGTCACCTTATAATAATATATACGATATTTGTTAGACATGCGTCCTATCGCTCCTCTCATTCCGATTACCGTCCCTAGCGTTATGCCGGGCGGTAACCCAATGGTTGGCGAGGTAACTCGGTGAACAATATATATATATTAGTATTCCGCCGAACCTCGTGGGCCGATCCGTGGTTTCGTTTCGTCCCTATATCTATATTTCCTAATGTTTGTCACGTGCCAAATTATATACTAAAACTGTGTATGCCAAATTATATACTAAAACTGTGTATGCCAAATTATATACTAAACTGTATACCAAATTATTATATTCCCCATGGTAATTCTGTGTGCGAGAGCCACCTCCAATTTATAAATTTATTAACTATTATACTATGTAAAATATATTCCCCATCATTACCCTAAAACCTCATGTTTTCTTTATTTATTAGTGCTTTATCACTATTTATTATGTTATATTTTTTGTCTCCCCTTATAAATGAATCTTTGGCGTTCATTCGTCACTGCGTGTATCAAAGCCTGTGAGTTCCACCGACTTGGCCCTTGGGTCATCACGCGGTGCGGCTCACAGGTCATGAGTAAAGTGTTCCCCTTTACTCATGGGTGGTTTATTGGGACCTTAAAAGCCCGTAATCTCACAATCTAAAACACGTATTTACAATACATTTGGGTGAATACAAAAAATAGAAAAAAAATTTGGTAAAAAATTTGGTAATAAATGGTGATAATTCCGCTAAATATCGTTTAATGTCATTTGTATTGAACTAATCATACTTTTTATATTTTTATCGTTAAGTTCACATAATTTTACATCTAAAACACGTCTTTACAATACATTTGGGTGAATATAAAAGGTCGTAAAAAAATTTGGGAAAAATTTGGGAAAAAATTTGGTAAAAAATAGTGATAATTCCGCTAAATATCGTTTAAAGTCATTTGTATTGAACAAATCATACTTTTTATATTTTTATCGTTAAGCTCACATTATTTTACAACTAAAACACGTATTTACAATATATTTGGGTGAATACAAAAAATAGAAAAAAAATTTGGTAAAAAATGGTGATAATTCCGCTAAATATCGTTTAAAGTCATTTGTATTGAACTAATCATACTTTTTATATTTTTATCGTTAAGTTCACATAATTTTACATCTAAAACACGTCTTTACAATACATTTGGGTGAATATAAAAGGTCGTAAAAAAATTTTGAAAAACAGGTGATGAATCCGCTAAATATCGTTTACAGTCATTTGTATTAAACTAATCATACTTTTTATATTTTTAACGTTAAGTTCACATAATTTTACATCTAAAACACGTCTTTACAATACATTTGGGTGAATATAAAAGGTCGTTTAAAAATAATTTTAAAAACAGATGATGAATCCGCTAAATATCGTCTTTAGTCATTTCTATTAAACTAATCATACTTTTTATATTTTTAACGTTAAGTTCACATTATTTTACATCTAAAACACGTATTTACAATACATTTGGGTGAATACAAAAAATAGAAAAAAAATTTGGTAAAAAATTTGGTAATAAATGGTGATAATTCCGCTAAATATCGTTTAATGTCATTTGTATTGAACTAATCATACTTTTTATATTTTTATCGTTAAGTTCACATAATTTTACATCTAAAACACGTCTTTACAATACATTTGGGTGAATATAAAAGGTCGTAAAAAAATTTGGGAAAAATTTGGGAAAAAATTTGGTAAAAAATAGTGATAATTCCGCTAAATATCGTTTAAAGTCATTTGTATTGAACAAATCATACTTTTTATATTTTTATCGTTAAGCTCACATTATTTTACAACTAAAACACGTATTTACAATATATTTGGGTGAATACAAAAAATAGAAAAAAAATTTGGTAAAAAATGGTGATAATTCCGCTAAATATCGTTTAAAGTCATTTGTATTGAACTAATCATACTTTTTATATTTTTATCGTTAAGTTCACATAATTTTACATCTAAAACACGTCTTTACAATACATTTGGGTGAATATAAAAGGTCGTAAAAAAATTTTGAAAAACAGGTGATGAATCCGCTAAATATCGTCTTAAGTTATTTCTATTAAACTAATCATACTTTTTATATTTTTAACGTTAAGTTCACATTATTTTACATCTAAAACACGTATTTACAATACATTTGGGTGAATACAAAAAATAGAAAAAAAATTTGGGAAAAAATTTGGTAATAAATGGTGATAATTCCGCTAAATATCGTTTACAGTCATTTGTATTGAACTAATCATACTTTTTATATTTTTATCGTTAAGTTCACATAATTTTACATCTAAAACACGTCTTTACAATACATTTGGGTGAATACAAAAAATATAAAAAAAAATTTGGGAAAAAATTTGGTAATAAATGGTGATAATTCCGCTAAATATCGTTTAAAGTCATTTGTATTGAACTAATCATACTTTTTATATTTTTATCGTTAAGCTCACAGTATTTTACATCTAAAACACGTATTTACAATACATTTGGGTGAATATAAAAGGTCGTAAAAAAATTTGGGAAAAAATTTGGTAAAAAATAGTGATAATTCCGCTAAATATCGTTTAAAGTCATTTGTATTGAACTAATCATACTCTTTATATTTTTATCGTTAAGCTCACAGTATTTTACATCTAAAACACGTATTTACAATACATTTGGGTGAATATAAAAGGTCGTAAAAAAATTTGGGAAAAAATTTGGTAATAAATGGTGATAATTCCGCTAAATATCGTTTAATGTCATTTGTATTGAACTAATCATACTTTTTATATTTTTATCGTTAAGTTCACATAATTTTACATCTAAAACACGTCTTTACAATACATTTGGGTGAATATAAAAGGTCGTAAAAAAATTTGGGAAAAAATTTGGTAAAAAATAGTGATAATTCCGCTAAATATCGTTTAAAGTCATTTGTATTGAACTAATCATACTTTTTATATTTTTATCGTTAAGCTCACAGTATTTTACATCTAAAACACGTATTTACAATACATTTGGGTGAATATAAAAGGTCGTAAAAAAATTTGGGAAAAATTTGGGAAAAAATTTGGTAAAAAATAGTGATAATTCCGCTAAATATCGTTTAAAGTCATTTGTATTGAATAAATCATACTTTTTATATTTTTATCGTTAAGCTCACATTATTTTACAACTAAAACACGTATTAACAATATATTTGGGTGAATACAAAAAATAGAAAAAAAATTTGGTAAAAAATGGTGATAATTCCGCTAAATATCGTTTAAAGTCATTTGTATTGAACTAATCATACTTTTTATATTTTTATCGTTAAGTTCACATAATTTTACATCTAAAACACGTCTTTACAATACATTTGGGTGAATATAAAAGGTCGTAAAAAAATTTTGAAAAACAGGTGATGAATCCGCTAAATATCGTTTACAGTCATTTGTATTAAACTAATCATACTTTTTATATTTTTAACGTTAAGTTCACATAATTTTACATCTAAAACACGTCTTTACAATACATTTGGGTGAATATAAAAGGTCGTTTAAAAATAATTTTAAAAACAGATGATGAATCCGCTAAATATCGTCTTTAGTCATTTCTATTAAACTAATCATACTTTTTATATTTTTAACGTTAAGTTCACATTATTTTACATCTAAAACACGTATTTACAATACATTTGGGTGAATACAAAAAATAGAAAAAAAATTTGGTAAAAAATTTGGTAATAAATGGTGATAATTCCGCTAAATATCGTTTAATGTCATTTGTATTGAACTAATCATACTTTTTATATTTTTATCGTTAAGTTCACATAATTTTACATCTAAAACACGTCTTTACAATACATTTGGGTGAATATAAAAGGTCGTAAAAAAATTTGGGAAAAATTTGGGAAAAAATTTGGTAAAAAATAGTGATAATTCCGCTAAATATCGTTTAAAGTCATTTGTATTGAACAAATCATACTTTTTATATTTTTATCGTTAAGCTCACATTATTTTACAACTAAAACACGTATTTACAATATATTTGGGTGAATACAAAAAATAGAAAAAAAATTTGGTAAAAAATGGTGATAATTCCGCTAAATATCGTTTAAAGTCATTTGTATTGAACTAATCATACTTTTTATATTTTTATCGTTAAGTTCACATAATTTTACATCTAAAACACGTCTTTACAATACATTTGGGTGAATATAAAAGGTCGTAAAAAAATTTTGAAAAACAGGTGATGAATCCGCTAAATATCGTCTTAAGTTATTTCTATTAAACTAATCATACTTTTTATATTTTTAACGTTAAGTTCACATTATTTTACATCTAAAACACGTATTTACAATACATTTGGGTGAATACAAAAAATAGAAAAAAAATTTGGGAAAAAATTTGGTAATAAATGGTGATAATTCCGCTAAATATCGTTTACAGTCATTTGTATTGAACTAATCATACTTTTTATATTTTTATCGTTAAGTTCACATAATTTTACATCTAAAACACGTCTTTACAATACATTTGGGTGAATACAAAAAATATAAAAAAAAATTTGGGAAAAAATTTGGTAATAAATGGTGATAATTCCGCTAAATATCGTTTAAAGTCATTTGTATTGAACTAATCATACTTTTTATATTTTTATCGTTAAGCTCACAGTATTTTACATCTAAAACACGTATTTACAATACATTTGGGTGAATATAAAAGGTCGTAAAAAAATTTGGGAAAAAATTTGGTAAAAAATAGTGATAATTCCGCTAAATATCGTTTAAAGTCATTTGTATTGAACTAATCATACTCTTTATATTTTTATCGTTAAGCTCACAGTATTTTACATCTAAAACACGTATTTACAATACATTTGGGTGAATATAAAAGGTCGTAAAAAAATTTGGGAAAAAATTTGGTAATAAATGGTGATAATTCCGCTAAATATCGTTTAATGTCATTTGTATTGAACTAATCATACTTTTTATATTTTTATCGTTAAGTTCACATAATTTTACATCTAAAACACGTCTTTACAATACATTTGGGTGAATATAAAAGGTCGTAAAAAAATTTGGGAAAAAATTTGGTAAAAAATAGTGATAATTCCGCTAAATATCGTTTAAAGTCATTTGTATTGAACTAATCATACTTTTTATATTTTTATCGTTAAGCTCACAGTATTTTACATCTAAAACACGTATTTACAATACATTTGGGTGAATATAAAAGGTCGTAAAAAAAATTTTAAAAACAGGTGATGAATCCGCTAAATATCGTCTTTAGTCATTTCTGTTAAACTAATCATACTTTTTATATTTTTAACGTTAAGTTCACATTATTTTACATCTAAAACACGTATTTACAATACATTTGGGTGAATACAAAAAATAGAAAAAAAATTTGGTAAAAAATGGTGATAATTCCGCTAAATATCGTTTAAAGTCATTTGTATTGAACTAATCATACTTTTTATATTTTTAACGTTAAGTTCACATTATTTTACATCTAAAACACGTATTTACAATACATTTGGGTGAATACAAAAAAAAAAAAAAAATTTGGGAAAAAATTTGGTAATAAATGGTGATAATTCCGCTAAATCGTTTAAAGTCATTTGTAATGAACTAATCATACTTTTTATATTTTTATCGTTAAGTTCACATAATTTTACATCTAAAACACGTATTTACAATACATTTGGGTGAATATAAAAGGTCGTAAAAAACATTTTAAAAACAGGTGATGAATCCGCTAAATATCGTCTTTAGTCATTTCTATTAAACTAATCATACTTTTTATATTTTTAACGTTAAGTTCACATTATTTTACATCTAAAACACGTATTTACAATACATTTGGGTGAATATAAAAGGTCGTAAAAAAATTTGGGAAAAAATTTGGTAAAAAATAGTGATAATTCCGCTAAATATCGTTTAAAGTCATTTGTATTGAACTAATCATACTTTTTATATTTTTATCGTTAAGCTCACAGTATTTTACATCTAAAACACGTATTTACAATACATTTGGGTGAATATAAAAGGTCGTAAAAAAAATTTTAAAAACAGATGATGAATCCGCTAAATATCGTCTTTAGTCATTTCTATTAAACTAATCATACTTTTTATATTTTTAACGTTAAGTTCACATTATTTTACATCTAAAACACGTATTTACAATACATTTGGGTGAATACAAAAAATAGAAAAAAAATTTGGTAAAAAATTTGGTAATAAATGGTGATAATTCCGCTAAATATCGTTTAATGTCATTTGTATTGAACTAATCATACTTTTTATATTTTTATCGTTAAGTTCACATAATTTTACATCTAAAACACGTCTTTACAATACATTTGGGTGAATATAAAAGGTCGTAAAAAAATTTGGGAAAAATTTGGGAAAAAATTTGGTAAAAAATAGTGATAATTCCGCTAAATATCGTTTAAAGTCATTTGTATTGAACAAATCATACTTTTTATATTTTTATCGTTAAGCTCACATTATTTTACAACTAAAACACGTATTTACAATATATTTGGGTGAATACAAAAAATAGAAAAAAAATTTGGTAAAAAATGGTGATAATTCCGCTAAATATCGTTTAAAGTCATTTGTATTGAACTAATCATACTTTTTATATTTTTATCGTTAAGTTCACATAATTTTACATCTAAAACACGTCTTTACAATACATTTGGGTGAATATAAAAGGTCGTAAAAAAATTTTGAAAAACAGGTGATGAATCCGCTAAATATCGTCTTAAGTTATTTCTATTAAACTAATCATACTTTTTATATTTTTAACGTTAAGTTCACATTATTTTACATCTAAAACACGTATTTACAATACATTTGGGTGAATACAAAAAATAGAAAAAAAATAGAAAAAAAATTTGGTAAAAAATGGTGATAATTCCGCTAAATATCGTTTAAAGTCATTTGTATTGAACTAATCATACTTTTTATATTTTTATCGTTAAGTTCACATAATTTTACATCTAAAACACGTCTTTACAATACATTTGGGTGAATATAAAAGGTCGTAAAAAAATTTTGAAAAACAGGTGATGAATCCGCTAAATATCGTCTTAAGTTATTTCTATTAAACTAATCATACTTTTTATATTTTTAACGTTAAGTTCACATTATTTTACATCTAAAACACGTATTTACAATACATTTGGGTGAATACAAAAAATAGAAAAAAAATTTGGGAAAAAATTTGGTAATAAATGGTGATAATTCCGCTAAATATCGTTTACAGTCATTTGTATTGAACTAATCATACTTTTTATATTTTTATCGTTAAGTTCACATAATTTTACATCTAAAACACGTCTTTACAATACATTTGGGTGAATACAAAAAATATAAAAAAAAATTTGGGAAAAAATTTGGTAATAAATGGTGATAATTCCGCTAAATATCGTTTAAAGTCATTTGTATTGAACTAATCATACTTTTTATATTTTTATCGTTAAGCTCACAGTATTTTACATCTAAAACACGTATTTACAATACATTTGGGTGAATATAAAAGGTCGTAAAAAAATTTGGGAAAAAATTTGGTAAAAAATAGTGATAATTCCGCTAAATATCGTTTAAAGTCATTTGTATTGAACTAATCATACTCTTTATATTTTTATCGTTAAGCTCACAGTATTTTACATCTAAAACACGTATTTACAATACATTTGGGTGAATATAAAAGGTCGTAAAAAAATTTGGGAAAAAATTTGGTAATAAATGGTGATAATTCCGCTAAATATCGTTTAATGTCATTTGTATTGAACTAATCATACTTTTTATATTTTTATCGTTAAGTTCACATAATTTTACATCTAAAACACGTCTTTACAATACATTTGGGTGAATATAAAAGGTCGTAAAAAAATTTGGGAAAAAATTTGGTAAAAAATAGTGATAATTCCGCTAAATATCGTTTAAAGTCATTTGTATTGAACTAATCATACTTTTTATATTTTTATCGTTAAGCTCACAGTATTTTACATCTAAAACACGTATTTACAATACATTTGGGTGAATATAAAAGGTCGTAAAAAAAATTTTAAAAACAGGTGATGAATCCGCTAAATATCGTCTTTAGTCATTTCTGTTAAACTAATCATACTTTTTATATTTTTAACGTTAAGTTCACATTATTTTACATCTAAAACACGTATTTACAATACATTTGGGTGAATACAAAAAATAGAAAAAAAATTTGGTAAAAAATGGTGATAATTCCGCTAAATATCGTTTAAAGTCATTTGTATTGAACTAATCATACTTTTTATATTTTTAACGTTAAGTTCACATTATTTTACATCTAAAACACGTATTTACAATACATTTGGGTGAATACAAAAAAAAAAAAAAAATTTGGGAAAAAATTTGGTAATAAATGGTGATAATTCCGCTAAATCGTTTAAAGTCATTTGTAATGAACTAATCATACTTTTTATATTTTTATCGTTAAGTTCACATAATTTTACATCTAAAACACGTATTTACAATACATTTGGGTGAATATAAAAGGTCGTAAAAAACATTTTAAAAACAGGTGATGAATCCGCTAAATATCGTCTTTAGTCATTTCTATTAAACTAATCATACTTTTTATATTTTTAACGTTAAGTTCACATTATTTTACATCTAAAACACGTATTTACAATACATTTGGGTGAATATAAAAGGTCGTAAAAAAATTTGGGAAAAAATTTGGTAAAAAATAGTGATAATTCCGCTAAATATCGTTTAAAGTCATTTGTATTGAACTAATCATACTTTTTATATTTTTATCGTTAAGCTCACAGTATTTTACATCTAAAACACGTATTTACAATACATTTGGGTGAATATAAAAGATCGTAAAAAAAATTTTAAAAACAGATGATGAATCCGCTAAATATCGTCTTTAGTCATTTCTATTAAACTAATCATACTTTTTATATTTTTAACGTTAAGTTCACATTATTTTACATCTAAAACACGTATTTACAATACATTTGGGTGAATACAAAAAATAGAAAAAAAATTTGGTAAAAAATTTGGTAATAAATGGTGATAATTCCGCTAAATATCGTTTAATGTCATTTGTATTGAACTAATCATACTTTTTATATTTTTATCGTTAAGTTCACATAATTTTACATCTAAAACACGTCTTTACAATACATTTGGGTGAATATAAAAGGTCGTAAAAAAATTTGGGAAAAATTTGGGAAAAAATTTGGTAAAAAATAGTGATAATTCCGCTAAATATCGTTTAAAGTCATTTGTATTGAACAAATCATACTTTTTATATTTTTATCGTTAAGCTCACATTATTTTACAACTAAAACACGTATTTACAATATATTTGGGTGAATACAAAAAATAGAAAAAAAATTTGGTAAAAAATGGTGATAATTCCGCTAAATATCGTTTAAAGTCATTTGTATTGAACTAATCATACTTTTTATATTTTTATCGTTAAGTTCACATAATTTTACATCTAAAACACGTCTTTACAATACATTTGGGTGAATATAAAAGGTCGTAAAAAAATTTTGAAAAACAGGTGATGAATCCGCTAAATATCGTCTTAAGTTATTTCTATTAAACTAATCATACTTTTTATATTTTTAACGTTAAGTTCACATTATTTTACATCTAAAACACGTATTTACAATACATTTGGGTGAATACAAAAAATAGAAAAAAAATTTGGGAAAAAATTTGGTAATAAATGGTGATAATTCCGCTAAATATCGTTTACAGTCATTTGTATTGAACTAATCATACTTTTTATATTTTTATCGTTAAGTTCACATAATTTTACATCTAAAACACGTCTTTACAATACATTTGGGTGAATACAAAAAATATAAAAAAAAATTTGGGAAAAAATTTGGTAATAAATGGTGATAATTCCGCTAAATATCGTTTAAAGTCATTTGTATTGAACTAATCATACTTTTTATATTTTTATCGTTAAGCTCACAGTATTTTACATCTAAAACACGTATTTACAATACATTTGGGTGAATACAAAAAATAGAAAAAAAATTTGGTAAAAAATTTGGTAATAAATGGTGATAATTCCGCTAAATATCGTTTAATGTCATTTGTATTGAACTAATCATACTTTTTATATTTTTATCGTTAAGTTCACATAATTTTACATCTAAAACACGTCTTTACAATACATTTGGGTGAATATAAAAGGTCGTAAAAAAATTTGGGAAAAATTTGGGAAAAAATTTGGTAAAAAATAGTGATAATTCCGCTAAATATCGTTTAAAGTCATTTGTATTGAACAAATCATACTTTTTATATTTTTATCGTTAAGCTCACATTATTTTACAACTAAAACACGTATTTACAATATATTTGGGTGAATACAAAAAATAGAAAAAAAATTTGGTAAAAAATGGTGATAATTCCGCTAAATATCGTTTAAAGTCATTTGTATTGAACTAATCATACTTTTTATATTTTTATCGTTAAGTTCACATAATTTTACATCTAAAACACGTCTTTACAATACATTTGGGTGAATATAAAAGGTCGTAAAAAAATTTTGAAAAACAGGTGATGAATCCGCTAAATATCGTCTTAAGTCATTTCTATTAAACTAATCATACTTTTTATATTTTTAACGTTAAGTTCACATTATTTTACATCTAAAACACGTATTTACAATACATTTGGGTGAATACAAAAAATAGAAAAAAAATTTGGGAAAAAATTTGGTAATAAATGGTGATAATTCCGCTAAATATCGTTTACAGTCATTTGTATTGAACTAATCATACTTTTTATATTTTTATCGTTAAGTTCACATAATTTTACATCTAAAACACGTCTTTACAATACATTTGGGTGAATATAAAAGGTCGTAAAAAAATTTTGAAAAACAGGTGATGAATCCGCTAAATATCGTCTTAAGTTATTTCTATTAAACTAATCATACTTTTTATATTTTTAACGTTAAGTTCACATTATTTTACATCTAAAACACGTATTTACAATACATTTGGGTGAATACAAAAAATAGAAAAAAAATTTGGTAAAAAATGGTGATAATTCCGCTAAATATCGTTTAAAGTCATTTGTATTGAACTAATCATACTTTTTATATTTTTAACGTTAAGTTCACATTATTTTACATCTAAAACACGTATTTACAATACATTTGGGTGAATACAAAAAAAAAAAAAAAATTTGGGAAAATATTTGGTAATAAATGGTGATAATTCCGCTAAATCGTTTAAAGTCATTTGTAATGAACTAATCATACTTTTTATATTTTTATCGTTAAGTTCACATAATTTTACATCTAAAACACGTATTTACAATACATTTGGGTGAATATAAAAGGTCGTAAAAAACATTTTAAAAACAGGTGATGAATCCGCTAAATATCGTCTTTAGTCATTTCTATTAAACTAATCATACTTTTTATATTTTTAACGTTAAGTTCACATTATTTTACATCTAAAACACGTATTTACAATACATTTGGGTGAATATAAAAGGTCGTAAAAAAATTTGGGAAAAAATTTGGTAAAAAATAGTGATAATTCCGCTAAATATCGTTTAAAGTCCTTTGTATTGAACTAATCATACTTTTTATATTTTTATCGTTAAGCTCACAGTATTTTACATCTAAAACCCGTATTTACAATACATTTGGGTGAATATAAAAGGTCGTAAAAAAAATTTTAAAAACAGATGATGAATCCGCTAAATATCGTCTTTAGTCATTTCTATTAAACTAATCATACTTTTTATATTTTTAACGTTAAGTTCACATTATTTTACATCTAAAACACATATTTACAATACATTTGGGTGAATACAAAAAATAGAAAAAAAATTTGGTAAAAAATTTGGTAATAAATGGTGATAATTCCGCTAAATATCGTTTAATGTCATTTGTATTGAACTAATCATACTTTTTATATTTTTATCGTTAAGTTCACATAATTTTACATCTAAAACACGTATTTACAATACATTTGGGTGAATATAAAAGGTCGTAAAAAACATTTTAAAAACAGGTGATGAATCCGCTAAATATCGTCTTTAGTCATTTCTATTAAACTAATCATACTTTTTATATTTTTAACGTTAAGTTCACATTATTTTACATCTAAAACACGTATTTACAATACATTTGGGTGAATATAAAAGGTCGTAAAAAAATTTGGGAAAAAATTTGGTAAAAAATAGTGATAATTCCGCTAAATATCGTTTAAAGTCATTTGTATTGAACTAATCATACTTTTTATATTTTTATCGTTAAGCTCACAGTATTTTACATCTAAAACACGTATTTACAATACATTTGGGTGAATATAAAAGGTCGTAAAAAAAATTTTAAAAACAGATGATGAATCCGCTAAATATCGTCTTTAGTCATTTCTATTAAACTAATCATACTTTTTATATTTTTAACGTTAAGTTCACATTATTTTACATCTAAAACACGTATTTACAATACATTTGGGTGAATACAAAAAATAGAAAAAAAATTTGGTAAAAAATTTGGTAATAAATGGTGATAATTCCGCTAAATATCGTTTAATGTCATTTGTATTGAACTAATCATACTTTTTATATTTTTATCGTTAAGTTCACATAATTTTACATCTAAAACACGTCTTTACAATACATTTGGGTGAATATAAAAGGTCGTAAAAAAATTTGGGAAAAATTTGGGAAAAAATTTGGTAAAAAATAGTGATAATTCCGCTAAATATCGTTTAAAGTCATTTGTATTGAACAAATCATACTTTTTATATTTTTATCGTTAAGCTCACATTATTTTACAACTAAAACACGTATTTACAATATATTTGGGTGAATACAAAAAATAGAAAAAAAATTTGGTAAAAAATGGTGATAATTCCGCTAAATATCGTTTAAAGTCATTTGTATTGAACTAATCATACTTTTTATATTTTTATCGTTAAGTTCACATAATTTTACATCTAAAACACGTCTTTACAATACATTTGGGTGAATATAAAAGGTCGTAAAAAAATTTTGAAAAACAGGTGATGAATCCGCTAAATATCGTCTTAAGTTATTTCTATTAAACTAATCATACTTTTTATATTTTTAACGTTAAGTTCACATTATTTTACATCTAAAACACGTATTTACAATACATTTGGGTGAATACAAAAAATAGAAAAAAAATTTGGGAAAAAATTTGGTAATAAATGGTGATAATTCCGCTAAATATCGTTTACAGTCATTTGTATTGAACTAATCATACTTTTTATATTTTTATCGTTAAGTTCACATAATTTTACATCTAAAACACGTCTTTACAATACATTTGGGTGAATACAAAAAATATAAAAAAAAATTTGGGAAAAAATTTGGTAATAAATGGTGATAATTCCGCTAAATATCGTTTAAAGTCATTTGTATTGAACTAATCATACTTTTTATATTTTTATCGTTAAGCTCACAGTATTTTACATCTAAAACACGTATTTACAATACATTTGGGTGAATACAAAAAATAGAAAAAAAATTTGGTAAAAAATTTGGTAATAAATGGTGATAATTCCGCTAAATATCGTTTAATGTCATTTGTATTGAACTAATCATACTTTTTATATTTTTATCGTTAAGTTCACATAATTTTACATCTAAAACACGTCTTTACAATACATTTGGGTGAATATAAAAGGTCGTAAAAAAATTTGGGAAAAATTTGGGAAAAAATTTGGTAAAAAATAGTGATAATTCCGCTAAATATCGTTTAAAGTCATTTGTATTGAACAAATCATACTTTTTATATTTTTATCGTTAAGCTCACATTATTTTACAACTAAAACACGTATTTACAATATATTTGGGTGAATACAAAAAATAGAAAAAAAATTTGGTAAAAAATGGTGATAATTCCGCTAAATATCGTTTAAAGTCATTTGTATTGAACTAATCATACTTTTTATATTTTTATCGTTAAGTTCACATAATTTTACATCTAAAACACGTCTTTACAATACATTTGGGTGAATATAAAAGGTCGTAAAAAAATTTTGAAAAACAGGTGATGAATCCGCTAAATATCGTCTTAAGTCATTTCTATTAAACTAATCATACTTTTTATATTTTTAACGTTAAGTTCACATTATTTTACATCTAAAACACGTATTTACAATACATTTGGGTGAATACAAAAAATAGAAAAAAAATTTGGGAAAAAATTTGGTAATAAATGGTGATAATTCCGCTAAATATCGTTTACAGTCATTTGTATTGAACTAATCATACTTTTTATATTTTTATCGTTAAGTTCACATAATTTTACATCTAAAACACGTCTTTACAATACATTTGGGTGAATATAAAAGGTCGTAAAAAAATTTTGAAAAACAGGTGATGAATCCGCTAAATATCGTCTTAAGTTATTTCTATTAAACTAATCATACTTTTTATATTTTTAACGTTAAGTTCACATTATTTTACATCTAAAACACGTATTTACAATACATTTGGGTGAATACAAAAAATAGAAAAAAAATTTGGGAAAAAATTTGGTAATAAATGGTGATAATTCCGCTAAATATCGTTTAATGTCATTTGTATTGAACTAATCATACTTTTTATATTTTTATCGTTAAGTTCACATAATTTTACATCTAAAACACGTCTTTACAATACATTTGGGTGAATATAAAAGGTCGTAAAAAAATTTGGGAAAAATTTGGGAAAAAATTTGGTAAAAAATAGTGATAATTCCGCTAAATATCGTTTAAAGTCATTTGTATTGAACAAATCATACTTTTTATATTTTTATCGTTAAGCTCACATTATTTTACAACTAAAACACGTATTTACAATATATTTGGGTGAATACAAAAAATAGAAAAAAAATTTGGTAAAAAATGGTGATAATTCCGCTAAATATCGTTTAAAGTCATTTGTATTGAACTAATCATACTTTTTATATTTTTATCGTTAAGTTCACATAATTTTACATCTAAAACACGTCTTTACAATACATTTGGGTGAATATAAAAGGTCGTAAAAAAATTTTGAAAAACAGGTGATGAATCCGCTAAATATCGTCTTAAGTTATTTCTATTAAACTAATCATACTTTTTATATTTTTAACGTTAAGTTCACATTATTTTACATCTAAAACACGTATTTACAATACATTTGGGTGAATACAAAAAATAGAAAAAAAATTTGGGAAAAAATTTGGTAATAAATGGTGATAATTCCGCTAAATATCGTTTACAGTCATTTGTATTGAACTAATCATACTTTTTATATTTTTATCGTTAAGTTCACATAATTTTACATCTAAAACACGTCTTTACAATACATTTGGGTGAATACAAAAAATATAAAAAAAAATTTGGGAAAAAATTTGGTAATAAATGGTGATAATTCCGCTAAATATCGTTTAAAGTCATTTGTATTGAACTAATCATACTTTTTATATTTTTATCGTTAAGCTCACAGTATTTTACATCTAAAACACGTCTTTACAATACATTTGGGTGAATATAAAAGGTCGTAAAAAAATTTGGGAAAAATTTGGGAAAAAATTTGGTAAAAAATAGTGATAATTCCGCTAAATATCGTTTAAAGTCATTTGTATTGAACAAATCATACTTTTTATATTTTTATCGTTAAGCTCACATTATTTTACAACTAAAACACGTATTTACAATATATTTGGGTGAATACAAAAAATAGAAAAAAAATTTGGTAAAAAATGGTGATAATTCCGCTAAATATCGTTTAAAGTCATTTGTATTGAACTAATCATACTTTTTATATTTTTATCGTTAAGTTCACATAATTTTACATCTAAAACACGTCTTTACAATACATTTGGGTGAATATAAAAGGTCGTAAAAAAATTTTGAAAAACAGGTGATGAATCCGCTAAATATCGTCTTAAGTTATTTCTATTAAACTAATCATACTTTTTATATTTTTAACGTTAAGTTCACATTATTTTACATCTAAAACACGTATTTACAATACATTTGGGTGAATACAAAAAATAGAAAAAAAATTTGGGAAAAAATTTGGTAATAAATGGTGATAATTCCGCTAAATATCGTTTACAGTCATTTGTATTGAACTAATCATACTTTTTATATTTTTATCGTTAAGTTCACATAATTTTACATCTAAAACACGTCTTTACAATACATTTGGGTGAATATAAAAGGTCGTAAAAAAATTTTGAAAAACAGGTGGTGAATCCGCTAAATATCGTCTTAAGTTATTTCTATTAAACTAATCATACTTTTTATATTTTAAACGTTAAGTTCACATTATTTTACATCTAAAACACGTATTTACAATACATTTGGGTGAATACAAAAAATAGAAAAAAAATTTGGTAAAAAATGGTGATAATTCCGCTAAATATCGTTTAAAGTCATTTGTATTGAACTAATCATACTTATTATATTTTTATCGTTAAGTTCACATAATTTTACATCTAAAACACGTCTTTACAATACATTTGGGTGAATATAAAAGGTCGTAAAAAAATTTGGGAAAAATTTGGGAAAAAATTTGGTAAAAAATAGTGATAATTCTGCTAAATATCGTTTAAAGTCATTTGTATTGAACTAATCATACTTTTTATATTTTTAACGTTAAGTTCACATTATTTTACATCTAAAACACGTATTTACAATACATTTGGGTGAATACAAAAAATAGAAAAAAAATTTGGTAAAAAATTTGGTAATAAATGGTGATAATTCCGGTAAATATCGTTTAATGTCATTTGTATTGAACTAATCATACTTTTTATATTTTTATTGTTAAGTTCACATAATTTTACATCTAAAACACGTATTTACAATACATTTGGGTGAATATAAAAGGTCGTAAAAAACATTTTAAAGACAGGTGATGAATCCGCTAAATATCGTCTTTAGTCATTTCTATTAAACTAATCATACTTTTTATATTTTTAACGTTAAGTTCACATTATTTTACACCTAAAACACGTATTTACAATACATTTGGGTGAATATAAAAGGTCGTAAAAAAATTTGGGAAAAAATTTGGTAAAAAATAGTGATAATTCCGCTAAATATCGTTTAAAGTCATTTGTATTGAACTAATCATACTTTTTATATTTTTATCGTTAAGCTCACAGTATTTTACATCTAAAACACGTATTTACAATACATTTGGGTGAATATAAAAGGTCGTAAAAAAAATTTTAAAAACAGATGATGAATCCGCTAAATATCGTCTTTAGTCATTTCTATTAAACTAATCATACTTTTTATATTTTTAACGTTAAGTTCACATTATTTTACATCTAAAACACGTATTTACAATACATTTGGGTGAATATAAAAGGTCGTAAAAAAATTTGGGAAAAAATTTGGTAATAAATGGTGATAATTCCGCTAAATATCGTTTAATGACATTTGTATTGAACTAATCATACTTTTTATATTTTTATCGTTAAGTTCACATAATTTTACATCTAAAACACGTCTTTACAATACATTTGGGTGAATATAAAAGGTCGTAAAAAAATTTGGGAAAAAATTTGGTAAAAAATAGTGATAATTCCGCTAAATATCGTTTAAAGTCATTTGTATTGAACTAATCATACTTTTTATATTTTTATCGTTAAGCTCACATTATTTTACATCTAAAACACGTATTTACAATACATTTGGGTGAATACAAAAAATAGAAAAAAAATTTGGGAAAAAATTTGGTAATAAATGGTGATAATTCCGCTAAATATCGTTTAAAGTCATTTGTATTGAACTAATCATACTTTTTATATTTTTATCGTTAAGTTCACATAATTTTACATCTAAAACACGTCTTTACAATACATTTGGGTGAATATAAAAGGTCGTAAAAAAATTTGGGAAAAATTTGGGAAAAAATTTGGTAAAAAATAGTGATAATTCCGCTAAATATCGTTTAAAGTCATTTGTATTGAACTAATCATACTTTTTATATTTTTATCGTTAAGCTCACATTATTTTACATCTAAAACACGTATTTACAATACATTTGGGTGAATACAAAAAATAGAAAAAAAATTTGGGAAAAAATTTGGTAATAAATGGTGATAATTCCGCTAAATATCGTTTAAAGTCATTTGTATTGAACTAATCATACTTTTTATATTTTTATCGTTAAGTTCACATAATTTTACATCTAAAACACGTCTTTACAATACATTTGGGTGAATATAAAAGGTCGTAAAAAAATTTTGAAAAACAGGTGATGAATCTGCTAAATATCGTCTTAAGACATTTCTATTAAACTAATCATACTTTTTATATTTTTAACGTTAAGTTCACATTATTTTACATCTAAAACACGTATTTACAATACATTTGGGTAAATACAAAAAATATAAAAAAAAATTTGGGAAAAAATTTGGTAATAAATGGTGATAATTCCGCTAAATATCGTTTAAAGTCATTTGTATTGAACTAATCATACTTTTTATATTTTTATCGTTATGCTCACAGTATTTTACATCTAAAACACGTATTTACAATACATTTGGGTGAATATAAAAGGTCGTAAAAAAATTTGGGAAAAAATTTGGTAAAAAATAGTGATAATTCCGCTAAATATCGTTTAAAGTCATTTGTATTGAACTAATCATACTTTTTATATTTTTATCGTTAAGCTCACAGTATTTTACATCTAAAACACGTATTTACAATACATTTGGGTGAATATAAAAGGTCGTAAAAAAATTTGGGAAAAAATTTGGTAATAAATGGTGATAATTCCGCTAAATATCGTTTAATGTCATTTGTATTGAACTAATCATACTTTTTATATTTTTATCGTTAAGATCACATAATTTTACATCTAAAACACGTCTTTACAATACATTTGGGTGAATATAAAAGGTCGTAAAAAAATTTGGGAAAAAATTTGGTAAAAAATAGTGATAATTCCGCTAAATATCGTTTAAAGTCATTTGTATTGAACTAATCATACTTTTTATATTTTTATCGTTAAGCTCACATTATTTTACATCTAAAACACGTATTTACAATACATTTGGGTGAATACAAAAAATAGAAAAAAAATTTGGGAAAAAATTTGGTAATAAATGGTGATAATTCCGCTAAATATCGTTTAAAGTCATTTGTATTGAACTAATCATACTTTTTATATTTTTATCGTTAAGTTCACATAATTTTACATCTAAAACACGTCTTTACAATACATTTGGGTGAATATAAAAGGTCGTAAAAAAATTTTGAAAAACAGGTGATGAATCCGCTAAATATCGTCTTAAGTCATTTCTATTAAACTAATCATACTTTTTATATTTTTAACGTTAAGTTCACATTATTTTACATCTAAAACACGTATTTACAATACATTTGGGTAAATACAAAAAATATAAAAAAAAATTTGGGAAAAAATTTGGTAATAAATGGTGATAATTCCGCTAAATATCGTTTAAAGTCATTTGTATTGAACTAATCATACTTTTTATATTTTTATCGTTATGCTCACAGTATTTTACATCTAAAACACGTATTTACAATACATTTGGGTGAATATAAAAGGTCGTAAAAAAATTTGGGAAAAAATTTGGTAAAAAATAGTGATAATTCCGCTAAATATCGTTTAAAGTCATTTGTATTGAACTAATCATACTTTTTATATTTTTATCGTTAAGCTCACAGTATTTTACATCTAAAACACGTATTTAAAATACATTTGGGTGAATATAAAAGGTCGTAAAAAAATTTGGGAAAAAATTTGGTAATAAATGGTGATAATTCCGCTAAATATCGTTTAATGTCATTTGTATTGAACTAATCATACTTTTTATATTTTTATCGTTAAGTTCACATAATTTTACATCTAAAACACGTCTTTACAATACATTTGGGTGAATATAAAAGGTCGTAAAAAAATTTGGGAAAAAATTTGGTAAAAAATAGTGATAATTCCGCTAAATATCGTTTAAAGTCATTTGTATTGAACTAATCATACTTTTTATATTTTTATCGTTAAGCTCACAGTATTTTACATCTAAAACACGTATTTACAATACATTTGGGTGAATATAAAAGGTCGTAAAAAAAATTTTAAAAACAGGTGATTAATCCGCTAAATATCGTCTTTAGTCATTTCTATTAAACTAATCATACTTTTTATATTTTTAACGTTAAGTTCACATTATTTTACATCTAAAACACGTATTTACAATACATTTGGGTGAATACAAAAAAAAAAAATAAATTTGGGAAAAAATTTGGTAATAAATGGTGATAATTCCGCTAAATATCGTTTAAAGTCATTTGTAATGAACTAATCATACTTTTTATATTTTTATCGTTAAGTTCACATAATTTTACATCTAAAACACGTATTTACAATACATTTGGGTTGAATATAAAAGGTCGTAAAAAACATTTTAAAAACAGGTGATGAATCCGCTAAATATCGTCTTTAGTCATTACTATTAAACTAATCATACTTTTTATATTTTTAACGTTAAGTTCACATTATTTTACATCTAAAACACGTATTTACAATACATTTGGGTGAATACAAAAAATAGAAAAAAAATTTGGTAAAAAATTTGGTAAAAAATGGTGATAATTCCGCTAAATATCGTTTAAAGTCATTTGTATTGAACTAATCATACTTTTTATATTTTTATCGTTAAGTTCACATAATTTTACATCTAAAACACGTCTTTACAATACATTTGGGTGAATATAAAAGGTCGTAAAAAAATTTGGGAAAAATTTGGGAAAAAATTTGGTAAAAAATAGTGATAATTCCGCTAAATATCGTCTTTAGTCATTTCTATTAAACTAATCATACTTTTTATATTTTTAACGTTAAGTTCACATTATTTTACATCTAAAACACGTATTTACAATACATTTGGGTGAATATAAAAGGTCGTAAAAAAATTTGGGAAAAAATTTGGTAATAAATGGTGATAATTCCGCTAAATATCGTTTAATGACATTTGTATTGAACTAATCATACTTTTTATATTTTTATCGTTAAGTTCACATAATTTTACATCTAAAACACGTCTTTACAATACATTTGGGTGAATATAAAAGGTCGTAAAAAAATTTGGGAAAAAATTTGGTAAAAAATAGTGATAATTCCGCTAAATATCGTTTAAAGTCATTTGTATTGAACTAATCATACTTTTTATATTTTTATCGTTAAGCTCACATTATTTTACATCTAAAACACGTATTTACAATACATTTGGGTGAATACAAAAAATAGAAAAAAAATTTGGGAAAAAATTTGGTAATAAATGGTGATAATTCCGCTAAATATCGTTTAAAGTCATTTGTATTGAACTAATCATACTTTTTATATTTTTATCGTTAAGTTCACATAATTTTACATCTAAAACACGTCTTTACAATACATTTGGGTGAATATAAAAGGTCGTAAAAAAATTTGGGAAAAATTTGGGAAAAAATTTGGTAAAAAATAGTGATAATTCCGCTAAATATCGTTTAAAGTCATTTGTATTGAACTAATCATACTTTTTATATTTTTATCGTTAAGCTCACATTATTTTACATCTAAAACACGTATTTACAATACATTTGGGTGAATACAAAAAATAGAAAAAAAATTTGGGAAAAAATTTGGTAATAAATGGTGATAATTCCGCTAAATATCGTTTAAAGTCATTTGTATTGAACTAATCATACTTTTTATATTTTTATCGTTAAGTTCACATAATTTTACATCTAAAACACGTCTTTACAATACATTTGGGTGAATATAAAAGGTCGTAAAAAAATTTTGAAAAACAGGTGATGAATCTGCTAAATATCGTCTTAAGACATTTCTATTAAACTAATCATACTTTTTATATTTTTAACGTTAAGTTCACATTATTTTACATCTAAAACACGTATTTACAATACATTTGGGTAAATACAAAAAATATAAAAAAAAATTTGGGAAAAAATTTGGTAATAAATGGTGATAATTCCGCTAAATATCGTTTAAAGTCATTTGTATTGAACTAATCATACTTTTTATATTTTTATCGTTATGCTCACAGTATTTTACATCTAAAACACGTATTTACAATACATTTGGGTGAATATAAAAGGTCGTAAAAAAATTTGGGAAAAAATTTGGTAAAAAATAGTGATAATTCCGCTAAATATCGTTTAAAGTCATTTGTATTGAACTAATCATACTTTTTATATTTTTATCGTTAAGCTCACAGTATTTTACATCTAAAACACGTATTTACAATACATTTGGGTGAATATAAAAGGTCGTAAAAAAATTTGGGAAAAAATTTGGTAATAAATGGTGATAATTCCGCTAAATATCGTTTAATGTCATTTGTATTGAACTAATCATACTTTTTATATTTTTATCGTTAAGATCACATAATTTTACATCTAAAACACGTCTTTACAATACATTTGGGTGAATATAAAAGGTCGTAAAAAAATTTGGGAAAAAATTTGGTAAAAAATAGTGATAATTCCGCTAAATATCGTTTAAAGTCATTTGTATTGAACTAATCATACTTTTTATATTTTTATCGTTAAGCTCACATTATTTTACATCTAAAACACGTATTTACAATACATTTGGGTGAATACAAAAAATAGAAAAAAAATTTGGGAAAAAATTTGGTAATAAATGGTGATAATTCCGCTAAATATCGTTTAAAGTCATTTGTATTGAACTAATCATACTTTTTATATTTTTATCGTTAAGTTCACATAATTTTACATCTAAAACACGTCTTTACAATACATTTGGGTGAATATAAAAGGTCGTAAAAAAATTTTGAAAAACAGGTGATGAATCCGCTAAATATCGTCTTAAGTCATTTCTATTAAACTAATCATACTTTTTATATTTTTAACGTTAAGTTCACATTATTTTACATCTAAAACACGTATTTACAATACATTTGGGTAAATACAAAAAATATAAAAAAAAATTTGGGAAAAAATTTGGTAATAAATGGTGATAATTCCGCTAAATATCGTTTAAAGTCATTTGTATTGAACTAATCATACTTTTTATATTTTTATCGTTATGCTCACAGTATTTTACATCTAAAACACGTATTTACAATACATTTGGGTGAATATAAAAGGTCGTAAAAAAATTTGGGAAAAAATTTGGTAAAAAATAGTGATAATTCCGCTAAATATCGTTTAAAGTCATTTGTATTGAACTAATCATACTTTTTATATTTTTATCGTTATGCTCACAGTATTTTACATCTAAAACACGTATTTACAATACATTTGGGTGAATATAAAAGGTCGTAAAAAAATTTGGGAAAAAATTTGGTAATAAATGGTGATAATTCCGCTAAATATCGTTTAATGTCATTTGTATTGAACTAATCATACTTTTTATATTTTTATCGTTAAGTTCACATAATTTTACATCTAAAACACGTCTTTACAATACATTTGGGTGAATATAAAAGGTCGTAAAAAAATTTGGGAAAAAATTTGGTAAAAAATAGTGATAATTCCGCTAAATATCGTTTAAAGTCATTTGTATTGAACTAATCATACTTTTTATATTTTTATCGTTAAGCTCACAGTATTTTACATCTAAAACACGTATTTACAATACATTTGGGTGAATATAAAAGGTCGTAAAAAAAATTTTAAAAACAGGTGATTAATCCGCTAAATATCGTCTTTAGTCATTTCTATTAAACTAATCATACTTTTTATATTTTTAACGTTAAGTTCACATTATTTTACATCTAAAACACGTATTTACAATACATTTGGGTGAATACAAAAAAAAAAAATAAATTTGGGAAAAAATTTGGTAATAAATGGTGATAATTCCGCTAAATATCGTTTAAAGTCATTTGTAATGAACTAATCATACTTTTTATATTTTTATCGTTAAGTTCACATAATTTTACATCTAAAACACGTATTTACAATACATTTGGGTTGAATATAAAAGGTCGTAAAAAACATTTTAAAAACAGGTGATGAATCCGCTAAATATCGTCTTTAGTCATTACTATTAAACTAATCATACTTTTTATATTTTTAACGTTAAGTTCACATTATTTTACATCTAAAACACGTATTTACAATACATTTGGGTGAATACAAAAAATAGAAAAAAAATTTGGTAAAAAATGGTGATAATTCCGCTAAATATCGTTTAAAGTCATTTGTATTGAACTAATCATACTTTTTATATTTTTATCGTTAAGTTCACATAATTTTACATCTAAAACACGTATTTACAATACATTTGGGTGAATATAAAAGGTCGTAAAAAAATTTGGGAAAAATTTGGGAAAAAATTTGGTAAAAAATAGTGATAATTCCGCTAAATATCGTTTAAAGTCATTTGTATTGAACTAATCATACTTTTTATATTTTTATCGTTAAGCTCACATTATTTTACATCTAAAACACGTATTTACAATACATTTGGGTGAATACAAAAAATAGAAAAAAAATTTGGGAAAAAATTTGGTAATAAATGGTGATAATTCCGCTAAATATCGTTTAAAGTCATTTGTATTGAACTAATCATACTTTTTATATTTTTATCGTTAAGTTCACATAATTTTACATCTAAAACACGTCTTTACAATACATTTGGGTGAATATAAAAGGTCGTAAAAAAATTTTGAAAAACAGGTGATGAATCCGCTAAATATCGTCTTAAGTCATTTCTATTAAACTAATCATACTTTTTATATTTTTAACGTTAAGTTCACATTATTTTACATCTAAAACACGTATTTACAATACATTTGGGTGAATACAAAAAATAGAAAAAAAATTTGGGAAAAAATTTGGTAATAAATGGTGATAATTCCGCTAAATATCGTTTACAGTCATTTGTATTGAACTAATCATACTTTTTATATTTTTATCGTTAAGTTCACATAATTTTACATCTAAAACACGTCTTTACAATACATTTGGGTGAATATAAAAGGTCGTAAAAAAATTTTGAAAAACAGGTGATGAATCCGCTAAATATCGTCTTAAGTTATTTCTATTAAACTAATCATAATTTTTATATTTTTAACGTTAAGTTCACATTATTTTACATCTAAAACACGTATTTACAATACATTTGGGTAAATACAAAAAATATAAAAAAAAATTTGGGAACAAATTTGGTAATAAATGGTGATAATTCCGCTAAATATCGTTTAAAGTCATTTGTATTGAACTAATCATACTTTTTATATTTTTATCGTTATGCTCACAGTATTTTACATCTAAAACACGTATTTACAATACATTTGGGTGAATATAAAAGGTCGTAAAAAAATTTGGGAAAAAATTTGGTAAAAAATAGTGATAATTCCGCTAAATATCGTTTAAAGTCATTTGTATTGAACTAATCATACTTTTTATATTTTTATCGTTAAGCTCACAGTATTTTACATCTAAAACACGTATTTACAATACATTTGGGTGAATATAAAAGGTCGTAAAAAAATTTGGGAAAAAATTTGGTAATAAATGGTGATAATTCCGCTAAATATCGTTTAATGTCATTTGTATTGAACTAATCATACTTTTTATATTTTTATCGTTAAGTTCACATAATTTTACATCTAAAACACGTCTTTACAATACATTTGGGTGAATATAAAAGGTCGTAAAAAAATTTTGAAAAACAGGTGATGAATCCGCTAAATATCGTCTTAAGTTATTTCTATTAAACTAATCATAATTTTTATATTTTTAACGTTAAGTTCACATTATTTTACATCTAAAACACGTATTTACAATACATTTGGGTAAATACAAAAAATATAAAAAAAAATTTGGGAAAAAATTTGGTAATAAATGGTGATAATTCCGCTAAATATCGTTTAAAGTCATTTGTATTGAACTAATCATACTTTTTATATTTTTATCGTTATGCTCACAGTATTTTACATCTAAAACACGTATTTACAATACATTTGGGTGAATATAAAAGGTCGTAAAAAAATTTGGGAAAAAATTTGGTAAAAAATAGTGATAATTCCGCTAAATATCGTTTAAAGTCATTTGTATTGAACTAATCATACTTTTTATATTTTTATCGTTAAGCTCACAGTATTTTACATCTAAAACACGTATTTACAATACATTTGGGTGAATATAAAAGGTCGTAAAAAAAATTTTAAAAACAGGTGATGAATCCGCTAAATATCGTCTTTAGTCATTTCTATTAAACTAATCATACTTTTTATATTTTTAACGTTAAGTTCACATTATTTTACATCTAAAACACGTATTTACAATACATTTGGGTGAATACAAAAAAAAAAAATAAATTTGGGAAAAAATTTGGTAATAAATGGTGATAATTCCGCTAAATATCGTTTAAAGTCATTTGTAATGAACTAATCATACTTTTTAAATTTTTATCGTTAGGTTCACATAATTTTACATCTAAAACACGTATTTACAATACATTTGGGTGAATATAAAAGGTCGTAAAAAACATTTTAAAAACAGGTGATGAATCCGCTAAATATCGTCTTTAGTCATTTCTATTAAACTAATCATACTTTTTATATTTTTAACGTTAAGTTCACATTATTTTACATCTAAAACACGTATTTACAATACATTTGGGTGAATACAAAAAATAGAAAAAAAATTTGGTAAAAAATGGTGATAATTCCGCTAAATATCGTTTAAAGTCATTTGTATTGAACTAATCATACTTTTTATATTTTTATCGTTAAGTTCACATAATTTTACATCTAAAACACGTATTTACAATACATTTGGGTGAATATAAAAGGTCGTAAAAAAAATTTTAAAAACAGGTGATGAATCCGCTAAATATCGTCTTTAGTCATTTCTATTAAACTAATCATACTTTTTATATTTTTAACGTTAAGTTCACATTATTTTTCATCTAAAACACGTATTTACAATACATTTGGGTGAATACAAAAAATAGAAAAAAAATTTGGTAAAAAATTTGGTAATAAATGGTGATAATTCCGCTAAATATCGTTTAATGTCATTTGTATAGAACTAATCATACTTTTTATATTTTTATCGTTAAGTTCACATAATTTTACATCTAAAACACGTCTTTACAATACATTTGGGTGAATATAAAAGGTCGTAAAAAAATTTGGGAAAAATTTGGGAAAAAATTTGGTAAAAAATAGTGATAATTCCGCTAAATATCGTTTAAAGTCATTTGTATTGAACTAATCATACTTTTTATATTTTTATCGTTAAGCTCACATTATTTTACATCTAAAACACGTATTTACAATACATTTGGGTGAATACAAAAAATAGAAAAAAAATTTGGGAAAAAATTTGGTAATAAATGGTGATAATTCCGCTAAATATCGTTTAAAGTCATTTGTATTGAACTAATCATACTTTTTATATTTTTATCGTTAAGTTCACATAATTTTACATCTAAAACACGTCTTTACAATACATTTGGGTGAATATAAAAGGTCGTAAAAAAATTTTGAAAAACAGGTGATGAATCCGCTAAATATCGTCTTAAGTCATTTCTATTAAACTAATCATACTTTTTATATTTTTAACGTTAAGTTCACATTATTTTACATCTAAAACACGTATTTACAATACATTTGGGTGAATACAAAAAATAGAAAAAAAATTTGGGAAAAAATTTGGTAATAAATGGTGATAATTCCGCTAAATATCGTTTACAGTCATTTGTATTGAACTAATCATACTTTTTATATTTTTATCGTTAAGTTCACATAATTTTACATCTAAAACACGTCTTTACAATACATTTGGGTGAATATAAAAGGTCGTAAAAAAATTTTGAAAAACAGGGGATGAATCCGCTAAATATCGTCTTAAGTTATTTCTATTAAACTAATCATAATTTTTATATTTTTAACGTTAAGTTCACATTATTTTACATCTAAAACACGTATTTACAATACATTTGGGTAAATACAAAAAATATAAAAAAAAATTTGGGAAAAAATTTGGTAATAAATGGTGATAATTCCGCTAAATATCGTTTAAAGTCATTTGTATTGAACTAATCATACTTTTTATATTTTTATCGTTATGCTCACAGTATTTTACATCTAAAACACGTATTTACAATACATTTGGGTGAATATAAAAGGTCGTAAAAAAATTTGGGAAAAAATTTGGTAAAAAATAGTGATAATTCCGCTAAATATCGTTTAAAGTCATTTGTATTGAACTAATCATACTTTTTATATTTTTATCGTTAAGCTCACAGTATTTTACATCTAAAACACGTATTTACAATACATTTGGGTGAATATAAAAGGTCGTAAAAAAATTTGGGAAAAAATTTGGTAATAAATGGTGATAATTCCGCTAAATATCGTTTAATGTCATTTGTATTGAACTAATCATACTTTTTATATTTTTATCGTTAAGTTCACATAATTTTACATCTAAAACACGTCTTTACAATACATTTGGGTGAATATAAAAGGTCGTAAAAAAATTTGGGAAAAAATTTGGTAAAAAATAGTGATAATTCCGCTAAATATCGTTTAAAGTCATTTGTATTGAACTAATCATACTTTTTATATTTTTATCGTTAAGCTCACAGTATTTTACATCTAAAACACGTATTTACAATACATTTGGGTGAATATAAAAGGTCGTAAAAAAAATTTTAAAAACAGGTGATGAATCCGCTAAATATCGTCTTTAGTCATTTCTATTAAACTAATCATACTTTTTATATTTTTAACGTTAAGTTCACATTATTTTCCATCTAAAACACGTATTTACAATACATTTGGGTGAATACAAAAAATAGAAAAAAAATTTGGTAAAAAATGGTGATAATTCCGCTAAATATCGTTTAATGTCATTTGTATAGAACTAATCATACTTTTTATATTTTTATCGTTAAGTTCACATAATTTTACATCTAAAACACGTCTTTACAATACATTTGGGTGAATATAAAAGGTCGTAAAAAAATTTGGGAAAAATTTGGGAAAAAATTTGGTAAAAAATAGTGATAATTCCGCTAAATATCGTTTAAAGTCATTTGTATTGAACTAATCATACTTTTTATATTTTTATCGTTAAGCTCACATTATTTTACATCTAAAACACGTATTTACAATACATTTGGGTGAATACAAAAAATAGAAAAAAAATTTGGGAAAAAATTTGGTAATAAATGATGATAATTCCGCTAAATATCGTTTAAAGTCATTTGTATTGAACTAATCATACTTTTTATATTTTTATCGTTAAGTTCACATAATTTTACATCTAAAACACGTCTTTACAATACATTTGGGTGAATATAAAAGGTCGTAAAAAAATTTTGAAAAACAGGTGATGAATCCGCTAAATATCGTCTTAAGTCATTTCTATTAAACTAATCATACTTTTTATATTTTTAACGTTAAGTTCACATAATTTTACATCTAAAACACGTCTTTACAATACATTTGGGTGAATATAAAAGGTCGTAAAAAAATTTGGGAAAAAATTTGGTAAAAAATAGTGATAATTCCGCTAAATATCGTTTAAAGTCATTTGTATTGAACTAATCATACTTTTTATATTTTTATCGTTAAGCTCACAGTATTTTACATCTAAAACACGTATTTACAATACATTTGGGTGAATATAAAAGGTCGTAAAAAAAATTTTAAAAACAGGTGATGAATCCGCTAAATATCGTCTTTAGTCATTCCTATTAAACTAATCATACTTTTTATATTTTTAACGTTAAGTTCACATTATTTTACATCTAAAACACGTATTTACAATACATTTGTGTGAATACAAAAAATAGAAAAAAAATTTGGTAAAAAATGGTGATAATTCCGCTAAATATCGTTTAAAGTCATTTGTATTGAACTAATCATACTTTTTATATTTTTAACGTTAAGTTCACATTATTTTACATCTAAAACACGTATTTACAATACATTTGGGTGAATACAAAAAAAAAAAATAAATTTGGGAAAAAATTTGGTAATAAATGGTGATAATTCCGCTAAATATCGTTTAAAGTCATTTGTAATGAACTAATCATACTTTTTATATTTTTATCGTTAAGTTCACATAATTTTACATCTAAAACACGTCTTTACAATACATTTGGGTGAATACAAAAAATAGAAAAAAAATTTGGGAAAAAATTTGGTAATAAATGATGATAATTCCGCTAAATATCGTTTAAAGTCATTTGTATTGAACTAATCATACTTTTTATATTTTTATCGTTAAGTTCACATAATTTTACATCTAAAACACGTCTTTACAATACATTTGGGTGAATATAAAAGGTCGTAAAAAAATTTTGAAAAACAGGTGATGAATCCGCTAAATATCGTCTTAAGTCATTTCTATTAAACTAATCATACTTTTTATATTTTTAACGTTAAGTTCACATAATTTTACATCTAAAACACGTCTTTACAATACATTTGGGTGAATATAAAAGGTCGTAAAAAAATTTGGGAAAAAATTTGGTAAAAAATAGTGATAATTCCGCTAAATATCGTTTAAAGTCATTTGTATTGAACTAATCATACTTTTTATATTTTTATCGTTAAGCTCACAGTATTTTACATCTAAAACACGTATTTACAATACATTTGGGTGAATATAAAAGGTCGTAAAAAAATTTTGAAAAACAGGTGATGAATCCGCTAAATATCGTCTTAAGTTATTTCTATTAAACTAATCATAATTTTTATATTTTTAACGTTAAGTTCACATTATTTTACATCTAAAACACGTCTTTACAATACATTTGGGTGAATATAAAAGGTCGTAAAAAAATTTGGGAAAAAATTTGGTAAAAAATAGTGATAATTCCGCTAAATATCGTTTAAAGTCATTTGTATTGAACTAATCATACTTTTTATATTTTTATCGTTAAGCTCACAGTATTTTACATCTAAAACACGTATTTACAATACATTTGGGTGAATATAAAAGGTCGTAAAAAAATTTTGAAAAACAGGTGATGAATCCGCTAAATATCGTCTTAAGTTATTTCTATTAAACTAATCATAATTTTTATATTTTTAACGTTAAGTTCACATTATTTTACATCTAAAACACGTATTTACAATACATTTGGGTAAATACAAAAAATATAAAAAAAAATTTGGGAAAAAATTTGGTAATAAATGGTGATAATTCCGCTAAATATCGTTTAAAGTCATTTGTATTGAACTAATCATACTTTTTATATTTTTATCGTTATGCTCACAGTATTTTACATCTAAAACACGTATTTACAATACATTTGGGTGAATATAAAAGGTCGTAAAAAAATTTGGGAAAAAATTTGGTAAAAAATAGTGATAATTCCGCTAAATATCGTTTAAAGTCATTTGTATTGAACTAATCATACTTTTTATATTTTTATCGTTAAGCTCACAGTATTTTACATCTAAAACACGTATTTACAATACATTTGGGTGAATATAAAAGGTCGTAAAAAAAATTTTAAAAACAGGTGATGAATCCGCTAAATATCGTCTTTAGTCATTTCTATTAAACTAATCATACTTTTTATATTTTTAACGTTAAGTTCACATTATTTTACATCTAAAACACGTATTTACAATACATTTGGGTGAATACAAAAAATAGAAAAAAAATTTGGGAAAAAATTTGGTAATAAATGATGATAATTCCGCTAAATATCGTTTAAAGTCATTTGTATTGAACTAATCATACTTTTTATATTTTTATCGTTAAGTTCACATAATTTTACATCTAAAACACGTCTTTACAATACATTTGGGTGAATATAAAAGGTCGTAAAAAAATTTTGAAAAACAGGTGATGAATCCGCTAAATATCGTCTTAAGTCATTTCTATTAAACTAATCATACTTTTTATATTTTTAACGTTAAGTTCACATAATTTTACATCTAAAACACGTCTTTACAATACATTTGGGTGAATATAAAAGGTCGTAAAAAAATTTGGGAAAAAATTTGGTAAAAAATAGTGATAATTCCGCTAAATATCGTTTAAAGTCATTTGTATTGAACTAATCATACTTTTTATATTTTTATCGTTAAGCTCACAGTATTTTACATCTAAAACACGTATTTACAATACATTTGGGTGAATATAAAAGGTCGTAAAAAAATTTTGAAAAACAGGTGATGAATCCGCTAAATATCGTCTTAAGTTATTTCTATTAAACTAATCATAATTTTTATATTTTTAACGTTAAGTTCACATTATTTTACATCTAAAACACGTATTTACAATACATTTGGGTAAATACAAAAAATATAAAAAAATATTTGGGAAAAAATTTGGTAATAAATGGTGATAATTCCGCTAAATATCGTTTAAAGTCATTTGTATTGAACTAATCATACTTTTTATATTTTTATCGTTATGCTCACAGTATTTTACATCTAAAACACGTATTTACAATACATTTGGGTGAATATAAAAGGTCGTAAAAAAATTTGGGAAAAAATTTGGTAAAAAATAGTGATAATTCCGCTAAATATCGTTTAAAGTCATTTGTATTGAACTAATCATACTTTTTATATTTTTATCGTTAAGCTCACAGTATTTTACATCTAAAACACGTATTTACAATACATTTGGGTGAATATAAAAGGTCGTAAAAAAAATTTTAAAAACAGGTGATGAATCCGCTAAATATCGTCTTTAGTCATTTCTATTAAACTAATCATACTTTTTATATTTTTAACGTTAAGTTCACATTATTTTACATCTAAAACACGTATTTACAATACATTTGGGTGAATACAAAAAAAAATAAATAAATTTGGGAAAAAATTTGGTAATAAATGGTGATAATTCCGCTAAATATCGTTTAAAGTCATTTGTAATGAACTAATCATACTTTTTAAATTTTTATCGTTAGGTTCACATAATTTTACATCTAAAACACGTATTTACAATACATTTGGGTGAATATAAAAGGTCGTAAAAAACATTTTAAAAACAGGTGATGAATCCGCTAAATATCGTCTTTAGTCATTTCTATTAAACTAATCATACTTTTTATATTTTTAACGTTAAGTTCACATTATTTTACATCTAAAACACGTATTTACAATACATTTGGGTGAATACAAAAAATAGAAAAAAAATTTGGTAAAAAATGGTGATAATTCCGCTAAATATCGTTTAAAGTCATTTGTATTGAACTAATCATACTTTTTATATTTTTATCGTTAAGTTCACATAATTTTACATCTAAAACACGTATTTACAATACATTTGGGTGAATATAAAAGGTCGTAAAAAAAATTTTAAAAACAGGTGATGAATCCGCTAAATATCGTCTTTAGTCATTTCTATTAAACTAATCATACTTTTTATATTTTTAACGTTAAGTTCACATTATTTTACATCTAAAACACGTATTTACAATACATTTGGGTGAATACAAAAAATAGAAAAAAAATTTGGTAAAAAATTTGGTAATAAATGGTGATAATTCCGCTAAATATCGTTTAATGTCATTTGTATAGAACTAATCATACTTTTTATATTTTTATCGTTAAGTTCACATAATTTTACATCTAAAACACGTCTTTACAATACATTTGGGTGAATATAAAAGGTCGTAAAAAAATTTGGGAAAAATTTGGGAAAAAATTTGGTAAAAAATAGTGATAATTCCGCTAAATATCGTTTAAAGTCATTTGTATTGAACTAATCATACTTTTTATATTTTTATCGTTAAGCTCACATTATTTTACATCTAAAACACGTCTTTACAATACATTTGGGTGAATATAAAAGGTAGTAAAAAAATTTTGAAAAACAGGTGATGAATCCGCTAAATATCGTCTTAAGTCATTTCTATTAAACTAATCATACTTTTTATATTTTTAACGTTAAGTTCACATTATTTTACATCTAATACACGTATTTACAATACATTTGGGTGAATACAAAAAATAGAAAAAAAATTTGGGAAAAAATTTGGTAATAAATGGTGATAATTCCGCTAAATATCGTTTACAGTCATTTGTATTGAACTAATCATACTTTTTATATTTTTATCGTTAAGTTCACATAATTTTACATCTAAAACACGTCTTTACAATACATTTGGGTGAATATAAAAGGTCGTAAAAAAATTTTGAAAAACAGGGGATGAATCCGCTAAATATCGTCTTAAGTTATTTCTATTAAACTAATCATAATTTTTATATCTTTAACGTTAAGTTCACATTATTTTACATCTAAAACACGTATTTACAATACATTTGGGTAAATACAAAAAATATAAAAAAAAATTTGGGAAAAAATTTGGTAATAAATGGTGATAATTCCGCTAAATATCGTTTAAAGTCATTTGTATTGAACTAATCATACTTTTTATATTTTTATCGTTATGCTCACAGTATTTTACATCTAAAACACGTATTTACAATACATTTGGGTGAATATAAAAGGTCGTAAAAAAATTTGGGAAAAAATTTGGTAAAAAATAGTGATAATTCCGCTAAATATCGTTTAAAGTCATTTGTATTGAACTAATCATACTTTTTATATTTTTATCGTTAAGCTCACAGTATTTTACATCTAAAACACGTATTTACAATACATTTGGGTGAATATAAAAGGTCGTAAAAAAATTTGGGAAAAAATTTGGTAATAAATGGTGATAATTCCGCTAAATATCGTTTAATGTCATTTGTATTGAACTAATCATACTTTTTATATTTTTATCGTTAAGTTCACATAATTTTACATCTAAAACACGTCTTTACAATACATTTGGGTGAATATAAAAGGTCGTAAAAAAATTTTGAAAAACAGGTGATGAATCCGCTAAATATCGTCTTAAGTTATTTCTATTAAACTAATCATAATTTTTATATTTTTAACGTTAAGTTCACATTATTTTAAATCTAAAACACGTATTTACAATACATTTGGGTAAATACAAAAAATATAAAAAAAAATTTGGGAAAAAATTTGGTAATAAATGGTGATAATTCCGCTAAATATCGTTTAAAGTCATTTGTATTGAACTAATCATACTTTTTATATTTTTATCGTTATGCTCACAGTATTTTACATCTAAAACACGTATTTACAATACATTTGGGTGAATATAAAAGGTCGTAAAAAAATTTGGGAAAAAATTTGGTAAAAAATAGTGATAATTCCGCTAAATATCGTTTAAAGTCATTTGTATTGAACTAATCATACTTTTTATATTTTTATCGTTAAGCTCACAGTATTTTACATCTAAAACACGTATTTACAATACATTTGGGTGAATATAAAAGGTCGTAAAAAAATTTGGGAAAAAATTTGGTAATAAATGGTGATAATTCCGCTAAATATCGTTTAATGTCATTTGTATTGAACTAATCATACTTTTTATATTTTTATCGTTAAGTTCACATAATTTTACATCTAAAACACGTCTTTACAATACATTTGGGTGAATATAAAAGGTCGTAAAAAAATTTGGGAAAAAATTTGGTAAAAAATAGTGATAATTCCGCTAAATATCGTTTAAAGTCATTTGTATTGAACTAATCATACTTTTTATATTTTTATCGTTAAGCTCACAGTATTTTACATCTAAAACACGTATTTACAATACATTTGGGTGAATATAAAAGGTCGTAAAAAAAATTTTAAAAACAGGTGATGAATCCGCTAAATATCGTCTTTAGTCATTTCTATTAAACTAATCATACTTTTTATATTTTTAACGTTAAGTTCACATTATTTTCCATCTAAAACACGTATTTACAATACATTTGGGTGAATACAAAAAATAGAAAAAAAATTTGGTAAAAAATGGTGATAATTCCGCTAAATATCGTTTAATGTCATTTGTATAGAACTAATCATACTTTTTATATTTTTATCGTTAAGTTCACATAATTTTACATCTAAAACACGTCTTTACAATACATTTGGGTGAATATAAAAGGTCGTAAAAAAATTGGGGAAAAATTTGGGAAAAAATTTGGTAAAAAATAGTGATAATTCCGCTAAATATCGTTTAAAGTCATTTGTATTGAACTAATCATACTTTTTATATTTTTATCGTTAAGCTCACATTATTTTACATCTAAAACACGTATTTACAATACATTTGGGTGAATACAAAAAATAGAAAAAAAATTTGGGAAAAAATTTGGTAATAAATGATGATAATTCCGCTAAATATCGTTTAAAGTCATTTGTATTGAACTAATCATACTTTTTATATTTTTATCGTTAAGTTCACATAATTTTACATCTAAAACACGTCTTTACAATACATTTGGGTGAATATAAAAGGTCGTAAAAAAATTTTGAAAAACAGGTGATGAATCCGCTAAATATCGTCTTAAGTCATTTCTATTAAACTAATCATACTTTTTATATTTTTAACGTTAAGTTCACATAATTTTACATCTAAAACACGTCTTTACAATACATTTGGGTGAATATAAAAGGTCGTAAAAAAATTTGGGAAAAAATTTGGTAAAAAATAGTGATAATTCCGCTAAATATCGTTTAAAGTCATTTGTATTGAACTAATCATACTTTTTATATTTTTATCGTTAAGCTCACAGTATTTTACATCTAAAACACGTATTTACAATACATTTGGGTGAATATAAAAGGTCGTAAAAAAATTTGGGAAAAAATTTGGTAATAAATGGTGATAATTCCGCTAAATATCGTTTAATGTCATTTGTATTGAACTAATCATACTTTTTATATTTTTATCGTTAAGTTCACATAATTTTACATCTAAAACACGTCTTTACAATACATTTGGGTGAATATAAAAGGTCGTAAAAAAATTTGGGAAAAAATTTGGTAAAAAATAGTGATAATTCCGCTAAATATCGTTTAAAGTCATTTGTATTGAACTAATCATACTTTTTATATTTTTATCGTTAAGCTCACAGTATTTTACATCTAAAACACGTATTTACAATACATTTGGGTGAATATAAAAGGTCGTAAAAAAAATTTTAAAAACAGGTGATGAATCCGCTAAATATCGTCTTTAGTCATTTCTATTAAACTAATCATACTTTTTATATTTTTAACGTTAAGTTCACATTATTTTCCATCTAAAACACGTATTTACAATACATTTGGGTGAATACAAAAAATAGAAAAAAAATTTGGTAAAAAATGGTGATAATTCCGCTAAATATCGTTTAATGTCATTTGTATAGAACTAATCATACTTTTTATATTTTTATCGTTAAGTTCACATAATTTTACATCTAAAACACGTCTTTACAATACATTTGGGTGAATATAAAAGGTCGTAAAAAAATTTGGGAAAAATTTGGGAAAAAATTTGGTAAAAAATAGTGATAATTCCGCTAAATATCGTTTAAAGTCATTTGTATTGAACTAATCATACTTTTTATATTTTTATCGTTAAGCTCACATTATTTTACATCTAAAACACGTATTTACAATACATTTGGGTGAATACAAAAAATAGAAAAAAAATTTGGGAAAAAATTTGGTAATAAATGATGATAATTCCGCTAAATATCGTTTAAAGTCATTTGTATTGAACTAATCATACTTTTTATATTTTTATCGTTAAGTTCACATAATTTTACATCTAAAACACGTCTTTACAATACATTTGGGTGAATATAAAAGGTCGTAAAAAAATTTTGAAAAACAGGTGATGAATCCGCTAAATATCGTCTTAAGTCATTTCTATTAAACTAATCATACTTTTTATATTTTTAACGTTAAGTTCACATAATTTTACATCTAAAACACGTCTTTACAATACATTTGGGTGAATATAAAAGGTCGTAAAAAAATTTGGGAAAAAATTTGGTAAAAAATAGTGATAATTCCGCTAAATATCGTTTAAAGTCATTTGTATTGAACTAATCATACTTTTTATATTTTTATCGTTAAGCTCACAGTATTTTACATCTAAAACACGTATTTACAATACATTTGGGTGAATATAAAAGGTCGTAAAAAAAATTTTAAAAACAGGTGATGAATCCGCTAAATATCGTCTTTAGTCATTCCTATTAAACTAATCATACTTTTTATATTTTTAACGTTAAGTTCACATTATTTTACATCTAAAACACGTATTTACAATACATTTGTGTGAATACAAAAAATAGAAAAAAAATTTGGTAAAAAATGGTGATAATTCCGCTAAATATCGTTTAAAGTCATTTGTATTGAACTAATCATACTTTTTATATTTTTAACGTTAAGTTCACATTATTTTACATCTAAAACACGTATTTACAATACATTTGGGTGAATACAAAAAAAAAAAATAAATTTGGGAAAAAATTTGGTAATAAATGGTGATAATTCCGCTAAATATCGTTTAAAGTCATTTGTAATGAACTAATCATACTTTTTATATTTTTATCGTTAAGTTCACATAATTTTACATCTAAAACACGTATTTACAATACATTTGGGTGAATATAAAAGGTCGTAAAAAACATTTTAAAAACAGGTGATGAATCCGCTAAATATCGTCTTTAGTCATTTCTATTAAACTAATCATACTTTTTATATTTTTAACGTTAAGTTCACATTATTTTACATCTAAAACACGTATTTACAATACATTTGGGTGAATACAAAAAATAGAAAAAAAATTTGGTAAAAAATGGTGATAATTCCGCTAAATATCGTTTAAAGTCATTTGTATTGAACTAATCATACTTTTTATATTTTTATCGTTAAGCTCACAGTATTTTACATCTAAAACACGTATTTACAATACATTTGGGTGAATATAAAAGGTCGTAAAAAAAATTTTAAAAACAGGTGATGAATCCGCTAAATATCGTCTTAAGTCATTTCTATTAAACTAATCATACTTTTTATATTTTTAACGTTAAGTTCCCATTCTTTTACATCTAAAACACGTATTTACAATACATTTGGGTGAATACAAAAAATAGAAAAAAAATTTGGGAAAAAATTTGGTAATAAATGGTGATAATTCCGCTAAATATCGTTTAATGTCATTTGTATTGAACTAATCATACTTTTTATATTTTTATCGTTAAGTTCACATAAATTTACATCTAAAACACGTCTTTACAATACATTTGGGTGAATATAAAAGTTCGTAAAAAAATTTGGGAAAAAATTTGGTAAAAAATAGTGATAATTCCGCTAAATATCGTTTAAAGTCATTTGTATTGAACTAATCATACTTTTTATATTTTTATCGTTAAGCTCACAGTATTTTACATCTAAAACACGTATTTACAATACATTTGGGTGAATATAAAAGGTCGTAAAAAAAATTTTAAAAACAGGTGATGAATCCGCTAAATATCGTCTTTAGTCATTTCTATTAAACTAATCATACTTTTTATATTTTTAACGTTAAGATCACATTATTTTACATCTAAAACACGTATTTACAATACATTTGGGTGAATACAAAAAATAGAAAAAAAATTTGGTAATAAATGGTGATAATTCCGCTAAATATCGTTTAATGTCATTTGTATTGAACTAATCATACTTTTTATATTTTTATCGTTAAGTTCACATAATTTTACATCTAAAACACGTCTTTACAATACATTTGGGTGAATATAAAAGGTCGTAAAAAAATTTGGGAAAAATTTGGGAAAAAATTTGGTAAAAAATAGTGATAATTCCGCTAAATATCGTTTAAAGTCATTTGTATTGAACTAATCATACTTTTTATATTTTTATCGTTAAGCTCACATTATTTTACATCTAAAACACGTATTTACAATACATTTGGGTGAATACAAAAAATAGAAAAAAAATTTGGCAAAAATAGTGATAATTCCGCTAAATATCGTTTAAAGTCATTTGTATTGAACTAATCATACTTTTTATATTTTTATCGTTAAGTTCACATAATTTTACATCTAAAACACGTCTTTACAATACATTTGGGTGAATATAAAAGGTCGTAAAAAAATTTTGAAAAACAGGTGATGAATCCGCTAAATATCGTCTTAAGTCATTTCTATTAAACTAATCATACTTTTTATATTTTTAACGTTAAGTTCACATTATTTTACATCAAAAACACGTATTTACAATACATTTGGGTGAATACAAAAAATAGAAAAAAAATTTGGGAAAAAATTTGGTAAAAAATAGTGATAATTCCGCTAAATATCGTTTAAAGTCATTTGTATTGAACTAATCATACTTTTTATATTTTTATCGTTAAGTTCACATAATTTTACATCTAAAACACGTCTTTACAATACATTTGGGTGAATATAAAAGGTCGTAAAAAAATTTGGGAAAAAATTTGGTAAAAAATAGTGATAATTCCGCTAAATATCGTTTAAAGTCATTTGTATTGAACTAATCATACTTTTTATATTTTTATCGTTAAGCTCACATTATTTTACATCTAAAACACGTATTTACAATACATTTGGGTGAATACAAAAAATAGAAAAAAAATTTGGGAAAAAATTTGGTAATAAATGGTGATAATTCCGCTAAATATCGTTTACAGTCATTTGTATTGAACTAATCATACTTTTTATATTTATATCGTTAAGTTCACATAATTTTACATCTAAAACACGTCTTTACAATACATTTGGGTGAATATAAAAGGTCGTAAAAAAATTTGGGAAAAAATTTGGTAAAAAATAGTGATAATTCCGCTAAATATCGTTTAAAGTCATTTGTATTGAACTAATCATACTTTTTATATTTTTTATCGTTAAGCTCACAGTATTTTACATCTAAAACACGTATTTACAATACATTTGGGTAAATATAAAAGGTCGTAAAAAAAATTTTAAAAACAGGTGATGAATCCGCTAAATATCGTCTTTAGTCCATTCTATTAAACTAATCATACTTTTTATATTTTTAACGTTAAGTTCACATTATTTTACATCTAAAACACGTATTTACAATACATTTGGGTGAATACAAAAAATAGAAAAAAAATTTGGTAAAAAATGGTGATAATTCCCTAAATATCGTTTAAAATCATTTGTATTGAACTAATCATACTTTTTATATTTTTATCGTTAAGTTCACATAATTTTACATCTAAATCATGTATTTACAATACATTTGGGTGAAAACAAAAAATAGAAAAAAAATTTGGGAAAAAAATTGGTAAAAAATGGTGATAATTCCGCAAAGTATCGTTTAAAGTCATTTGTATTGAACTAATCATACTTTTTATATTTTTATCGTTAAGTTCACATAATTTTACATCTAAAACACGTCTTTACAATACATTTGGGTGAATATAAAAGATCGTAAAAAAATTTGGGAAAAAATTTGGTAAAAAATAGTGATAATTCCGCTAAATATCGTTTAAAGTCATTTGTATTGAACTAATCATACTTTTTATATTTTTATCGTTAAGTTCACATTATTTTACATCTAAAACACGTATTTACAATACATTTGGGTGAATATAAAAGGGCGTAAAAAATTTTGGGAAAAACAGGTGATGAATCCGCTAAATATCGTCTTAAGTTATTTCTATTAAACTAATCATACTTTTTATATTTTTAACGTTAAGTTCACATTATTTTACATCTAAAACACGTATTTACAATACATTTGGGTGAATACAAAAAATAGAAAAAAAATTTGGGAAAAAATTTGGTAATAAATGGTGATAATACCGCTAAATATCGTTTAAAGTCATTTGTATTGAACTAATCATACTTTTTATATTTTTATCGTTAAGTTCACATAATTTTACATCTAAAACACGTCTTTACAATACATTTGGGTGAATATAAAAGGTCGTAAAAAAATTTGGGAAAAACAGGTGATGAATCCGCTAAATATCGTCTTAAGTTATTTCTATTAAACTAATCATACTTTTTATATTTTTAACGTTAAGTTCACATTATTTTACATCTAAAACACGTATTTACAAAACATTTGGGTGAAAACAAAAAATAGAAAAAAAATTTGGGAAAAAAATTGGTAAAAAATGGTGATAATTCCGCAAAGTATCGTTTAAAGTCATTTGTATTGAACTAATCATACTTTTTATATTTCTATCGTTAAGTTCACATAATTATACATCTAAAACACGTCTTTACTATACATTTGGGTGAATATAAAAGGTCGTGAAAAAATTTTTAAAAACAGGTGATGAATCCGCTAAATATCGTCTTAAGTCATTTCTATTAAACTAATCATACTTTTTATATTTTTAACGTTAAGTTCACATTATTTTACATCTAAAACACGTATTTACAAAACATTTGGGTGAAAACAAAAAATAGAAAAAAAATTTGGGAAAAAATTTGGTAAAAAATAGTGATAATTCCGCTAAATATCGTTTAAAGTCATTTGTATTGAACTAATCATACTTTTTATATTTTTATCGTTAAGATCACATTATTTTACATCTAAAACACGTATTTATAATACATTAGGGTGAAAACAAAAAAATAGAAAAAAAATTTTGGGAAAAAATTCGTAAAAAATGGTGATAATTCCGCAAAGTATCGTTTAAAGTCAATTGTATTGAACTAATCATACTTTTTATATTTTTATCGTTAAGTTCACATAATTTTACATCTAAAACACGTCTTTACAATACATTTGGGTGAATATAAAAGATCGTAAATAAATTTTTAAAAACAGGTGATGAATCCGCTAAATATCGTCTTAAGTCATTTCTATTAAACTAATCATACTGTTTATATTTTTAACGTTAACTTCAAATTATTTTACATCTTAAACACGTATTTACAATACATTTGGGTGAAAACAAAAAATAGAAAAAAAATTTGGGAAAAAATTTGGTAATAAGTGGTGATAATTCCGCTAAATATCGTTTAAAGTCATTAGTATTGAACTAATCATACTTTTTATATTTTTATCGTTAAGTTCAGATAATTTTACACCTAAAACACGTATTTACAATACATTTGGGTGAATAAAAAAAATAGAAAAAAAATTTGGGAAAAAATTTGGTATAAAATGGTGATAATTCCGCTAAATATCGTTTAAAGTCATTTGTATTGAACTAATCATACCTTTTATATTTTTATCGTTAAGTTCACATAATTTTACATCTAAAACACATCTTTACAATACATTGGGGTGAATATAAAAGGTCGTAAAAAAATTTTTAAAAACAGGTGATGAATCCGCTAAAAATCGTCTTAAGTCATTTCTATTAAACTAATCATACTTTTTATATTTTTAACGTTAAGTTCACATTATTTTACATCTAAACACGTATTTACAATACATTTGGCTGAATACAAAAAATAGAAAAAAAATTTGGTAAAAAATGGTGATAATTCCGCTAAATATCGTTTAAAGTCATTTGTATTGAACTAATCATACTTTTTATATTTTTATCGTTAAGTTCACATAATTTTACATCTACAACACGTCTTTACAATACATTTGGGTGAATATAAAAGGTCGTAAAAAAATTTTGAAAAACAGGTGATGAATCCGCTAAATATCGTCTTAAGTCATTTCTATTAAACTAATCATACTTTTTATATTTTTAACGTTAAGTTCACATTATTTTACATCTAAAACACGTATTTACAATACATTTGGGTGAATACAAAAAATAGAAAAAAAATTTGGGAAAAAAATTGGTAAAAAATGGTGATAATTCCGCAAAGTATCGTTTAAAGTCATTTGTATTGAACTAATCATACTTTTATATTTTTATCGTTAAGTTCAGATAATTTTACATCTAAAACACCTATTTACAATACATTTGGGTGAATAAAAAAAATAGAAAAAAAATTTGGGAAAAAATTTGGTAAAAAAATGGTGATAATTCCGCTAAATATCGTTTAAAGTCATTTGTATTGAACTAATCATACTTTTTATATTTTTGTTGTTAAGTTCAGATAATTTTACATCTAAAACACGTATTTACAATACATTTGGGTGAATAAAAAAAAATTGAAAAAAAATTTGGGAAAAAATTTGGTAAAAAATGGTGATAATTCCGCTAAATATCGTTTAAAGTCATTTGTATTGAACTAATCATACCTTTTATATTTTTATCGTTAAGTTCACATAATTTTACATCTAAAACACGTCTTTACAATACATTTGGGTGAATATAAAAGGTCGTAAAAAAATTTGGGAAAAACAGGTGATGAATCCGCTAAATATCGTCTTAAGTTATTTCTATTAAACTAATCATACTTTTTATATTTTTAACGTTAAGTTCACATTATTTTACATCTAAAACACGTATTTACAAAACATTTGGGTGAAAACAAAAAATAGAAAAAAAATTTGGGAAAAAAATTGGTAAAAAATGGTGATAATTCCGCAAAGTATCGTTTAAAGTCATTTGTATTGAACTAATCATACTTTTTATATTTTTATCGTTAAGTTCACATTATTTTACATCTAAAACACGTATTTACAATACATTTGGGTGAATATAAAAGGTCGTAAAAAAATTTGGGAAAAAATTTGGTAAAAAATAGTGATAATTCCGCTAAATATCGTTTAAAGTCATTTGTATTGAACTAATCATACTTTTTATATTTTTATCGTTAAGTTCACATTATTTTAAATCTAAAACACGTATTTACAATACATTTGGGTGAATACAAAAAATAGAAAAAAAATTTGGTAAAAAATGGTGATAATTCCGCTAAATATCGTTTAAAGTCATTTGTATTGAACTAATCATACTTTTTATATTTCTATCGTTAAGTTCACATAATTTTACATCTAAAACACGTCTTTACAATACATTTGGGTGAATATAAAAGGTCGTAAAAAAATTTTGAAAAACAGGTGATGAATCCGCTAAATATCGTCTTAAGTCATTTCTATTAAACTAATCATACTTTTTATATTTTTAACGTTAAGTTCACATTATTTTACATCTTAAACACGTATTTACAATACATTTGGGTGAAAACAAAAAATAGAAAAAAAATTTGGGAAAAAAATTGGTAAAAAATGGTGATAATTCCGCAAAGTATCGTTTAATGTCATTTGTATTGAACTAATCATACTTTTTATATTTTTAACGTTAAGTTCACATTATTTTACATCTAAAATACGTATTTACAATACATTTGGGTGAAAACAAAAAATAGAAAAAAAATTTGGTAAAAAATGGTGATAATTCCGCTAAATATCGTTTGAAGTCATTTGTATTGAACTAATCATACTTTTTATATTTTTATCGTTAAGTTCACATAATTTTACATCTAAAACACGTCTTTAAAATACATTTGGGTGAATATAAAAAGTCGTAAAAAAAATTTTGAAAAACAGGTGATGAATCCGCTAAATATCGTCTTAAGTCATTTCTATTAAACTAATCATACTTTTTATATTTTTAACGTTAAGTTCACATTATTTTACATCTAAAACACGTATTTACAATACATTTGGGTGAATACAAAAAATAGAAAAAAAATTTGGTAAAAAATGGTGATAATTCCCCTAAATATCGTTTAAAGTCATTTGTATTGAACTAATCATACTTTTTATATTTTTATCGTTAAGTTCTGATAATTTTACATCTAAAACACGTATTTACAATACATTTGGGTGAATAACAAAAAATTGAAAAAAAATTTGGGAAAACAGGTGATGAATCCGCTAAATATCGTCTTAAGTCATTTCTATTAAACTAATCATACTTTTATATTTTTTACGTTAAGTTCACATTATTTTACATCTTAAACACGTATTTACAATACATTTGGGTGAAAACAAAAAATAGAAAAAAAATTGGTAAAAAATGGTGATAATTCCGCAAAGTATCGTTTAATGTCATTTGTATTGAACTAATCATACTTTTTATATTTTTAACGTTAAGTTCACATTATTTTACATCTAAAATACGTATTTACAATACATTTGGGTGAAAACAAAAAATAGAAAAAAAATTTGGTAAAAAATGGTGATAATTCCGCTAAATATCGTTTGAAGTCATTTGTATTGAACTAATCATACTTTTTATATTTTTATCGTTAAGTTCACATAATTTTACATCTAAAACACGTCTTTAAAATACATTTGGGTGAATATAAAAAGTCGTAAAAAAAATTTTGAAAAACAGGTGATGAATCCGCTAAATATCGTCTTAAGTCATTTATATTAAACTAATCATACTTTTTATATTTTTAACGTTAAGTTCACATTATTTTACATCTAAAACACGTATTTACAATACATTTGGGTGAATACAAAAAATAGAAAAAAAATTTGGTAAAAAATGGTGATAATTCCCCTAAATATCGTTTAAAGTCATTTGTATTGAACTAATCATACTTTTTATATTTTTATCGTTAAGTTCTGATAATTTTACATCTAAAACACGTATTTACAATACATTTGGGTGAATAACAAAAAATTGAAAAAAAATTTGGGAAAAAATTTGGTAAAAAATGGTGATGAATCCGCTAAATATCGTCTTAAGTCATTTCTATTAAACTAATCATACTTTTTATATTTTTAACGTTAAGTTCACATTATTTTACATCTAAAACACGTCTTTACAATACATTTGGGTGAATATAAAAGGTCGTGGAAAAATTTTTAAAAACAGGTGATGAATCCTCTAAATATCGTCTTAAGTCATTTCTATTAAACTAATCATACTTTTTATATTTTTAACGTTAAGTTCACATTATTTTACATCTAAAACACGTTTTTACAAAACATTTGGGTGAAAACAAAAAATAGAAAAAAAATTTGGGAAAAAAATTGGTAAAAAATTGTGATAATTCCGTAAAGTATCGTTTAAAGTCATTTGTATTGAACTAATCATACTTTTTATATTTTTATCGTTAAGTTCACATAATTTTACATCTAAAACACGTCTTTACAATACATTTGGGTGAATATAAAAGATCGTAAAAAAATTTTTAAAAACAGGTGATGAATCCGCTAAATATCGTCTTAAGTCATTTCTATTAAACTAATCATACTTTTTATATTTTTAACGTTAATTTCACATTATTTTACATCTAAAACACGTATTTACAATACATTTGGGTGAATACAAAAAATAGAAAAAAAATTTGGTAATAAATGGTGATAATTCCGCTAAATATCGTTTAAAGTCATTTGTATTGAACTAATCATACTTTTTATATTTTTATCGTTAAGTTCACATAATTTTACATCTAAAACACGTCTTTAAAATACATTTGGGTGAATATAAAAAGTCGTAAAAAAAATTTTGAAAAACAGGTGATGAATCCGCTAAATATCGTCTTAAGTCATTTCTATTAAACTAATCATACTTTTTATATTTTTAACGTTAAGTTCACATTATTTTACATCTAAAACACGTATTTACAATACATTTGGGTGAATACAAAAAATAGAAAAAAAATTTGGTAAAAAATGGTGATAATTCCCCTAAATATCGTTTAAAGTCATTTGTATTGAACTAATCATACTTTTTATATTTTTATCGTTAAGTTCTGATAATTTTACATCTAAAACACGTATTTACAATACATTTGGGTGAATAACAAAAAATTGAAAAAAAATTTGGGAAAACAGGTGATGAATCCGCTAAATATCGTCTTAAGTCATTTCTATTAAACTAATCATACTTTTATATTTTTTACGTTAAGTTCACATTATTTTACATCTTAAACACGTATTTACAATACATTTGGGTGAAAACAAAAAATAGAAAAAAAATTGGTAAAAAATGGTGATAATTCCGCAAAGTATCGTTTAATGTCATTTGTATTGAACTAATCATACTTTTTATATTTTTAACGTTAAGTTCACATTATTTTACATCTAAAATACGTATTTACAATACATTTGGGTGAAAACAAAAAATAGAAAAAAAATTTGGTAAAAAATGGTGATAATTCCGCTAAATATCGTTTGAAGTCATTTGTATTGAACTAATCATACTTTTTATATTTTTATCGTTAAGTTCACATAATTTTACATCTAAAACACGTCTTTAAAATACATTTGGGTGAATATAAAAAGTCGTAAAAAAAATTTTGAAAAACAGGTGATGAATCCGCTAAATATCGTCTTAAGTCATTTATATTAAACTAATCATACTTTTTATATTTTTAACGTTAAGTTCACATTATTTTACATCTAAAACACGTATTTACAATACATTTGGGTGAATACAAAAAATAGAAAAAAAATTTGGTAAAAAATGGTGATAATTCCCCTAAATATCGTTTAAAGTCATTTGTATTGAACTAATCATACTTTTTATATTTTTATCGTTAAGTTCTGATAATTTTACATCTAAAACACGTATTTACAATACATTTGGGTGAATAACAAAAAATTGAAAAAAAATTTGGGAAAAAATTTGGTAAAAAATGGTGATGAATCCGCTAAATATCGTCTTAAGTCATTTCTATTAAACTAATCATACTTTTTATATTTTTAACGTTAAGTTCACATTATTTTACATCTAAAACACGTCTTTACAATACATTTGGGTGAATATAAAAGGTCGTGGAAAAATTTTTAAAAACAGGTGATGAATCCTCTAAATATCGTCTTAAGTCATTTCTATTAAACTAATCATACTTTTTATATTTTTAACGTTAAGTTCACATTATTTTACATCTAAAACACGTTTTTACAAAACATTTGGGTGAAAACAAAAAATAGAAAAAAAATTTGGGAAAAAAATTGGTAAAAAATTGTGATAATTCCGTAAAGTATCGTTTAAAGTCATTTGTATTGAACTAATCATACTTTTTATATTTTTATCGTTAAGTTCACATAATTTTACATCTAAAACACGTCTTTACAATACATTTGGGTGAATATAAAAGATCGTAAAAAAATTTTTAAAAACAGGTGATGAATCCGCTAAATATCGTCTTAAGTCATTTCTATTAAACTAATCATACTTTTTATATTTTTAACGTTAATTTCACATTATTTTACATCTAAAACACGTATTTACAATACATTTGGGTGAATACAAAAAATAGAAAAAAAATTTGGTAATAAATGGTGATAATTCCGCTAAATATCGTTTAAAGTCATTTGTATTGAACTAATCATACTTTTTATATTTTTATCGTTAAGTTCACATAATTTTACATCTAAAATACGTCTTTACAATACATTTGGGTGAATATAAAAGGTCGTAAAAAAATTTTGAAAAACAGGTGATGAATCCGCTAAATATCGTCTTAAGTCATTTCTATTAAACTAATCATACATTTTATATTTTTAACGTTAAGTTCAAATTATTTTACATCTTAAACACGTATTTACAATACATTTGGGTGAAAACAAAAAATAGAAAAAAAATTTGGGAAAAAAATTGGTAAAAAATTGTGATAATTCCGCAAAGTATCGTTTAAAGTCATTTGTATTGAACTAATCATACCTTTTATATTTTTATCGTTAAGTTCACATAATTTTACATCTAAAACACGTCTTTACAATACATTTGGGTGAATACAAAAAATAGAAAAAAAATTTGGTAAAAAATGGTGATAATTCCGCTAAATATCGTTTAAAGTCATTTGTATTGAACTAATCATACTTTTTATATTTTTATCGTTAAGTTCACATAATTTTACATCTAAAATACGTCTTTACAATACATTTGGGTGAAAACAAAAAATAGAAAAAAAATTTGGGAAAAAATTTGGTAAAAAATGGTGATAATTCCGCTAAATATCGTTTAAAGTCATTTGTATTGAACTAATCATACTTTTTATATTTTTATCGTTAAGGTCACATAATTTTACATCTAAAATACGTCTTTACAATAAATTTGGGTGAATATAAAAGGTCGTAAAAAAATTTAGGAAAAAATTTGGTAGAAAATTCTAAAAATTCCGCTAAATATCGTTTAAAGTCATTTGTATTGAACTAATCATACTTTTTATATTTTTATCGTTAAGTTCTGATAATGTTACATCTAAAACACGTATTTACAATACATTTGGGTGAATAAAAAAAAATTGAAAAAAAATTTGGGAAAAAATTTGGTAAAAAATGGTGATAATTCCGCTAAATATCGTTTAATGTCATTTGTATTGAACTAATCATACCTTTTATATTTTTATCGTTAAGTTCACATAATTTTACATCTAAAAAACGTCTTTACAATACATTTGGAAGAATATAAAAGGTCGTAAAAAAATTTTTAAAAACAGGTGATGAATCCGCTAAATATCGTCTTAAGTCATTTCTATTAAACTAATCATACTTTTTATATTTTTAACGTTCAGTTCACATTATTTTACATCTAAAACACGTATTTACAAAACATTTGGGTGAAAACAAAAAATAGAAAAAAAATTTGGGAAAAAAATTGGTAAAAAATGGTGATAATTCCGCAAAGTATCGTTTAAAGTCATTTGTATTGAACTAATCATACTTTTTATATTTTTATCGTTAAGTTCACATAATTTTACATCTAAAATACGTCTTTACAATACATTTGGGTGAATATAAAAGGTCGTAAAAAAATTTTGAAAAACAGGTGATGAATCCGCTAAATATCGTCTTAAGTCATTTCTATTAAACTAATCATACATTTTATATTTTTAACGTTAAGTTCAAATTATTTTACATCTTAAACACGTATTTACAATACATTTGGGTGAAAACAAAAAATAGAAAAAAAATTTGGGAAAAAAATTGGTAAAAAATGGTGATAATTCCGCAAAGTATCGTTTAAAGTCATTTGTATTGAACTAATCATACCTTTTATATTTTTATCGTTAAGTTCACATAATTTTACATCTAAAACACGTCTTTACAATACATTTGGGTGAATATTAAAGGTCGTAAAAAAATTTTTAAAAACAGGTGATGAATCCGCTAAATATCATCTTAAGTCATTTCTATTAAACTAATCATACATTTTATATTTTTAACGTTAAGTTCAAATTATTTTACATCTTAAACACGTATTTACAATACATTTGGGTGAATAAAAAAAAATTGAAAAAAAATTTGGGAAAAAATTTGGTAAAAAATGGTGATAATTCCGCTAAATATCGTTTAAAGTCATTTGTATTGAGCTAATCATACCTTTTATATTTTTATCGTTAAGTTCACATAATTTTACATCTAAAACACGTCTTTACAATACATTTGGGTGAATATAAAAGGTCGTAAAAAAATTTTTAAAAACAGGTGATGAATCCGCTAAATATCGTCTTAAGTCATTTCTATTAAACTAATCATACTTTTTATATTTTTAACGTTAAGTTCACTATATTTTACATCTAAAACACGTATTTACAAAACATTTGGGTGAAAACAAAAAATAGAAAAAAAATTTGGGAAAAAAATTGGTAAAAAATGGTGATAATTCCGCAAAGTATCGTTTAAAGTCATTTGTATTGAACTAATCATACTTTTTATATTTTTATCGTTAAGTTCACATAATTTTACATCTAAAACACGTCTTTACAATACATTTGGGTGAATATAAAAGGTCGTAAAAAAATTTTTAAAAACAGGTGATGAATCCGCTAAATATCGTCTTAAGTCATTTCAATTAAACTAATCATACTTTTTATATTTTTAACGTTAAGTTCACATTATTTTACATCTAAAACACGTCTTTACAATACATTTGGGTGAATATAAAAGGTCGTAAAAAAATTTTTAAAAACAGGTGATGAATCCGCTAAATATCGTCTTAAGTCATTTCAATTAAACTAATCATACTTTTTATATTTTTAACGTTAAGTTCACTATATTTTACATCTAAAACACGTATTTACAAAATATTTGGGTGAAAACAAAAAATAGAAAAAAAATTTGGGAAAAAAATTGGTAAAAAATGGTGATAATTCCGCAAAGTATCGTTTAAAGTCATTTGTATTGAACTAATCATACTTTTTATATTTTTATCGTTAAGTTCACATAATTTTACATCTAAAATACGTCTTTACAATACATTTGGGTGAATATAAAAGGTCGTAAAAAAATTTTGAAAAACAGGTGATGAATCCGCTAAATATCGTCTTAAGTCATTTCTATTAAACTAATCATACATTTTATATTTTTAACGTTAAGTTCAAATTATTTTACATCTTAAACACGTATTTACAATACATTTGGGTGAAAACAAAAAATAGAAAAAAAATTTGGGAAAAAAATTGGTAAAAAATGGTGATAATTCCGCAAAGTATCGTTTAAAGTCATTTGTATTGAACTAATCATACCTTTTATATTTTTATCGTTAAGTTCACATAATTTTACATCTAAAACACGTCTTTACAATACATTTGGGTGAATATTAAAGGTCGTAAAAAAATTTTTAAAAACAGGTGATGAATCCGCTAAATATCATCTTAAGTCATTTCTATTAAACTAATCATACATTTTATATTTTTAACGTTAAGTTCAAATTATTTTACATCTTAAACACGTATTTACAATACATTTGGGTGAATAAAAAAAAATTGAAAAAAAATTTGGGAAAAAATTTGGTAAAAAATGTTGATAATTCCGCTAAATATCGTTTAAAGTCATTTGTATTGAGCTAATCATACCTTTTATATTTTTATCGTTAAGTTCACATAATTTTACATCTAAAACACGTCTTTACAATACATTTGGGTGAATATAAAAGGTCGTAAAAAAATTTTTAAAAACAGGTGATGAATCCGCTAAATATCGTCTTAAGTCATTTCTATTAAACTAATCATACTTTTTATATTTTTAACGTTAAGTTCACTATATTTTACATCTAAAACACGTATTTACAAAACATTTGGGTGAAAACAAAAAATAGAAAAAAAATTTGGGAAAAAAATTGGTAAAAAATGGTGATAATTCCGCAAAGTATCGTTTAAAGTCATTTGTATTGAACTAATCATACTTTTTATATTTTTATCGTTAAGTTCACATTATTTTACATCTAAAACACGTATTTACAATACATTTGGGTGAATATAAAAGGTCGTAAAAAAATTTGGGAAAAACAGGTGATGAATCCGCTAAATATCGTCTTAAGTTATTTCTATTAAACTAATCATACTTTTTATATTTTTAACGTTAATTTCACATTATTTTACATCTAAAACACGTATTTACATTACATTTGGGTGAATACAAAAAATAGAAAAAAAATTTGGGAAAAAATTTGGTAATAAATGGTGATAATACCGCTAAATATCGTTTAAAATCATTTGTATTGAACTAATCATACTTTTTATATTTTTATCGTTAAGTTCATATAATTTTACATCTAAAACACGTCTTTACAATACATTTGGGTGAATATAAAAGGTCGTAAAAAAATTTTTAAAAACATTTGATGAATCCGCTAAATATCGTCTTAAGTCATTTCTATTAAACTCATCATACTTTTTATATTTTTAACGTTAAGTTCACATTATTTTACATCTAAAACACGTATTTACAATACATTTGGGTGAAAACAAAAAATAGAAAAAAATTTGGGAAAAAAATTGGTAAAAAATGGTGATAATTCCGCTAAATATCGTTTAAAGTCATTTGTATTGAACTAATCACACCTTTTATATTTTTATCGTTAAGTTCACATAAATTTACATCTAAAACACGTCTTTACAATACATTTGGGTGAATATAAAAGATCGTAAAAAAATTTTTAAAAACAGGTGATAATTCCGCTAAATATTGTTTAAAGTCATTTGTATTGAACTAATCATACTTTTTATATTTTTATCGTTAAGTTCACATAATTTTACATCTAAAACACGTCTTTACAATACATTTGGGTGAAAACAAAAAATAGAAAAAAAATTTGGGAAAAAAATTGGTAAAAAATGGTGATAATTCCGCTAAATATCGTTTAAAGTCATTTCTATTAAACTAATCATACTTTTTATATTTTTAACGTTAAGTTCACATTATTTTACATCTAAAACACGTATTTACAATACATTTGGGTGAAAAAAAAAAATAGAAAAAAAATTTGGGAAAAAAATTGGTAATAAATGGTGATAATTCCGCTAAATATCGTTTAAAGTCATTTGTATTGAACTAATCATACTTTTTATATTTTTATCGTTAAGTTCAGATAATTTTACATCTAAAACACGTATTTACAATACATTTGGGTGAATAAGAAAAATAGAAAAAAAATTTGGGAAAAAATTTGGTAAAAAATGGTGATAATTCCGCTAAATATCGTTTAAAGTCATTTGTATTGAACTAATCATACCTTTTATATTTTTATCGTTAAGTTCACATAATTTTACATCTAAAACACGTCTTTACAATACATTTGGGTGAATATAAAAGGTCGTAAAAAAATTTTTAAAAACAGGTGATGAATCCGCTAAATATCGTCTTAAGTCATTTATATTAAACTAATCATACTTTTTATAATTTTAACGTTAAGTTCACATTATTTAACATCTAAAACACGTATTTACAATACATTTGGGTGAAAACAAAAAATAGAAAAAAAATTTGGGAAAAAAATTGGTAAAAAATGGTGATAATTCCGCTAAATATCGTTTAAAGTCATTTGTATTGAACTAATCATACCTTTTATATTTTTATCGTTAAGTTCACATAATTTTACATCTAAAACACGTCTTTACAATACATTTGGGTGAATATAAAAGGTCGTAAAAAAATTTTGAAAAACAGGTGATGAATCCGCTAAATATCGTCTTAAGTTTTTTCTATTAAACTAATCATACTGTTTATATTTTTAACGTTAAATTCACATTATTTTACATCTAAAACACGTATTTACAATACATTTGGGTGAATACAAAAAATAGAAAAAAAATTTGGGAAAAAAATTGGTAAAAAATGGTGATAATTCCGCTAAATATCGTTTATAGTCATTTGTATTGAACTAATCATACTTTTTATATTTTTGTTGTTAAGTTCAGATAATTTTACATCTAAAACACGTCTTTACAATACATTTGGGTGAATATAAAAGGTCGTAAAAAAATTTTTAAAAACAGGTGATGAATCCGCTAAATATCGTCTTAAGTCATTTCTATTAAACTAATCATACTTTTTATATTTTTAACGTTAAGTTCACATTATTTTACATCTAAAACACGTATTTACAATACATTTGGGTGAAAAAAAAAAATAGAAAAAAAATTTGGGAAAAAAATTGGTAAAAAATGGTGATAATTCCGCTAAATATCGTTTAAAGTCATTTGTATTGAACTAATCATACTTTTTATATTTTTATCGTTAAGTTCACATAATTTTACATCTAAAACACGTCTTTACAATACATTTGGGTGAATATAAAAGATCGTAAAAAAATTTGGGAAAAAATTTGGTAAAAAATAGTGATAATTCCGCTAAATATCGTTTAAAGTCATTTGTATTGAACTAATCATACCTTTTATATTTTTATCGTTAAGTTCACATAATTTTACATCTAAAACACATCTTTACAATACATTGGGGTGAATATAAAAGGTCGTAAAAAAATTTTTAAAAACAGGTGATGAATCCGCTAAAAATCGTCTTAAGTCATTTCTATTAAACTAATCATACTTTTTATATTTTTAACGTTAAGTTCACATTATTTTACATCTAAAACACGTAATTACAATACATTTGGGTGAAAACAAAAAATAGAAAAAAAATTTGGGAAAAAATTTGGTAAAAAATAGTGTTAATTCCGCTAAATATCGTTTAAAGTCATTTGTATTGAACTAATCATACTTTTTATATTTTTATCGTTAAGTTCACATTATTTTACATCTAAAACACGTATTTACAATACATTTGGGTGAATATAAAAGGTCGTAAAAAAATTTGGGAAAAACAGGTGATGAATCCGCTAAATATCGTCTTAAGTTATTTCTATTAAACTAATCGTACTTTTTATATTTTAAACGTTAAGTTCACATTATTTTACATCTAAAACACGTATTTACAATACATTTGGGTGAATACAAAAAATAGAAAAAAAATTTGGGAAAAAATTTGGTAATAAATGGTGATAATACCGCTAAATATCGTTTAAAGTCATTTGTATTGAACTAATCATACTTTTTATATTTTTATCGTTAAGTTCATATAATTTTACATCTAAAACACGTCTTTACAATACATTTGGGTGAATATAAAAGGTCGTAAAAAAATTTTTAAAAACATTTGATGAATCCGCTAAATATCGTCTTAAGTCATTTCTATTAAACTAATCATACTTTTTATATTTTTAACGTTAAGTTCACATTATTTTACATCTAAAACACGTATTTACAATACATTTGGGTGAAAACAAAAAATAGAAAAAAATTTGGGAAAAAAATTGGTAAAAAATGGTGATAATTCCGCTAAATATCGTTTAAAGTCATTTGTATTGAACTAATCATACCTTTTATATTTTTATCGTTAAGTTCACATAAATTTACATCTAAAACACGTCTTTACAATACATTTGGGTGAATATAAAAGATCGTAAAAAAATTTTTAAAAACAGGTGATAATTCCGCTAAATATCGTTTAAAGTCATTTGTATTGAACTAATCATACTTTTTATATTTTTATCGTTAAGTTCACATAATTTTACATCTAAAACACGTCTTTACAATACATTTGGGTGAAAACAAAAAAATAGAAAAAAAATTTGGGAAAAAAATTGGTAAAAAATGGTGATAATTCCGCTAAATATCGTTTAAAGTCATTTCTATTAAACTAATCATACTTTTTATATTTTTAACGTTAAGTTCACATTATTTTACATCTAAAACACGTATTTACAATACATTTGGGTGAATAAGAAAAATAGAAAAAAAATTTGGGAAAAAATTTGGTAAAAAATGGTGATAATTCCGCTAAATATCGTTTAAAGACATTTGTATTGAACTAATCATACTTTTTATATTTTTAACGTTAAGTTTACATTATTTAACATCTAAAACACGTATTTACAATACATTTGGGTGAAAACAAAAAATAGAAAAAAAATTTGGGAAAAAAATTGGTAAAAAATGGTGATAATTCCGCTAAATATCGTTTAAAGACATTTGTATTGAACTAATCATACTTTTTATATTTTTATCGTTAAGTTCACATTATTTTACATCTAAAACACGTATTTACAATACATTTGGGTGAATATAAAAGGTCGTAAAAAAATTTGGGAAAAACAGGTGATGAATCCGCTAAATATCGTCTTAAGTTATTTCTATTAAACTAATCATACTTTTTATATTTTTAACGTTAAGTTCACATTATTTTACATCTAAAACACGTATTTACAATACATTTGGGTGAATACAAAAAATAGAAAAAAAATTTGGGAAAAAATTTGGTAATAAATGGTGATAATACAGCTAAATATCGTTTAAAGTCATTTGTATTGAACTAATCATACTTTTTATATTTTTATCGTTAAGTTCATATAATTTTACATCTAAAACACGTCTTTACAATACATTTGGGTGAATATAAAAGGTCGTAAAAAAATTTTTAAAAACATTTGATGAATCCGCTAAATATCGTCTTAAGTCATTTCTATTAAACTAATCATACTTTTTATATTTTTAACGTTAATTTCACATTATTTTACATCTAAAACACGTATTTACAATACATTTGGGTGAAAACAAAAAATAGAAAAAAAATTTGGGAAAAAAATTGGTAAAAAACGGTGATAATTCCGCTAAATATCGTTTAAAGCCATTTGTATTGAACTAATCATACCTTTTATATTTTTATCGTTAAGTTCACATAAATTTACATTTAAAACACGTCTTTACAATACATTTGGGTGAATATAAAAGATCGTAAAAAAATTTTTAAAAACAGGTGATAATTCCGCTAAATATCGTTTAAAGTCATTTGTATTGAACTAATCATACTTTATATATTTTTATCGTTAAGTTCACATAATTTTACATCTAAAACACGTCTTTACAATACATTTGGGTGAAAACAAAAAATAGAAAAAAAATTTGGGAAAAAAATTGGTAAAAAATGGTGATAATTCCGCTAAATATCGTTTAAAGTCATTTTTATTAAACTAATCATACTTTTTATATTTTTAACGTTAAGTTCACATTATTTTACATCTAAAACACGTATTTACAATACATTTGGGTGAAAAAAAAAAATAGAAAAAAAATTTGGGAAAAAAATTGGTAATAAATGGTGATAATTCCGCTAAATATCGTTTAAAGTCATTTGTATTGAACTAATCATACTTTTTATATTTTTATCGTTAAGTTCAGATAATTTTACATCTAAAACACGTATTTACAATACATTTGGGTGAATAAGAAAAATAGAAAAAAAATTTGGGAAAAAATTTGGTAAAAAATAGTGTTAATTCCGCTAAATATCGTTTAAAGTCATTTGTATTGAACTAATCATACTTTTTATATTTTTATCGTTAAGTTCACATTATTTTACATCTAAAACACGTATTTACAATACATTTGGGTGAATATAAAAGGTCGTAAAAAAATTTGGGAAAAACAGGTGATGAATCCGCTAAATATCGTCTTAAGTTATTTCTATTAAACTAATCGTACTTTTTATATTTTAAACGTTAAGTTCACATTATTTTACATCTAAAACACGTATTTACAATACATTTGGGTGAATACAAAAAATAGAAAAAAAATTTGGGAAAAAATTTGGTAATAAATGGTGATAATACCGCTAAATATCGTTTAAAGTCATTTGTATTGAACTAATCATACTTTTTATATTTTTATCGTTAAGTTCATATAATTTTACATCTAAAACACGTCTTTACAATACATTTGGGTGAATATAAAAGGTCGTAAAAAAATTTTTAAAAACATTTGATGAATCCGCTAAATATCGTCTTAAGTCATTTCTATTAAACTAATCATACTTTTTATATTTTTAACGTTAAGTTCACATTATTTTACATCTAAAACACGTATTTACAATACATTTGGGTGAAAACAAAAAATAGAAAAAAATTTGGGAAAAAAATTGGTAAAAAATGGTGATAATTCCGCTAAATATCGTTTAAAGTCATTTGTATTGAACTAATCATACCTTTTATATTTTTATCGTTAAGTTCACATAAATTTACATCTAAAACACGTCTTTACAATACATTTGGGTGAATATAAAAGATCGTAAAAAAATTTTTAAAAACAGGTGATAATTCCGCTAAATATCGTTTAAAGTCATTTGTATTGAACTAATCATACTTTTTATATTTTTATCGTTAAGTTCACATAATTTTACATCTAAAACACGTCTTTACAATACATTTGGGTGAAAACAAAAAAATAGAAAAAAAATTTGGGAAAAAAATTGGTAAAAAATGGTGATAATTCCGCTAAATATCGTTTAAAGTCATTTCTATTAAACTAATCATACTTTTTATATTTTTAACGTTAAGTTCACATTATTTTACATCTAAAACACGTATTTACAATACATTTGGGTGAATAAGAAAAATAGAAAAAAAATTTGGGAAAAAATTTGGTAAAAAATGGTGATAATTCCGCTAAATATCGTTTAAAGACATTTGTATTGAACTAATCATACTTTTTATATTTTTAACGTTAAGTTTACATTATTTAACATCTAAAACACGTATTTACAATACATTTGGGTGAAAACAAAAAATAGAAAAAAAATTTGGGAAAAAAATTGGTAAAAAATGGTGATAATTCCGCAAAGTATCGTTTAAAGTCATTTGTATTGAACTAATCATACTTTTTATATTTTTATCGTTAAGTTCACATAATTTTACATCTAAAACACGTCTTTACAATACATTTGGGTGAATATAAAAGATCGTAAAAAAATTTGGGAAAAAATTTGGTAAAAAATAGTGATAATTCCGCTAAATATCGTTTAAAGTCATTTGTATTGAACTAATCATACTTTTTATATTTTTATCGTTAAGTTCACATTATTTTACATCTAAAACACGTATTTACAATACATTTGGGTGAATATAAAAGGTCGTAAAAAAATTTGGGAAAAACAGGTGATGAATCCGCTAAATATCGTCTTAAGTTATTTCTATTAAACTAATCATACTTTTTATATTTTTAACGTTAAGTTCACATTATTTTACATCTAAAACACGTATTTACAATACATTTGGGTGAATACAAAAAATAGAAAAAAAATTTGGGAAAAAATTTGGTAATAAATGGTGATAATACAGCTAAATATCGTTTAAAGTCATTTGTATTGAACTAATCATACTTTTTATATTTTTATCGTTAAGTTCATATAATTTTACATCTAAAACACGTCTTTACAATACATTTGGGTGAATATAAAAGGTCGTAAAAAAATTTTTAAAAACATTTGATGAATCCGCTAAATATCGTCTTAAGTCATTTGTATTGAACTAATCATACTTTTTATATTTTTATCGTTAAGTTCACATAATTTTACATCTAAAACACGTCTTTACAATACATTTGGGTGAAAACAAAAAATAGAAAAAAAATTTGGGAAAAAAATTGGTAAAAAATGGTGATAATTCCGCTAAATATCGTTTAAAGTCATTTCTATTAAACTAATCATACTTTTTATATTTTTAACGTTAAGTTCACATTATTTTACATCTAAAACACGTATTTACAATACATTTGGGTGAATAAGAAAAATAGAAAAAAAATTTGGTAAAAAATGGTGATAATTCCGCTAAATATCGTTTAAAGACATTTGTATTGAACTAATCATACTTTTTATATTTTTAACGTTAAGTTTACATTATTTAACATCTAAAACACGTATTTACAATACATTTGGGTGAAAACAAAAAATAGAAAAAAAATTTGGGAAAAAAATTGGTAAAAAATGGTGATAATTCCGCAAAGTATCGTTTAAAGTCATTTGTATTGAACTAATCATACTTTTTATATTTTTATCGTTAAGTTCACATAATTTTACATCTAAAACACGTCTTTACAATACATTTGGGTGAATATAAAAGATCGTAAAAAAATTTGGGAAAAAATTTGGTAAAAAATAGTGATAATTCCGCTAAATATCGTTTAAAGTCATTTGTATTGAACTAATCATACTTTTTATATTTTTAACGTTAAGTTCACATTATTTTACATCTAAAACACGTATTTACAATACATTTGGGTGAATATAAAAGGTCGTAAAAAAATTTGGGAAAAACAGGTGATGAATCCGCTAAATATCGTCTTAAGTTATTTCTATTAAACTAATCATACTTTTTATATTTTTAACGTTAAGTTCACATTATTTTACATCTAAAACACGTATTTACAATACATTTGGGTGAATACAAAAAATAGAAAAAAAATTTGGGAAAAAATTTGGTAATAAATGGTGATAATACAGCTAAATATCGTTTAAAGTCATTTGTATTGAACTAATCATACTTTTTATATTTTTATCGTTAAGTTCATATAATTTTACATCTAAAACACGTCTTTACAATACATTTGGGTGAATATAAAAGGTCGTAAAAAAATTTTTAAAAACATTTGATGAATCCGCTAAATATCGTCTTAAGTCATTTCTATTAAACTAATCATACTTTTTATATTTTTAACGTTAATTTCACATTATTTTACATCTAAAACACGTATTTACAATACATTTGGGTGAAAACAAAAAATAGAAAAAAAATTTGGGAAAAAAATTGGTAAAAAATGGTGATAATTCCGCTAAATATCGTTTAAAGTCATTTGTATTGAACTAATCATACCTTTTATATTTTTATCGTTAAGTTCACATAAATTTACATCTAAAACACGTCTTTACAATACATTTGGGTGAATATAAAAGATCGTAAAAAAATTTTTAAAAACAGGTGATAATTCCGCTAAATATCGTTTAAAGTCATTTGTATTGAACTAATCATACTTTATATATTTTTATCGTTAAGTTCACATAATTTTACATCTAAAACACGTCTTTACAATACATTTGGGTGAAAACAAAAAATAGAAAAAAAATTTGGGAAAAAAATTGGTAAAAAATGGTGATAATTCCGCTAAATATCGTTTAAAGTCATTTCTATTAAACTAATCATACTTTTTATATTTTTAACGTTAAGTTCACATTATTTTACATCTAAAACACGTATTTACAATACATTTGGGTGAAAAAAAAAAATAGAAAAAAAATTTGGGAAAAAAATTGGTAATAAATGGTGATAATTCCGCTAAATATCGTTTAAAGTCATTTGTATTGAACTAATCATACTTTTTATATTTTTATCGTTAAGTTCAGATAATTTTACATCTAAAACACGTATTTACAATACATTTGGGTGAATAAGAAAAATAGAAAAAAAATTTGGGAAAAAATTTGGTAAAAAATGGTGATAATTCCGCTAAATATCGTTTAAAGTCATTTGTATTGAACTAATCATACTTTTTATATTTTTATCGTTAAGTTCATATAATTTTACATCTAAAACACGTCTTTACAATACATTTGGGTGAATATAAAAGGTCGTAAAAAAATTTTGAAAAACAGGGGATGAATCCGCTAAATATCGTCTTAAGTTATTTCTATTAAACTAATCATAATTTTTATATCTTTAACGTTAAGTTCACATTATTTTACATCTAAAACACGTATTTACAATACATTTGGGTAAATACAAAAAATATAAAAAAAAATTTGGGAAAAAATTTGGTAATAAATGGTGATAATTCCGCTAAATATCGTTTAAAGTCATTTGTATTGAACTAATCATACTTTTTATATTTTTATCGTTATGCTCACAGTATTTTACATCTAAAACACGTATTTACAATACATTTGGGTGAATATAAAAGGTCGTAAAAAAATTTGGGAAAAAATTTGGTAAAAAATAGTGATAATTCCGCTAAATATCGTTTAAAGTCATTTGTATTGAACTAATCATACTTTTTATATTTTTATCGTTAAGCTCACAGTATTTTACATCTAAAACACGTATTTACAATACATTTGGGTGAATATAAAAGGTCGTAAAAAAATTTGGGAAAAAATTTGGTAATAAATGGTGATAATTCCGCTAAATATCGTTTAATGTCATTTGTATTGAACTAATCATACTTTTTATATTTTTATCGTTAAGTTCACATAATTTTACATCTAAAACACGTCTTTACAATACATTTGGGTGAATATAAAAGGTCGTAAAAAAATTTTGAAAAACAGGTGATGAATCCGCTAAATATCGTCTTAAGTTATTTCTATTAAACTAATCATAATTTTTATATTTTTAACGTTAAGTTCACATTATTTTAAATCTAAAACACGTATTTACAATACATTTGGGTAAATACAAAAAATATAAAAAAAAATTTGGGAAAAAATTTGGTAATAAATGGTGATAATTCCGCTAAATATCGTTTAAAGTCATTTGTATTGAACTAATCATACTTTTTATATTTTTATCGTTATGCTCACAGTATTTTACATCTAAAACACGTATTTACAATACATTTGGGTGAATATAAAAGGTCGTAAAAAAATTTGGGAAAAAATTTGGTAAAAAATAGTGATAATTCCGCTAAATATCGTTTAAAGTCATTTGTATTGAACTAATCATACTTTTTATATTTTTATCGTTAAGCTCACAGTATTTTACATCTAAAACACGTATTTACAATACATTTGGGTGAATATAAAAGGTCGTAAAAAAATTTGGGAAAAAATTTGGTAATAAATGGTGATAATTCCGCTAAATATCGTTTAATGTCATTTGTATTGAACTAATCATACTTTTTATATTTTTATCGTTAAGTTCACATAATTTTACATCTAAAACACGTCTTTACAATACATTTGGGTGAATATAAAAGGTCGTAAAAAAATTTGGGAAAAAATTTGGTAAAAAATAGTGATAATTCCGCTAAATATCGTTTAAAGTCATTTGTATTGAACTAATCATACTTTTTATATTTTTATCGTTAAGCTCACAGTATTTTACATCTAAAACACGTATTTACAATACATTTGGGTGAAAACAAAAAATAGAAAAAAATTTGGGAAAAGAATTGGTAAATAATGGTGATAATTCCGCTAAATATCGTTTAAAGTCATTTGTATTGAACTAATCATACCTTTTATATTTTTATCGTTAAGTTCACATAAATTTACATCTAAAACACGTCTTTACAATACATTTGGGTGAATATAAAAGATAGTAAAAAAATTTTTAAAAACAGGTGATAATTCCGCTAAATATCGTTTAAAGTCATTTGTATTGAACTAATCATACTTTTTATATTTTTATCGTTAAGTTCACATAATTTTACATCTAAAACACGTCTTTACAATACATTTGGGTGAAAACAAAAAATAGAAAAAAAATTTGGGAAAAAAATTGGTAAAAAATGGTGATAATTCCGCTAAATATCGTTTAAAGTCATTTCTATTAAACTAATCATACTTTTTATATTTTTAACGTTAAGTTCACATTATTTTACATCTAAAACACGTATTTACAATACATTTGGGTGAATAAGAAAAATAGAAAAAAAATTTGGTAAAAAATGGTGATAATTCCGCTAAATATCGTTTAAAGACATTTGTATTGAACTAATCATACTTTTTATATTTTTAACGTTAAGTTTACATTATTTAACATCTAAAACACGTATTTACAATACATTTGGGTGAAAACAAAAAATAGAAAAAAAATTTGGGAAAAAAATTGGTAAAAAATGGTGATAATTCCGCAAAGTATCGTTTAAAGTCATTTGTATTGAACTAATCATACTTTTTATATTTTTATCGTTAAGTTCACATAATTTTACATCTAAAACACGTCTTTACAATACATTTGGGTGAATATAAAAGATCGTAAAAAAATTTGGGAAAAAATTTGGTAAAAAATAGTGATAATTCCGCTAAATATCGTTTAAAGTCATTTGTATTGAACTAATCATACTTTTTATATTTTTAACGTTAAGTTCACATTATTTTACATCTAAAACACGTATTTACAATACATTTGGGTGAATATAAAAGGTCGTAAAAAAATTTGGGAAAAACAGGTGATGAATCCGCTAAATATCGTCTTAAGTTATTTCTATTAAACTAATCATACTTTTTATATTTTTAACGTTAAGTTCACATTATTTTACATCTAAAACACGTATTTACAATACATTTGGGTGAATACAAAAAATAGAAAAAAAATTTGGGAAAAAATTTGGTAATAAATGGTGATAATACAGCTAAATATCGTTTAAAGTCATTTGTATTGAACTAATCATACTTTTTATATTTTTATCGTTAAGTTCATATAATTTTACATCTAAAACACGTCTTTACAATACATTTGGGTGAATATAAAAGGTCGTAAAAAAATTTTTAAAAACATTTGATGAATCCGCTAAATATCGTCTTAAGTCATTTCTATTAAACTAATCATACTTTTTATATTTTTAACGTTAATTTCACATTATTTTACATCTAAAACACGTATTTACAATACATTTGGGTGAAAACAAAAAATAGAAAAAAAATTTGGGAAAAAAATTGGTAAAAAATGGTGATAATTCCGCTAAATATCGTTTAAAGTCATTTGTATTGAACTAATCATACCTTTTATATTTTTATCGTTAAGTTCACATAAATTTACATCTAAAACACGTCTTTACAATACATTTGGGTGAATATAAAAGATCGTAAAAAAATTTTTAAAAACAGGTGATAATTCCGCTAAATATCGTTTAAAGTCATTTGTATTGAACTAATCATACTTTATATATTTTTATCGTTAAGTTCACATAATTTTACATCTAAAACACGTCTTTACAATACATTTGGGTGAAAACAAAAAATAGAAAAAAAATTTGGGAAAAAAATTGGTAAAAAATGGTGATAATTCCGCTAAATATCGTTTAAAGTCATTTCTATTAAACTAATCATACTTTTTATATTTTTAACGTTAAGTTCACATTATTTTACATCTAAAACACGTATTTACAATACATTTGGGTGAAAAAAAAAAATAGAAAAAAAATTTGGGAAAAAAATTGGTAATAAATGGTGATAATTCCGCTAAATATCGTTTAAAGTCATTTGTATTGAACTAATCATACTTTTTATATTTTTATCGTTAAGTTCAGATAATTTTACATCTAAAACACGTATTTACAATACATTTGGGTGAATAAGAAAAATAGAAAAAAAATTTGGGAAAAAATTTGGTAAAAAATGGTGATAATTCCGCTAAATATCGTTTAAAGTCATTTGTATTGAACTAATCATACTTTTTATATTTTTATCGTTAAGTTCATATAATTTTACATCTAAAACACGTCTTTACAATACATTTGGGTGAATATAAAAGGTCGTAAAAAAATTTTTAAAAACATTTGATGAATCCGCTAAATATCGTCTTAAGTCATTTCTATTAAACTAATCATACTTTTTATATTTTTAACGTTAAGTTCACATTATTTTACATCTAAAACACGTATTTACAATACATTTGGGTGAAAACAAAAAATAGAAAAAAATTTGGGAAAAAAATTGGTAAAAAATGGTGATAATTCCGCTAAATATCGTTAAAAGTCATTTGTATTGAACTAATCATACCTTTTATATTTTTATCGTTAAGTTCACATAAATTTACATCTAAAACACGTCTTTACAATACATTTGGGTGAATATAAAAGATCGTAAAAAAATTTTTAAAAACAGGTGATAATTCCGCTAAATATCGTTTAAAGTCATTTGTATTGAACTAATCATACTTTTTATATTTTTATCGTTAAGTTCACATAATTTTACATCTAAAACACGTCTTTACAATACATTTGGGTGAAAACAAAAAATAGAAAAAAAATTTGGGAAAAAAATTGGTAAAAAATGGTGATAATTCCGCTAAATATCGTTTAAAGTCATTTCTATTAAACTAATCATACTTTTTATATTTTTAACGTTAAGTTCACATTATTTTACATCTAAAACACGTATTTACAATACATTTGGGTGAAAAAAAAAAATAGAAAAAAAATTTGGGAAAAAAATTGGTAATAAATGGTGATAATTCCGCTAAATATCGTTTAAAGTCATTTGTATTGAACTAATCATACTTTTTATATTTTTATCGTTAATTTCAGATAATTTTACATCTAAAACACGTATTTACAATACATTTGGGTGAAAACAAAAAATAGAAAAAAAATTTGGGAAAAAAATTGGTAAAAAATGGTGATAATTCCGCAAAGTATCGTTTAAAGTCATTTGTATTGAACTAATCATACTTTTTATATTTTTATCGTTAAGTTCTCATAATTTTACATCTAAAACACGTCTTTACAATACATTTGGGTGAATATAAAAGATCGTAAAAAAATTTTTAATAACAGGTGATGAATCCGCTAAATATCGTCTTAAGTCTAACTATTAAACTAATCATACTTTTAATATTTTTAACGTTAAGTTCACATTATTTTACATCTAAAACACGTCTTTACAATACATTTGGGTGAATATAAAAGGTCGTAAAAAAATTTTGAAAAACAGGTGATGATTCCGCTAAATATCGTCATAAGTCATTTCTATTAAACTAATCATACTTTTAATATTTTTATCGTTAAGTTCACATAAATTTACATCTAAAACACGTCTTTACAATACATTTGGGTGAATATAAAAGATCGTAAAAAAATTTTTAAAAACAGGTGATAATTCCGCTAAATATCGTTTAAAGTCATTTGTATTGAACTAATCATACTTTTTATATTTTTATCGTTAAGTTCACATAATTTTACATCTAAAACACGTCTTTACAATACATTTGGGTGAAAACAAAAAATAGAAAAAAAATTTGGGAAAAAAATTGGTAAAAAATGGTGATAATTCCGCTAAATATCGTTTAAAGTCATTTCTATTAAACTAATCATACTTTTTATATTTTTAACGTTAAGTTCACATTATTTTACATCTAAAACACGTATTTACAATACATTTGGGTGAAAAAAAAAAATAGAAAAAAAATTTGGGAAAAAAATTGGTAATAAATGGTGATAATTCCGCTAAATATCGTTTAAAGTCATTTGTATTGAACTAATCATACTTTTTATATTTTTATCGTTAATTTCAGATAATTTTACATCTAAAACACGTATTTACAATACATTTCGGTGAAAACAAAAAATAGAAAAAAAATTTGGGAAAAAAATTGGTAAAAAATGGTGATAATTCCGCAAAGTATCGTTTAAAGTCATTTGTATTGAACTAATCATACTTTTTATATTTTTATCGTTAAGTTCTCATAATTTTACATCTAAAACACGTCTTTACAATACATTTGGGTGAATATAAAAGATCGTAAAAAAATTTTTAATAACAGGTGATGAATCCGCTAAATATCGTCTTAAGTCTAACTATTAAACTAATCATACTTTTAATATTTTTAACGTTAAGTTCACATTATTTTACATCTAAAACACGTCTTTACAATACATTTGGGTGAATATAAAAGGTCGTAAAAAAATTTTGAAAAACAGGTGATGATTCCGCTAAATATCGTCTTAAGTCATTTCTATTAAACTAATAATACTTTTTATATTTTTAACGTTAAGTTCAGATAATTTTACATCTAAAACACGTATTTACAATACATTTGGGTGAATAAAAAAAATAGAAAAAAAATTTGGGAAAAAATTTGGTAAAAAATGGTGATAATTAGGCTAAATATCGTCTTAAGTCATTTTTATTAAACTAATCATACTTTTTATATTTTTAACGTTAAGTTCACATTATTTTACATCTAAAACACGTATTTACAATACATTTGGGTGAAAAAAAAAAATAGAAAAAAAATTTGGGAAAAAAATTGGTAATAAATGGTGATAATTCCGCTAAATATCGTTTAAAGTCATTTGTATTGAACTAATCATACTTTTTATATTTTTATCGTTAAGTTCTCATAATTTTACATCTAAAACACGTCTTTACAATACATTTGGGTGAATATAAAAGATCGTAAAAAAATTTTTAATAACAGGTGATGAATCCGCTAAATATCGTCTTAAGTCTAACTATTAAACTAATCATACTTTTAATATTTTTAACGTTAAGTTCACATTATTTTACATCTAAAACACGTCTTTACAATACATTTGGGTGAATATAAAAGGTCGTAAAAAAATTTTGAAAAACAGGTGATGATTCCGCTAAATATCGTCATAAGTCATTTCTATTAAACTAATCATACTTTTAATATTTTTATCGTTAAGTTCACATAAATTTACATCTAAAACACGTCTTTACAATACATTTGGGTGAATATAAAAGATCGTAAAAAAATTTTTAAAAACAGGTGATAATTCCGCTAAATATCGTTTAAAGTCATTTGTATTGAACTAATCATACTTTTTATATTTTTATCGTTAAGTTCACATAATTTTACATCTAAAACACGTCTTTACAATACATTTGGGTGAAAACAAAAAATAGAAAAAAAATTTGGGAAAAAAATTGGTAAAAAATGGTGATAATTCCGCTAAATATCGTTTAAAGTCATTTCTATTAAACTAATCATACTTTTTATATTTTTAACGTTAAGTTCACATTATTTTACATCTAAAACACGTATTTACAATACATTTGGGTGAAAAAAAAAAATAGAAAAAAAATTTGGGAAAAAAATTGGTAATAAATGGTGATAATTCCGCTAAATATCGTTTAAAGTCATTTGTATTGAACTAATCATACTTTTTATATTTTTATCGTTAATTTCAGATAATTTTACATCTAAAACACGTATTTACAATACATTTCGGTGAAAACAAAAAATAGAAAAAAAATTTGGGAAAAAAATTGGTAAAAAATGGTGATAATTCCGCAAAGTATCGTTTAAAGTCATTTGTATTGAACTAATCATACTTTTTATATTTTTATCGTTAAGTTCTCATAATTTTACATCTAAAACACGTCTTTACAATACATTTGGGTGAATATAAAAGATCGTAAAAAACTTTTTAATAACAGGTGATGAATCCGCTAAATATCGTCTTAAGTCTAACTATTAAACTAATCATACTTTTAATATTTTTAACGTTAAGTTCACATTATTTTACATCTAAAACACGTCTTTACAATACATTTGGGTGAATATAAAAGGTCGTAAAAAAATTTTGAAAAACAGGTGATGATTCCGCTAAATATCGTCTTAAGTCATTTCTATTAAACTAATAATACTTTTTATATTTTTAACGTTAAGTTCAGATAATTTTACATCTAAAACACGTATTTACAATACATTTGGGTGAATAAAAAAAATAGAAAAAAAATTTGGGAAAAAATTTGGTAAAAAATGGTGATAATTAGGCTAAATATCGTCTTAAGTCATTTTTATTAAACTAATCATACTTTTTATATTTTTAACGTTAAGTTCACATTATTTTACATCTAAAACACGTATTTACAATACATTTGGGTGAAAAAAAAAAATAGAAAAAAAATTTGGGAAAAAAATTGGTAATAAATGGTGATAATTCCGCTAAATATCGTTTAAAGTCATTTGTATTGAACTAATCATACTTTTTATATTTTTATCGTTAAGTTCAGATAATTTTACATCTAAAACACGTATTTACAATACATTTGGGTGAATAAGAAAAATAGAAAAAAAATTTGGGAAAAAATTTGGTAAAAAATGGTGATAATTCCGCTAAATATCGTTTAAAGTCATTTGTATTGAACTAATCATACCTTTTATATTTTTATCGTTAAGTTCACATAATTTTACATCTAAAACACGTCTTTACAATACATTTGGGTGAATATAAAAGGTCGTAAAAAAATTTTTAAAAACAGGTGATGAATCCGCTAAATATCGTCTTAAGTCATTTATATTGAACTAATCATACTTTTTATATTTTTATCGTTAAGTTCACATAATTTTACATCTAAAACACGTCTTTACAATACATTTGGGTGAATATAAAAGATCGTAAAAAAATTTTTAATAACAGGTGATGAATCCGCTAAATATCGTCTTAAGTCTAACTATTAAACTAATCATACTTTTTATATTTTTAACGTTAAGTTCACATTATTTTACATCTAAAACACGTCTTTACAATACATTTGGGTGAATATAAAAGGTCGTAAAAAATTTTTGAAAAACAGGTGATGATTCCGCTAAATATCGTCTTAAGTCATTTCTATTAAACTAATCATACTTTTTATATTTTTAACGTTAAGTTCACATTATTTTACATCTAAAACACGTATTTAAAATACATTTGGGTGAATACAAAAAATAGAAAAAAAATTTGGGAAAAAATTTGGTAAAAAATGGTGATGAATCCGCTAAATATCGTCTTAAGTCATTTCTATTAAATTAATCATACTTTTTATATTTTTAACGTTAAGTTCACATTATTTTACATCTAAAACACGTATTTACAATACATTTGGGCGAATACAAAAAATAGAAAAAAAATTTGGGAAAAAATTTGGTAAAAAATGGTGATAATTCCGCTAAATATCGTTTAAAGTCATTTGTATTGAACTAATCATACTTTTTATATTTTTATCGTTAAGTTAACATAATTATACATCTAAAACACGTCTTTACAATACATTTGGGTGAATATAAAAGGTCGTAAAAAAATTTTGAAAAACAGGTTATGATTCCGCTAAATATCGTCATAAGTCATTTCTATTAAACTAATCATACTTTTTATATTTTTAACGTTAAGTTCAGATAATTTTACATCTAAAACACGTATTTACAATACATTTGGGTGAATAAAAAAAATAGAAAAAAAATTTGGGAAAAAATTTGGTAAAAAATGGTGATAATTCCGCTAAATATCTTTTAAAGTCATTTTTATTGAACTAATAATACTTTTTATATTTTTATCGTTAAGTTAACATAATTTTACATCTAAAACACGTCTTTACAATACATTTGGGTGAATATAAAACGTCGTAAAAAAATTTTGAAAAACAGGTGATGAATCCGCTAAATATCGTCTTAGGTCATTTCTATTAAACTAATCATACTATTTATATTTTTAACGTTAAGTTCACATTATTTTACATCTAAAACACGTATTTACAATACATTTGGGTGAATACAAAAAATAGAAAAAAAATTTGGGAAAAAATTTGGTAAAAAATGGTGATAATTCCGCTAAATATCGTTTAAAGTCATTTGTATTGAACTAATCATACTTTTTATATTTTTATCGTTAAGTTAACATAATTTTACATCTAAAACACGTCTTTACAATACATTTGGGTGAATATAAAAGGTCGTAAAAAAATTTTGAAAAACAGGTGATGATTCCGCTAAATATCGTCTTAAGTCATTTCTATTAAACTAATCATACTTTTTATATTTTTAACGTTAAGTTCACATTATTTTACATCTAAAACACGTCTTTACAATACATTTGGGTGAATATAAAAGGTCGTAAAAAATTTTTGAAAAACAGGTGATGATTCCGCTAAATATCGTCTTAAGTCATTTCTATTAAACTAATCATACTTTTTATATTTTTAACGTTAAGTTCACATTATTTTACATCTAAAACACGTATTTAAAATACATTTGGGTGAATACAAAAAATAGAAAAAAAATTTGGGAAAAAATTTGGTAAAAAATGGTGATGAATCCGCTAAATATCGTCTTAAGTCATTTCTATTAAATTAATCATACTTTTTATATTTTTAACGTTAAGTTCACATTATTTTACATCTAAAACACGTATTTACAATACATTTGGGCGAATACAAAAAATAGAAAAAAAATTTGGGAAAAAATTTGGTAAAAAATGGTGATAATTCCGCTAAATATCGTTTAAAGTCATTTGTATTGAACTAATCATACTTTTTATATTTTTATCGTTAAGTTAACATAATTATACATCTAAAACACGTCTTTACAATACATTTGGGTGAATATAAAACGTCGTAAAAAAATTTTGAAAAACAGGTGATGAATCCGCTAAATATCGTCTTAAGTCATTTCTATTAAACTAATCATACTTTTTATATTTTTAACGTTATGTTCAGATAATTTTACATCTAAAACACGCCTTTACAATACATTTGGGTGAATATAAAAGGTCGTAAAAAAATTTTGAAAAACAGGTGATGATTCCGCTAAATATCGTCATAAGTCATTTCTATTAAACTAATCATACTTTTAATATTTTTAACGTTAAGTTCACATTATTTTACATCTAAAACACGTCTTTACAATACATTTGGGTGAATATAAAAGGTCGTAAAAAAATTTTGAAAAACAGGTGATGATTCCGCTAAATATCGTCATAAGTCATTTCTATTAAACTAATCATACTTTTAATATTTTTATCGTTAAGTTCACATAAATTTACATCTAAAACACGTCTTTACAATACATTTGGGTGAATATAAAAGATCGTAAAAAAATTTTTAAAAACAGGTGATAATTCCGCTAAATATCGTTTAAAGTCATTTGTATTGAACTAATCATACTTTTTATATTTTTATCGTTAAGTTCACATAATTTTACATCTAAAACACGTCTTTACAATACATTTGGGTGAAAACAAAAAATAGAAAAAAAATTTGGGAAAAAAATTGGTAAAAAATGGTGATAATTCCGCTAAATATCGTTTAAAGTCATTTCTATTAAACTAATCATACTTTTTATATTTTTAACGTTAAGTTCACATTATTTTACATCTAAAACACGTATTTACAATACATTTGGGTGAAAAAAAAAAATAGAAAAAAAATTTGGGAAAAAAATTGGTAATAAATGGTGATAATTCCGCTAAATATCGTTTAAAGTCATTTGTATTGAACTAATCATACTTTTTATATTTTTATCGTTAATTTCAGATAATTTTACATCTAAAACACGTATTTACAATACATTTCGGTGAAAACAAAAAATAGAAAAAAAATTTGGGAAAAAAATTGGTAAAAAATGGTGATAATTCCGCAAAGTATCGTTTAAAGTCATTTGTATTGAACTAATCATACTTTTTATATTTTTATCGTTAAGTTCTCATAATTTTACATCTAAAACACGTCTTTACAATACATTTGGGTGAATATAAAAGATCGTAAAAAACTTTTTAATAACAGGTGATGAATCCGCTAAATATCGTCTTAAGTCTAACTATTAAACTAATCATACTTTTAATATTTTTAACGTTAAGTTCACATTATTTTACATCTAAAACACGTCTTTACAATACATTTGGGTGAATATAAAAGGTCGTAAAAAAATTTTGAAAAACAGGTGATGATTCCGCTAAATATCGTCTTAAGTCATTTCTATTAAACTAATAATACTTTTTATATTTTTAACGTTAAGTTCAGATAATTTTACATCTAAAACACGTATTTACAATACATTTGGGTGAATAAAAAAAATAGAAAAAAAATTTGGGAAAAAATTTGGTAAAAAATGGTGATAATTAGGCTAAATATCGTCTTAAGTCATTTTTATTAAACTAATCATACTTTTTATATTTTTAACGTTAAGTTCACATTATTTTACATCTAAAACACGTATTTACAATACATTTGGGTGAAAAAAAAAAATAGAAAAAAAATTTGGGAAAAAAATTGGTAATAAATGGTGATAATTCCGCTAAATATCGTTTAAAGTCATTTGTATTGAACTAATCATACTTTTTATATTTTTATCGTTAAGTTCAGATAATTTTACATCTAAAACACGTATTTACAATACATTTGGGTGAATAAGAAAAATAGAAAAAAAATTTGGGAAAAAATTTGGTAAAAAATGGTGATAATTCCGCTAAATATCGTTTAAAGTCATTTGTATTGAACTAATCATACCTTTTATATTTTTATCGTTAAGTTCACATAATTTTACATCTAAAACACGTCTTTACAATACATTTGGGTGAATATAAAAGGTCGTAAAAAAATTTTTAAAAACAGGTGATGAATCCGCTAAATATCGTCTTAAGTCATTTATATTGAACTAATCATACTTTTTATATTTTTATCGTTAAGTTCACATAATTTTACATCTAAAACACGTCTTTACAATACATTTGGGTGAATATAAAAGATCGTAAAAAAATTTTTAATAACAGGTGATGAATCCGCTAAATATCGTCTTAAGTCTAACTATTAAACTAATCATACTTTTTATATTTTTAACGTTAAGTTCACATTATTTTACATCTAAAACACGTCTTTACAATACATTTGGGTGAATATAAAAGGTCGTAAAAAATTTTTGAAAAACAGGTGATGATTCCGCTAAATATCGTCTTAAGTCATTTCTATTAAACTAATCATACTTTTTATATTTTTAACGTTAAGTTCACATTATTTTACATCTAAAACACGTATTTAAAATACATTTGGGTGAATACAAAAAATAGAAAAAAAATTTGGGAAAAAATTTGGTAAAAAATGGTGATGAATCCGCTAAATATCGTCTTAAGTCATTTCTATTAAATTAATCATACTTTTTATATTTTTAACGTTAAGTTCACATTATTTTACATCTAAAACACGTATTTACAATACATTTGGGCGAATACAAAAAATAGAAAAAAAATTTGGGAAAAAATTTGGTAAAAAATGGTGATAATTCCGCTAAATATCGTTTAAAGTCATTTGTATTGAACTAATCATACTTTTTATATTTTTATCGTTAAGTTAACATAATTATACATCTAAAACACGTCTTTACAATACATTTGGGTGAATATAAAAGGTCGTAAAAAAATTTTGAAAAACAGGTTATGATTCCGCTAAATATCGTCATAAGTCATTTCTATTAAACTAATCATACTTTTTATATTTTTAACGTTAAGTTCAGATAATTTTACATCTAAAACACGTATTTACAATACATTTGGGTGAATAAAAAAAATAGAAAAAAAATTTGGGAAAAAATTTGGTAAAAAATGGTGATAATTCCGCTAAATATCTTTTAAAGTCATTTTTATTGAACTAATAATACTTTTTATATTTTTATCGTTAAGTTAACATAATTTTACATCTAAAACACGTCTTTACAATACATTTGGGTGAATATAAAACGTCGTAAAAAAATTTTGAAAAACAGGTGATGAATCCGCTAAATATCGTCTTAGGTCATTTCTATTAAACTAATCATACTATTTATATTTTTAACGTTAAGTTCACATTATTTTACATCTAAAACACGTATTTACAATACATTTGGGTGAATACAAAAAATAGAAAAAAAATTTGGGAAAAAATTTGGTAAAAAATGGTGATAATTCCGCTAAATATCGTTTAAAGTCATTTGTATTGAACTAATCATACTTTTTATATTTTTATCGTTAAGTTAACATAATTTTACATCTAAAACACGTCTTTACAATACATTTGGGTGAATATAAAAGGTCGTAAAAAAATTTTGAAAAACAGGTGATGATTCCGCTAAATATCGTCTTAAGTCATTTCTATTAAACTAATCATACTTTTTATATTTTTAACGTTAAGTTCACATTATTTTACATCTAAAACACGTCTTTACAATACATTTGGGTGAATATAAAAGGTCGTAAAAAATTTTTGAAAAACAGGTGATGATTCCGCTAAATATCGTCTTAAGTCATTTCTATTAAACTAATCATACTTTTTATATTTTTAACGTTAAGTTCACATTATTTTACATCTAAAACACGTATTTAAAATACATTTGGGTGAATACAAAAAATAGAAAAAAAATTTGGGAAAAAATTTGGTAAAAAATGGTGATGAATCCGCTAAATATCGTCTTAAGTCATTTCTATTAAATTAATCATACTTTTTATATTTTTAACGTTAAGTTCACATTATTTTACATCTAAAACACGTATTTACAATACATTTGGGCGAATACAAAAAATAGAAAAAAAATTTGGGAAAAAATTTGGTAAAAAATGGTGATAATTCCGCTAAATATCGTTTAAAGTCATTTGTATTGAACTAATCATACTTTTTATATTTTTATCGTTAAGTTAACATAATTATACATCTAAAACACGTCTTTACAATACATTTGGGTGAATATAAAAGGTCGTAAAAAAATTTTGAAAAACAGGTTATGATTCCGCTAAATATCGTCATAAGTCATTTCTATTAAACTAATCATACTTTTTATATTTTTAACGTTAAGTTCAGATAATTTTACATCTAAAACACGTATTTACAATACATTTGGGTGAATAAAAAAAATAGAAAAAAAATTTGGTAAAAAATGGTGATAATTCCGCTAAATATCTTTTAAAGTCATTTTTATTGAACTAATAATACTTTTTATATTTTTATCGTTAAGTTAACATAATTTTACATCTAAAACACGTCTTTACAATACATTTGGGTGAATATAAAACGTCGTAAAAAAATTTTGAAAAACAGGTGATGAATCCGCTAAATATCGTCTTAGGTCATTTCTATTAAACTAATCATACTATTTATATTTTTAACGTTAAGTTCACATTATTTTACATCTAAAACACGTATTTACAATACATTTGGGTGAATACAAAAAATAGAAAAAAAATTTGGGAAAAAATTTGGTAAAAAATGGTGATAATTCCGCTAAATATCGTTTAAAGTCATTTGTATTGAACTAATCATACTTTTTATATTTTTATCGTTAAGTTAACATAATTTTACATCTAAAACACGTCTTTACAATACATTTGGGTGAATATAAAAGGTCGTAAAAAAATTTTTAAAAACAGGTGATGAATCCGCTAAATATCGTCTTAAGTCTAACTATTAAACTAATCATACTTTTTATATTTTTAACGTTAAGTTCACATTATTTCACATCTAAAACACGTCTTTACAATACATTTGGGTGAATATAAAAGGTCGTAAAAAAATTTTGAAAAACAGGTGATGATTCCGCTAAATATCGTCTTAAGTCATTTCTATTAAACTAATCATACTTTTTATATTTTTAACGTTAAGTTCACATTATTTTACATCTAAAACACGTATTTACAATACATTTGGGTGAAAAAAAAAAATAGAAAAAAAATTTGGGAAAAAAATTGGTAATAAATGGTGATAATTCCGCTAAATATCGTTTAAAGTCATTTGTATTGAACTAATCATACTTTTTATATTTTTATCGTTAAGTTCAGATAATTTTACATCTAAAACACGTATTTACAATACATTTGGGTGAAAACAAAAAATAGAAAAAAAATTTGGGAAAAAAATTGGTAAAAAATGGTGATAATTCCGCAAAGTATCGTTTAAAGTCATTTGTATTGAACTAATCATACCTTTTATATTTTTATCGTTAAGTTCACATAATTTTACATCTAAAACACGTCTTTACAATACATTTGGGTGAATATAAAAGGTCGTAAAAAAATTTTTAAAAACAGGTGATGAATCCGCTAAATATCGTCTTAAGTCATTTATATTAAAATAATCATACTTTTTATATTTTTAACGTTAAGTTCACATTATTTTACATCTAAAACACGTATTTACAATACATTTGGGTGAATATAAAAGGTCGTAAAAAAATTTTGAAAAACAGGTGATGATTCCGCTAAATATCGTCTTAAGTCATTTCTATTAAACTAATCATACTTTTTATATTTTTAACGTTAAGTTCACATTATTTTACATCTAAAACACGTATTTACAATACATTTGGGTGAAAAAAAAAAATAGAAAAAAAATTTGGGAAAAAAATTGGTAATAAATGGTGATAATTCCGCTAAATATCGTTTAAAGTCATTTGTATTGAACTAATCATACTTTTTATATTTTTAACGTTAAGTTCACATTATTTTACATCTAAAACACGTATTTACAATACATTTGGGCGAATACAAAAAATAGAAAAAAAATTTGGGAAAAAAATTGGTAAAAAATGGTGATAATTCCGCAAAGTATCGTTTAAAGTCATTTGTATTGAACTAATCATACTTTTTATATTTTTATCGTTAAGTTCACATAATTTTACATCTAAAACACGTCTTTACAATACATTTGGGTGAATATAAAAGATCGTAAAAAAATTTTTAATAACAGGTGATGAATCCGCTAAATATCGTCTTAAGTCTAACTATTAAACTAATCATACTTTTTATATTTTTAACGTTAAGTTCACATTATTTTACATCTAAAACACGTCTTTACAATACATTTGGGTGAATACAAAAAATAGAAAAAAAATTTGGGAAAAAATTTGGTAAAAAATGGTGATAATTCCGCTAAATATCGTTTAAAGTCATTTGTATTGAACTAATCATACTTTTTATATTTTTATCGTTAAGTTAACATAATTTTACATCTAAAACACGTCTTTACAATACATTTGGGTGAATATAAAACGTCGTAAAAAAATTTTGAAAAACAGGTGATGAATCCGCTAAATATCGTCTTAGGTCATTTCTATTAAACTAATCATACTATTTATATTTTTAACGTTAAGTTCACATTATTTTACATCTAAAACACGTATTTACAATACATTTGGGTGAATACAAAAAATAGAAAAAAAATTTGGGAAAAAATTTGGTAAAAAATGGTGATAATTCCGCTAAATATCGTTTAAAGTCATTTGTATTGAACTAATCATACTTTTTATATTTTTATCGTTAAGTTAACATAATTTTACATCTAAAACACGTCTTTACAATACATTTGGGTGAATATAAAAGGTCGTAAAAAAATTTTGAAAAACAGGTGATGATTCCGCTAAATATCGTCTTAAGTCATTTCTATTAAACTAATCATACTTTTTATATTTTTAACGTTAAGTTCAGATAATTTTACATCTAAAACACGTATTTACAATACATTTGGGTGAATAAAAAAAATAGAAAAAAAATTTGGGAAAAAATTTGGTAAAAAATGGTGATAATTAGGCTAAATATCGTCTTAAGTCATTTTTATTAAACTAATCATACTTTTTATATTTTTAACGTTAAGTTCACATTATTTTACATCTAAAACACGTATTTACAATACATTTGGGTGAAAAAAAAAAATAGAAAAAAAATTTGGGAAAAAAATTGGTAATAAATGGTGATAATTCCGCTAAATATCGTTTAAAGTCATTTGTATTGAACTAATCATACTTTTTATATTTTTATCGTTAAGTTCAGATAATTTTACATCTAAAACACGTATTTACAATACATTTGGGTGAATAAGAAAAATAGAAAAAAAATTTGGGAAAAAATTTGGTAAAAAATGGTGATAATTCCGCTAAATATCGTTTAAAGTCATTTGTATTGAACTAATCATACCTTTTATATTTTTATCGTTAAGTTCAGATAATTTTACATCTAAAACACGTATTTACAATACATTTGGGTGAATAAGAAAAATAGAAAAAAAATTTGGGAAAAAATTTGGTAAAAAATGGTGATAATTCCGCTAAATATCGTCTTAAGTCATTTTTATTAAACTAATCATACTTTTTATATTTTTAACGTTAAGTTCACATTATTTTACATCTAAAACACGTATTTACAATACATTTGGGTGAAAAAAAAAAATAGAAAAAAAATTTGGGAAAAAAATTGGTAATAAATGGTGATAATTCCGCTAAATATCGTTTAAAGTCATTTGTATTGAACTAATCATACTTTTTATATTTTTATCGTTAAGTTCAGATAATTTTACATCTAAAACACGTATTTACAATACATTTGGGTGAAAACAAAAAATAGAAAAAAAATTTGGGAAAAAAATTGGTAAAAAATGGTGATAATTCCGCAAAGTATCGTTTAAAGTCATTTGTATTGAACTAATCATACCTTTTATATTTTTATCGTTAAGTTCACATAATTTTACATCTAAAACACGTCTTTACAATACATTTGGGTGAATATAAAAGGTCGTAAAAAAATTTTTAAAAACAGGTGATGAATCCGCTAAATATCGTCTTAAGTCATTTATATTAAAATAATCATACTTTTTATATTTTTAACGTTAAGTTCACATTATTTTACATCTAAAACACGTATTTACAATACATTTGGGTGAATATAAAAGGTCGTAAAAAAATTTTTAAAAACAGGTGATGAATCCGCTAAATATCGTCTTAAGTCTAACTATTAAACTAATCATACTTTTTATATTTTTAACGTTAAGTTCACATTATTTCACATCTAAAACACGTCTTTACAATACATTTGGGTGAATATAAAAGGTCGTAAAAAAATTTTGAAAAACAGGTGATGATTCCGCTAAATATCGTCTTAAGTCATTTCTATTAAACTAATCATACTTTTTATATTTTTAACGTTAAGTTCACATTATTTTACATCTAAAACACGTATTTACAATACATTTGGGTGAAAAAAAAAAATAGAAAAAAAATTTGGGAAAAAAATTGGTAATAAATGGTGATAATTCCGCTAAATATCGTTTAAAGTCATTTGTATTGAACTAATCATACTTTTTATATTTTTATCGTTAAGTTCAGATAATTTTACATCTAAAACACGTATTTACAATACATTTGGGTGAAAACAAAAAATAGAAAAAAAATTTGGGAAAAAAATTGGGAAAAAATGGTGATAATTCCGCAAAGTATCGTTTAAGGTCATTTGTATTGAACTAATCATACTTTTTATATTTTTATCGTTAAGTTCACATAATTTTACATCTAAAACACGTCTTTACAATACATTTGGGTGAATATAAAAGATCGTAAAAAAATTTTTAATAACAGGTGATGAATCCGCTAAATATCGTCTTAAGTCTAACTATTAAACTAATCATACTTTTTATATTTTTAACGTTAAGTTCACATTATTTTACATCTAAAACACGTCTTTACAATACATTTGGGTGAATATAAAAGGTCGTAAAAAATTTTTGAAAAACAGGTGATGATTCCGCTAAATATCGTCTTAAGTCATTTCTATTAAACTAATCATAATTTTTATATTTTTAACGTTAAGTTCACATTATTTTACATCTAAAACACGTATTTACAATACATTTGGGTGAATAAAAAAAATAGAAAAAAAATTTGGGAAAAAATTTGGTAAAAAATGGTGATAATTAGGCTAAATATCGTCTTAAGTCATTTTTATTAAACTAATCATACTTTTTATATTTTTAACGTTAAGTTCACATTATTTTACATCTAAAACACGTATATACAATACATTTGGGTGAAAAAAAAAAATAGAAAAAAAATTTGGGAAAAAAATTGGTAATAAATGGTGATAATTCCGCTAAATATCGTTTAAAGTCATTTGTATTGAACTAATCATACTTTTTATATTTTTATCGTTAAGTTCAGATAATTTTACATCTAAAACACGTATTTACAATACATTTGGGTGAATAAGAAAAATAGAAAAAAAATTTGGGAAAAAATTTGGTAAAAAATGGTGATAATTCCGCTAAATATCGTTTAAAGTCATTTGTATTGAACTAATCATACCTTTTATATTTTTATCGTTAAGTTCAGATAATTTTACATCTAAAACACGTATTTACAATACATTTGGGTGAATAAGAAAAATAGAAAAAAAATTTGGGAAAAAATTTGGTAAAAAATGGTGATAATTCCGCTAAATATCGTCTTAAGTCATTTTTATTAAACTAATCATACTTTTTATATTTTTAACGTTAAGTTCACATTATTTTACATCTAAAACACGTATTTACAATACATTTAGGTGAAAAAAAAAAATAGAAAAAAAATTTGGGAAAAAAATTGGTAATAAATGGTGATAATTCCGCTAAATATCGTTTAAAGTCATTTGTATTGAACTAATCATACTTTTTATATTTTTATCGTTAAGTTCAGATAATTTTACATCTAAAACACGTATTTACAATACATTTGGGTGAATAAGAAAAATAGAAAAAAAATTTGGGAAAAAATTTGGTAAAAAATGGTGATAATTCCGCTAAATATCGTTTAAAGTCATTTGTATTGAACTAATCATACCTTTTATATTTTTATCGTTAAGTTCAGATAATTTTACATCTAAAACACGTATTTACAATACATTTGGGTGAATAAGAAAAATAGAAAAAAAAATTGGGAAAAAATTTGGTAAAAAATGGTGATAATTCCGCTAAATATCGTCTTAAGTCATTTTTATTAAACTAATCATACTTTTTATATTTTTAACGTTAAGTTCACATTATTTTACATCTAAAACACGTATTTACAATACATTTAGGTGAAAAAAAAAAATAGAAAAAAAATTTGGGAAAAAAATTGGTAATAAATGGTGATAATTCCGCTAAATATCGTTTAAAGTCATTTGTATTGAACTAATCATACTTTTTATATTTTTATCGTTAAGTTCAGATAATTTTACATCTAAAACACGTATTTACAATACATTTGGGTGAATAAGAAAAATAGAAAAAAAATTTGGGAAAAAATTTGGTAAAAAATGGTGATAATTCCGCTAAATATCGTTTAAAGTCATTTGTATTGAACTAATCATACCTTTTATATTTTTATCGTTAAGTTCACATAATTTTACATCTAAAACACGTCTTTACAATACATTTGGGTGAATATAAAAGGTCGTAAAAAAATTTTTAAAAACAGGTGATGAATCCGCTAAATATCGTCTTAAGTCATTTATATTAAAATAATCATACTTTTTATATTTTTAACGTTAAGTTCACATTATTTTACATCTAAAACACGTATTTACAATACATTTGGGTGAATATAAAAGGTCGTAAAAAAATTTTTAAAAACAGGTGATGAATCCGCTAAATATCGTCTTAAGTCTAACTATTAAACTAATCATACTTTTTATATTTTTAACGTTAAGTTCACATTATTTCACATCTAAAACACGTCTTTACAATACATTTGGGTGAATATAAAAGGTCGTAAAAAAATTTTGAAAAACAGGTGATGATTCCGCTAAATATCGTCTTAAGTCATTTCTATTAAACTAATCATACTTTTTATATTTTTAACGTTAAGTTCACATTATTTTACATCTAAAACACGTATTTACAATACATTTGGGTGAAAAAAAAAAATAGAAAAAAAATTTGGGAAAAAAATTGGTAATAAATGGTGATAATTCCGCTAAATATCGTTTAAAGTCATTTGTATTGAACTAATCATACTTTTTATATTTTTATCGTTAAGTTCAGATAATTTTACATCTAAAACACGTATTTACAATACATTTGGGTGAAAACAAAAAATAGAAAAAAAATTTGGGAAAAAAATTGGTAAAAAATGGTGATAATTCCGCAAAGTATCGTTTAAAGTCATTTGTATTGAACTAATCATACTTTTTATATTTTTATCGTTAAGTTCACATAATTTTACATCTAAAACACGTCTTTACAATACATTTGGGTGAATATAAAAGATCGTAAAAAAATTTTTAATAACAGGTGATGAATCCGCTAAATATCGTCTTAAGTCTAACTATTAAACTAATCATACTTTTTATATTTTTAACGTTAAGTTCACATTATTTTACATCTAAAACACGTCTTTAAAATACATTTGGGTGAATATAAAAGGTCGTAAAAAATTTTTGAAAAACAGGTGATGATTCCGCTAAATATCGTCTTAAGTCATTTCTATTAAACTAATCATAATTTTTATATTTTTAACGTTAAGTTCACATTATTTTACATCTAAAACACGTATTTACAATACATTTGGGTGAATACAAAAAATAGAAAAAAAATTTGGGAAAAAATTTGGTAAAAAATGGTGATGAATCCGCTAAATATCGTCTTAAGTCATTTCTATTAAACTAATCATACTTTTTATATTTTTAACGTTAAGTTCACATTATTTTACATCTAAAACACGTATTTACAATACATTTGGGCGAATACAAAAAATAGAAAAAAAATTTGGGAAAAAATTTGGTAAAAAATGGTGATAATTCCGCTAAATATCGTTTAAAGTCATTTGTATTGAACTAATCATACTTTTTATATTTTTATCGTTAAGTTAACATAATTATACATCTAAAACACGTCTTTACAATACATTTGGGTGAATATAAAAGGTCGTAAAAAAATTTTGAAAAACAGGTTATGATTCCGCTAAATATCGTCATAAGTGATTTCTATTAAACTAATCATACTTTTTATATTTTTAACGTTAAGTTCAGATAATTTTACATCTAAAACACGTATTTACAATACATTTGGGTGAATAAAAAAAATAGAAAAAAAATTTGGGAAAAAATTTGGTAAAAAATGGTGATAATTCCGCTAAATATGTATTAAAGTCATTTTTATTGAACTAATAATACTTTTTATATTTTTATCGTTAAGTTAACATAATTTTACATCTAAAACACGTCTTTACAATACATTTGGGTGAATATAAAACGTCGTAAAAAAATTTTGAAAAACAGGTGATGAATCCGCTAAATATCGTCTTAGGTCATTTCTTTTAAACTAATCATACTATTTATATTTTTAACGTTAAGTTCACATTATTTTACATCTAAAACACGTATTTACAATACATTTGGGTGAATACAAAAAATAGAAAAAAAATTTGGGAAAAAATTTGGTAAAAAATGGTGATAATTCCGCTAAATATCGTTTAAAGTCATTTGTATTGAACTAATCATACTTTTTATATTTTTATCGTTAAGTTAACATAATTTTACATCTAAAACACGTCTTTACAATACATTTGGGTGAATATAAAAGGTCGTAAAAAAATTTTGAAAAACAGGTGATGATTCCGCTAAATATCGTCTTAAGTCATTTCTATTAAACTAATCATACTTTTTATATTTTTAACGTTAAGTTCAGATAATTTTACATCTAAAACACGTATTTACAATACATTTGGGTGAATAAAAAAAATAGAAAAAAAATTTGGGAAAAAATTTGGTAAAAAATGGTGATAATTAGGCTAAATATCGTCTTAAGTCATTTTTATTAAACTAATCATACTTTTTATATTTTTAACGTTAAGTTCACATTAATTTACATCTAAAACACGTATTTACAATACATTTGGGTGAAAAAAAAAAATAGAAAAAAAATTTGGGAAAAAAATTGGTAATAAATGGTGATAATTCCGCTAAATATCGTTTAAAGTCATTTGTATTGAACTAATCATACTTTTTATATTTTTATCGTTAAGTTCAGATAATTTTACATCTAAAACACGTATTTACAATACATTTGGGTGAATAAGAAAAATAGAAAAAAAATTTGGGAAAAAATTTGGTAAAAAATGGTGATAATTCCGCTAAATATCGTTTAAAGTCATTTGTATTGAACTAATCATACCTTTTATATTTTTATCGTTAAGTTCACATAATTTTACATCTAAAACACGTCTTTACAATACATTTGGGTGAATATAAAAGGTCGTAAAAAAATTTTTAAAAACAGGTGATGAATCCGCTAAATATCGTCTTAAGTCATTTATATTAAAATAATCATACTTTTTATATTTTTAACGTTAAGTTCACATTATTTTACATCTAAAACACGTATTTACAATACATTTGGGTGAATATAAAAGGTCGTAAAAAAATTTTTAAAAACAGGTGATGAATCCGCTAAATATCGTCTTAAGTCTAACTATTAAACTAATCATACTTTTTATATTTTTAACGTTAAGTTCACATTATTTTACATCTAAAACACGTCTTTACAATACATTTGGGTGAATATAAAAGGTCGTAAAAAAATTTTGAAAAACAGGTGATGATTCCGCTAAATATCGTCTTAAGTCATTTCTATTAAACTAATCATACTTTTTATATTTTTAACGTTAAGTTCACATTATTTTACATCTAAAACACGTATTTACAATACATTTGGGTGAATACAAAAAATAGAAAAAAAATTTGGGAAAAAATTTGGTAAAAAATGGTGATAATTCCTCTAAATATCTTTTAAAGTCATTTTTATTGAACTAATAATACTTTTTATATTTTTATCGTTAAGTTAACATAATTTTACATCTAAAACACGTCTTTACAATACATTTGGGTGAATATAAAACGTCGAAAAAAAATTTTGAAAAACAGGTGATGAATCCGCTAAATATCGTCTTAGGTCATTTCTATTAAACTAATCATACTATTTATATTTTTAACGTTAAGTTCACATTATTTTACATCTAAAACACGTATTTACAATACATTTGGGTGAATACAAAAAATAGAAAAAAAATTTGGGAAAAAATTTGGTAAAAAATGGTGATAATTCCGCTAAATATCGTTTAAAGTCATTTGTATTGAACTAATCATACTTTTTATATTTTTATCGTTAAGTTAACATAATTTTACATCTAAAACACGTCTTTACAATACATTTGGGTGAATATAAAAGGTCGTAAAAAAATTTTGAAAAACAGGTGATGATTCCGCTAAATATCGTCTTAAGTCATTTCTATTAAACTAATCATACTTTTTATATTTTTAACGTTAAGTTCAGATAATTTTACATCTAAAACACGTATTTACAATACATTTGGGTGAATAAAAAAAATAGAAAAAAAATTTGGGAAAAAATTTGGTAAAAAATGGTGATAATTAGGCTAAATATCGTCTTAAGTCATTTTTATTAAACTAATCATACTTTTTATATTTTTAACGTTAAGTTCACATTATTTTACATCTAAAACACGTATTTACAATACATTTGGGTGAAAAAAAAAAATAGAAAAAAAATTTGGGAAAAAAATTGGTAATAAATGGTGATAATTCCGCTAAATATCGTTTAAAGTCATTTGTATTGAACTAATCATACTTTTTATATTTTTATCGTTAAGTTCAGATAATTTTACATCTAAAACACGTATTTACAATACATTTGGGTGAATAAGAAAAATAGAAAAAAAATTTGGGAAAAAATTTGGTAAAAAATGGTGATAATTCCGCTAAATATCGTTTAAAGTCATTTGTATTGAACTAATCATACCTTTTATATTTTTATCGTTAAGTTCACATAATTTTACATCTAAAACACGTCTTTACAATACATTTGGGTGAATATAAAAGGTCGTAAAAAAATTTTGAAAAACAGGTGATGATTCCGCTAAATATCGTCTTAAGTCATTTCTATTAAACTAATCATACTTTTTATATTTTTAACGTTAAGTTCACATTATTTTACATCTAAAACACGTATTTACAATACATTTGGGTGAATACAAAAAATAGATAAAAAATTTGGGAAAAAATTTGGTAAAAAATGGTGATGAATCCGCTAAATATCGTCTTAAGTCATTTCTATTAAACTAATCATACTTTTTATATTTTTATCGTTAAGTTAACATAATTTTACATCTAAAACACGTCTTTACAATACATTTGGGTGAATATAAAACGTCTTAAAAAAATTTTGAAAAACAGGTGATGAATCCGCTAAATATCGTCTTAAGTCATTTCTATTAAACTAATCATACTTTTTATATTTTTAACGTTATGTTCAGATAATTTTACATCTAAAACACGCCTTTACAATACATTTGGGTGAATATAAAAGGTCGTAAAAAAATTTTGAAAAACAGGTGATGATTCCGCTAAATATCGTCATAAGTCATTTCTATTAAACTAATCATACTTTTTATATTTTTAACGTTAAGTTCACATTATTTTACATCTAAAACACGTATTTACAATACATTTGGGTGAAAAAAAAAAATAGAAAAAAAATTTGGGAAAAAAATTGGTAATAAATGGTGATAATTCCGCTAAATATCGTTTAAAGTCATTTGTATTGAACTAATCATACTTTTTATATTTTTATCGTTAAGTTCAGATAATTTTACATCTAAAACACGTATTTACAATACATTTGGGTGAAAACAAAAAATAGAAAAAAAATTTGGGAAAAAAATTGGTAAAAAATGGTGATAATTCCGCAAAGTATCGTTTAAAGTCATTTGTATTGAACTAATCATACTTTTTATATTTTTATCGTTAAGTTCACATAATTTTACATCTAAAACACGTCTTTACAATACATTTGGGTGAATATAAAAGATCGTAAAAAAATTTTTAATAACAGGTGATGAATCCGCTAAATATCGTCTTAAGTCTAACTATTAAACTAATCATACTTTTTATATTTTTAACGTTAAGTTCACATTATTTTACATCTAAAACACGTCTTTACAAAACATTTGGGTGAATATAAAAGGTCGTAAAAAATTTTTGAAAAACAGGTGATGATTCCGCTAAATATCGTCTTAAGTCATTTCTATTAAACTAATCATACTTTTTATATTTTTAACGTTAAGTTCACATTATTTTACATCTAAAACACGTATTTACAATACATTTGGGCGAATACAAAAAATAGAAAAAAAATTTGGGAAAAAATTTGGTAAAAAATGGTGATGAATCCGCTAAATATCGTCTTAAGTCATTTCTATTAAACTAATCATACTTTTTATATTTTTAACGTTAAGTTCACATTATTTTACATCTAAAACACGTATTTACAATACATTTGGGCGAATACAAAAAATAGAAAAAAAATTTGGGAAAAAATTTGGTAAAAAATGGTGATAATTCCGCTAAATATCGTTTAAAGTCATTTGTATTGAACTAATCATACTTTTTATATTTTTATCGTTAAGTTAACATAATTATACATCTAAAACACGTCTTTACAATACATTTGGGTGAATATAAAAGGTCGTAAAAAAATTTTGAAAAACAGGTTATGATTCCGCTAAATATCGTCATAAGTCATTTCTATTAAACTAATCATACTTTTTATATTTTTAACGTTAAGTTCAGATAATTTTACATCTAAAACACGTATTTACAATACATTTGGGTGAATAAAAAAAATAGAAAAAAAATTTGGGAAAAAATTTGGTAAAAAATGGTGATAATTCCGCTAAATATCTTTTAAAGTCATTTTTATTGAACTAATAATACTTTTTATATTTTTATCGTTAAGTTAACATAATTTTACATCTAAAACACGTCTTTACAATACATTTGGGTGAATATAAAACGTCGTAAAAAAATTTTGAAAAACAGGTGATGAATCCGCTAAATATCGTCTTAGGTCATTTCTATTAAACTAATCATACTATTTATATTTTTAACGTTAAGTTCACATTATTTTACATCTAAAACACGTATTTACAATACATTTGGGTGAATACAAAAAATAGAAAAAAAATTTGGGAAAAAATTTGGTAAAAAATGGTGATAATTCCGCTAAATATCGTTTAAAGTCATTTGTATTGAACTAATCATACTTTTTATATTTTTATCGTTAAGTTAACATAATTTTACATCTAAAACACGTCTTTACAATACATTTGGGTGAATATAAAAGGTCGTAAAAAAATTTTGAAAAACAGGTGATGATTCCGCTAAATATCGTCTTAAGTCATTTCTATTAAACTAATCATACTTTTTATATTTTTAACGTTAAGTTCAGATAATTTTACATCTAAAACACGTATTTACAATACATTTGGGTGAATAAAAAAAATAGAAAAAAAATTTGGGAAAAAATTTGGTAAAAAATGGTGATAATTAGGCTAAATATCGTCTTAAGTCATTTTTATTAAACTAATCATACTTTTTATATTTTTAACGTTAAGTTCACATTATTTTACATCTAAAACACGTATTTACAATACATTTGGGTGAAAAAAAAAAATAGAAAAAAAATTTGGGAAAAAAATTGGTAATAAATGGTGATAATTCCGCTAAATATCGTTTAAAGTCATTTGTATTGAACTAATCATACTTTTTATATTTTTATCGTTAAGTTCAGATAATTTTACATCTAAAACACGTATTTACAATACATTTGGGTGAAAACAAAAAATAGAAAAAAAATTTGGGAAAAAAATTGGTAAAAAATGGTGATAATTCCGCAAAGTATCGTTTAAAGTCATTTGTATTGAACTAATCATACTTTTTATATTTTTATCGTTAAGTTCACATAATTTTACATCTAAAACACGTCTTTACAATACATTTGGGTGAATATAAAAGATCGTAAAAAAATTTTTAATAACAGGTGATGAATCCGCTAAATATCGTCTTAAGTCTAACTATTAAACTAATCATACTTTTTATATTTTTAACGTTAAGTTCACATTATTTTACATCTAAAACACGTCTTTACAATACATTTGGGTGAATATAAAAGGTCGTAAAAAATTTTTGAAAAACAGGTGATGATTCCGCTAAATATCGTCTTAAGTCATTTCTATTAAACTAATCATACTTTTTATATTTTTAACGTTAAGTTCACATTATTTTACATCTAAAACACGTATTTACAATACATTTGGGTGAATACAAAAAATAGAAAAAAAATTTGGGAAAAAATTTGGTAAAAAATGGTGATGAATCCGCTAAATATCGTCTTAAGTCATTTCTATTAAACTAATCATACTTTTTATATTTTTAACGTTAAGTTCACATTATTTTACATCTAAAACACGTATTTACAATACATTTGGGCGAATACAAAAAATAGAAAAAAAATTTGGGAAAAAATTTGGTAAAAAATGGTGATAATTCCGCTAAATATCGTTTAAAGTCATTTGTATTGAACTAATCATACTTTTTATATTTTTATCGTTAAGTTAACATAATTATACATCTAAAACACGTCTTTACAATACATTTGGGTGAATATAAAAGGTCGTAAAAAAATTTTGAAAAACAGGTTATGATTCCGCTAAATATCGTCATAAGTCATTTCTATTAAACTAATCATACTTTTTATATTTTTAACGTTAAGTTCAGATAATTTTACATCTAAAACACGTATTTACAATACATTTGGGTGAATAAAAAAAATAGAAAAAAAATTTGGGAAAAAATTTGGTAAAAAATGGTGATAATTCCGCTAAATATCTTTTAAAGTCATTTTTATTGAACTAATAATACTTTTTATATTTTTATCGTTAAGTTAACATAATTTTACATCTAAAACACGTCTTTACAATACATTTGGGTGAATATAAAACGTCGTAAAAAAATTTTGAAAAACAGGTGATGAATCCGCTAAATATCGTCTTAGGTCATTTCTATTAAACTAATCATACTATTTATATTTTTAACGTTAAGTTCACATTATTTTACATCTAAAACACGTATTTACAATACATTTGGGTGAATACAAAAAATAGAAAAAAAATTTGGGAAAAAATTTGGTAAAAAATGGTGATAATTCCGCTAAATATCGTTTAAAGTCATTTGTATTGAACTAATCATACTTTTTATATTTTTATCGTTAATTTAACATAATTTTACATCTAAAACACGTCTTTACAATACATTTGGGTGAATATAAAAGGTCGTAAAAAAATTTTGAAAAACAGGTGATGATTCCGCTAAATATCGTCTTAAGTCATTTCTATTAAACTAATCATACTTTTTATATTTTTAACGTTAAGTTCAGATAATTTTACATCTAAAACACGTATTTACAATACATTTGGGTGAATAAAAAAAATAGAAAAAAAATTTGGGAAAAAATTTGGTAAAAAATGGTGATAATTAGGCTAAATATCGTCTTAAGTCATTTTTATTAAACTAATCATACTTTTTATATTTTTAACGTTAAGTTCACATTATTTTACATCTAAAACACGTATTTACAATACATTTGGGTGAAAAAAAAAAATAGAAAAAAAATTTGGGAAAAAAATTGGTAATAAATGGTGATAATTCCGCTAAATATCGTTTAAAGTCATTTGTATTGAACTAATCATACTTTTTATATTTTTATCGTTAAGTTCAGATAATTTTACATCTAAAACACGTATTTACAATACATTTGGGTGAAAACAAAAAATAGAAAAAAAATTTGGGAAAAAAATTGGTAAAAAATGGTGATAATTCCGCAAAGTATCGTTTAAAGTCATTTGTATTGAACTAATCATACTTTTTATATTTTTATCGTTAAGTTCACATAATTTTACATCTAAAACACGTCTTTACAATACATTTGGGTGAATATAAAAGATCGTAAAAAAATTTTTAATAACAGGTGATGAATCCGCTAAATATCGTCTTAAGTCTAACTATTAAACTAATCATACTTTTTATATTTTTAACGTTAAGTTCACATTATTTTACATCTAAAACACGTCTTTACAATACATTTGGGTGAATATAAAAGGTCGTAAAAAATTTTTGAAAAACAGGTGATGATTCCGCTAAATATCGTCTTAAGTCATTTCTATTAAACTAATCATACTTTTTATATTTTTAACGTTAAGTTCACATTATTTTACATCTAAAACACGTATTTACAATACATTTGGGTGAATACAAAAAATAGAAAAAAAATTTGGGAAAAAATTTGGTAAAAAATGGTGATGAATCCGCTAAATATCGTCTTAAGTCATTTCTATTAAACTAATCATACTTTTTATATTTTTAACGTTAAGTTCACATTATTTTACATCTAAAACACGTATTTACAATACATTTGGGCGAATACAAAAAATAGAAAAAAAATTTGGGAAAAAATTTGGTAAAAAATGGTGATAATTCCGCTAAATATCGTTTAAAGACATTTGTATTGAACTAATCATGCTTTTTATATTTTTATCGTTAAGTTCACAGAATTTTACATCTAAAACACCTCTTTACAATACATTTGGGTGAATATAAAAGGTCGTAAAAAAATTTTTAAAAACAGGTGATGAATCCGCTAAATATCGTCTTAGGTCATTTCTATTAAACTAATCATACTATTTATATTTTTAACGTTAAGTTCACATTATTTTACATCTAAAACACGTATTTACAATACATTTGGGTGAATACAAAAAATAGAAAAAAAATTTGGGAAAAAAATTGGTAAAAAATGGTGATAATTCCGCAAAGTATCGTTTAAAGTCATTTGTATTGAACTAATCATACTTTTTATATTTTTATCGTTAAGCTCACAGTATTTTACATCTAAAACACGTATTTACAATACATTTGGGTGAATATAAAAGGTCGTAAAAAAATTTTGAAAAACAGGTGATGAATCCGCTAAATATCGTCTTAAGTCATTTCTATTAAACTAATCATACTTTTTATATTTTTAACGTTATGTTCAGATAATTTTACATCTAAAACACGCCTTTACAATACATTTGGGTGAATATAAAACGTCGTAAAAAAATTTTGAAAAACAGGTGATGAATCCGCTAAATATCGTCTTAAGTCATTTCTATTAAACTAATCATACTTTTTATATTTTTAACGTTATGTTCAGATAATTTTACATCTAAAACACGCCTTTACAATACATTTGGGTGAATATAAAAGGTCGTAAAAAAATTTTGAAAAACAGGTGATGATTCCGCTAAATATCGTCATAAGTCATTTCTATTAAACTAATCATACTTTTTATATTTTTAATGTTAAGATCACATTATTTTACATCTAAAACACGTATTTACAATACATTTGGGTGAATAAATAAAATAGAAAAAAAATTTGGGAAAAAATTTGGTAAAAAATGGTGATAATTCCGCTAAATATCGTTTAAAGACATTTGTATTGAACTAATCATGCTTTTTATATTTTTATCGTTAAGTTCACAGAATTTTACATCTAAAACACCTCTTTACAATACATTTGGGTGAATATAAAAGGTCGTAAAAAAATTTTGAAAAACAGGTGATGAATCCGCTAAATATCGTCTTAGGTCATTTCTATTAAACTAATCATACTATTTATATTTTTAACGTTAAGTTCACATAATTTTACATCTAAAACACGTATTTACAATACATTTGGAAAAATAAAAAAAATAGAAAAAAAATTTGGGAAAAAATTTGGTAAAAAATGGTGATAATTCCGCTAAATATCGTTTAAAGTCATTTGTATTGAACTAATCATACTTTTTATATTTTTATCGTTAAGTTAACATAATTTTACATCTAAAACACGTCTTTACAATACATTTGGGTGAATATAAAACGTCGTAAAAAAATTTTGAAAAACAGGTGATGAATCCGCTAAATATCGTCTTAAGTCATTTCTATTAAACTAATCATACTTTTTATATTTTTAACGTTATGTTCAGATAATTTTACATCTAAAACACGCCTTTACAATACATTTGGGTGAATATAAAAGGTCGTAAAAAAATTTTGAAAAACAGGTGATGATTCCGCTAAATATCGTCATAAGTCATTTCTATTAAACTAATCATACTTTTTATATTTTTAATGTTAAGATCACATTATTTTACATCTAAAACACGTATTTACAATACATTTGGGTGAATAAATAAAATAGAAAAAAAATTTGGGAAAAAATTTGGTAAAAAATGGTGATAATTAGGCTAAATATCGTCTTAAGTCATTTTTATTAAACTAATCATACTTTTTATATTTTTAACGTTAAGTTCACATTATTTTACATCTAAAACACGTATTTACAATACATTTGGGTGAAGAAAAAAAATAGAAAAAAAATTGGGGAAAAAATTTGGTAAAAAATGGTGATAATTCCACTAAATATCGTTTAAAGTCATTTGTATTGAACTAATCATACTTTTTATATTTTTATCGTTAAGTTCACAGAATTTTACATCTAAAACACCTCTTTACAATACATTTGGGTGAATATAAAAGGTCGTAAAAAAATTTTGAAAAACAGGTGATGAATCCGCTAAATATCGTCTTAGGTCATTTCTATTAAACTAATCATACTATTTATATTTTTAACGTTAAGTTCACATTATTTTACATCTAAAACACGTATTTACAATACATTTGGGTGAATACAAAAAATAGAAAAAAAATTTGGGAAAAAAATTGGTAAAAAATGGTGATAATTCCGCAAAGTATCGTTTAAAGTCATTTGTATTGAACTAATCATACTTTTTATATTTTTATCGTTAAGCTCACAGTATTTTACATCTAAAACACGTATTTACAATACATTTGGGTGAATATAAAAGGTCGTAAAAAAATTTTGAAAAACAGGTGATGAATCCGCTAAATATCGTCTTAAGTCATTTCTATTAAACTAATCATACTTTTTATATTTTTAACGTTATGTTCAGATAATTTTACATCTAAAACACGCCTTTACAATACATTTGGGTGAATATAAAACGTCGTAAAAAAATTTTGAAAAACAGGTGATGAATCCGCTAAATATCGTCTTAAGTCATTTCTATTAAACTAATCATACTTTTTATATTTTTAACGTTATGTTCAGATAATTTTACATCTAAAACACGCCTTTACAATACATTTGGGTGAATATAAAAGGTCGTAAAAAAATTTTGAAAAACAGGTGATGATTCCGCTAAATATCGTCATAAGTCATTTCTATTAAACTAATCATACTTTTTATATTTTTAATGTTAAGATCACATTATTTTACATCTAAAACACGTATTTACAATACATTTGGGTGAATAAATAAAATAGAAAAAAAATTTGGGAAAAAATTTGGTAAAAAATGGTGATAATTCCGCTAAATATCGTTTAAAGACATTTGTATTGAACTAATCATGCTTTTTATATTTTTATCGTTAAGTTCACAGAATTTTACATCTAAAACACCTCTTTACAATACATTTGGGTGAATATAAAAGGTCGTAAAAAAATTTTGAAAAACAGGTGATGAATCCGCTAAATATCGTCTTAGGTCATTTCTATTAAACTAATCATACTATTTATATTTTTAACGTTAAGTTCACATAATTTTACATCTAAAACACGTATTTACAATACATTTGGAAAAATAAAAAAAATAGAAAAAAAATTTGGGAAAAAATTTGGTAAAAAATGGTGATAATTCCGCTAAATATCGTTTAAAGTCATTTGTATTGAACTAATCATACTTTTTATATTTTTATCGTTAAGTTAACATAATTTTACATCTAAAACACGTCTTTACAATACATTTGGGTGAATATAAAACGTCGTAAAAAAATTTTGAAAAACAGGTGATGAATCCGCTAAATATCGTCTTAAGTCATTTCTATTAAACTAATCATACTTTTTATATTTTTAACGTTATGTTCAGATAATTTTACATCTAAAACACGCCTTTACAATACATTTGGGTGAATATAAAAGGTCGTAAAAAAATTTTGAAAAACAGGTGATGATTCCGCTAAATATCGTCATAAGTCATTTCTATTAAACTAATCATACTTTTTATATTTTTAATGTTAAGATCACATTATTTTACATCTAAAACACGTATTTACAATACATTTGGGTGAATAAATAAAATAGAAAAAAAATTTGGGAAAAAATTTGGTAAAAAATGGTGATAATTAGGCTAAATATCGTCTTAAGTCATTTTTATTAAACTAATCATACTTTTTATATTTTTAACGTTAAGTTCACATTATTTTACATCTAAAACACGTATTTACAATACATTTGGGTGAATAAAAAAAATAGAAAAAAAATTGGGGAAAAAATTTGGTAAAAAATGGTGATAATTCCACTAAATATCGTTTAAAGTCATTTGTATTGAACTAATCATACTTTTTATATTTTTATCGTTAAGTTCACATAATTATACATCTAAAACACGTCTTTACAATACATTTGGGTGAATATAAAAGGTCGTAAAAAAATTTTGAAAAACAGGTGATGATTCCGCTAAATATCGTCATAAGTCATTTCTATTAAACTAATCATACTTTTTATATTTTTAATGTTAAGATCACATTATTTTACATCTAAAACACGTATTTACAATACATTTGGGTGAATAAATAAAATAGAAAAAAAATTTGGAAAAAAATTTGGTAAAAAATGGTGATAATTCCGCAAAATATCGTTTAAAGACATTTGTATTGAACTAATCATGCTTTTTATATTTTTATCGTTAAGTTAACATAATTATACATCTAAAACACGTCTTTACAATACATTTGGGTGAATATAAAATGTCGTAAAAAAATTTTGAAAAACAGGTTATGATTCCGCTAAATATCGTCATAAGTCATTTCTATTAAACTAATCATACTTTTTATATTTTTAACGTTAAGTTCAGATAATTTTACATCTAAAACACGTATTTACAATACATTTGGGTGAATAAAAAAAATAGAAAAAAAATTTGGGAAAAAATTTGGTAAAAAATGGTGATAATTAGGCTAAATATCGTCTTAAGTCATTTTTATTAAACTAATCATACTTTTTATATTTTTAACGTTAAGTTCACATTATTTTACATCTAAAACACGTATTTACAATACATTTGGGCGAATACAAAAAATAGAAAAAAAATTTGGGAAAAAATTTGGTAAAAAATGGTGATAATTCCGCTAAATATCGTTTAAAGTCATTTGTATTGAACTAATCATACTTTTTATATTTTTATCGTTAAGTTAACATAATTATACATCTAAAACACGTCTTTACAATACATTTGGGTGAATATAAAAGGTCGTAAAAAAATTTTGAAAAACAGGTTATGATTCCGCTAAATATCGTCATAAGTCATTTCTATTAAACTAATCATACTTTTTATATTTTTAACGTTAAGTTCAGATAATTTTACATCTAAAACACGTATTTACAATACATTTGGGTGAATAAAAAAAATAGAAAAAAAATTTGGGAAAAAATTTGGTAAAAAATGGTGATAATTCCGCTAAATATCGTCTTAAGTCATTTTTATTAAACTAATCATACTTTTTATATTTTTAACGTTAAGTTCACATTATTTTACATCTAAAACACGTATTTACAATACATTTGGGTGAATAAAAAAAATAGAAAAAAAATTGGGGAAAAAATTTGGTAAAAAATGGTGATAATTCCACTAAATATCGTTTAAAGTCATTTGTATTGAACTAATCATACTTTTTATATTTTTATCGTTAAGTTCACATAATTATACATCTAAAACACGTCTTTACAATACATTTGGGTGAATATAAAAGGTCGTAAAAAAATTTTGAAAAACAGGTGATGATTCCGCTAAATATCGTCATAAGTCATTTCTATTAAACTAATCATACTTTTTATATTTTTAATGTTAAGATCACATTATTTTACATCTAAAACACGTATTTACAATACATTTGGGTGAATAAATAAAATAGAAAAAAAATTTGGGAAAAAATTTGGTAAAAAATGGTGATAATTCCGCAAAATATCGTTTAAAGACATTTGTATTGAACTAATCATGCTTTTTATATTTTTATCGTTAAGTTAACATAATTATACATCTAAAACACGTCTTTACAATACATTTGGGTGAATATAAAATGTCGTAAAAAAATTTTGAAAAACAGGTTATGATTCCGCTAAATATCGTCATAAGTCATTTCTATTAAACTAATCATACTTTTTATATTTTTAACGTTAAGTTCAGATAATTTTACATCTAAAACACGTATTTACAATACATTTGGGTGAATAAAAAAAATAGAAAAAAAATTTGGGAAAAAATTTGGTAAAAAATGGTGATAATTAGGCTAAATATCGTCTTAAGTCATTTTTATTAAACTAATCATACTTTTTATATTTTTAACGTTAAGTTCACATTATTTTACATCTAAAACACGTATTTACAATACATTTGGGCGAATACAAAAAATAGAAAAAAAATTTGGGAAAAAATTTGGTAAAAAATGGTGATAATTCCGCTAAATATCGTTTAAAGTCATTTGTATTGAACTAATCATACTTTTTATATTTTTATCGTTAAGTTAACATAATTATACATCTAAAACACGTCTTTACAATACATTTGGGTGAATATAAAAGGTCGTAAAAAAATTTTGAAAAACAGGTTATGATTCCGCTAAATATCGTCATAAGTCATTTCTATTAAACTAATCATACTTTTTATATTTTTAACGTTAAGTTCAGATAATTTTACATCTAAAACACGTATTTACAATACATTTGGGTGAATAAAAAAAATAGAAAAAAAATTTGGGAAAAAATTTGGTAAAAAATGGTGATAATTCCGCTAAATATCTTTTAAAGTCATTTGTATTGAACTAATAATACTTTTTATATTTTTATCGTTAAGTTAACATAATTTTACATCTAAAACACGTCTTTACAATACATTTGGGTGAATGTAAAACGTCGTAAAAAAATTTTGAAAAACAGTTGATGAATCCGCTAAATATCGTCTTAAGTCATTTCTATTAAACTAATCATACTTTTTATATTTTTAACGTTAAGTTCAGATAATTTTACATCTAAAACACGTATTTACAATACATTTGGGTGAATAAAAAAAATAGAAAAAAAATTTGGGAAAAAATTTGGTAAAAAATGGTGATAATTAGGCTAAATATCGTCTTAAGTCATTTTTATTAAACTAATCATACTTTTTATATTTTTAACGTTAAGTTCACATTATTTTACATCTAAAACACGTATTTACAATACATTTGGGCGAATACAAAAAATAGAAAAAAAATTTGGGAAAAAATTTGGTAAAAAATGGTGATAATTCCGCTAAATATCGTTTAAAGTCATTTGTATTGAACTAATCATACTTTTTATATTTTTATCGTTAAGTTAACATAATTATACATCTAAAACACGTCTTTACAATACATTTGGGTGAATATAAAAGGTCGTAAAAAAATTTTGAAAAACAGGTTATGATTCCGCTAAATATCGTCATAAGTCATTTCTATTAAACTAATCATACTTTTTATATTTTTAACGTTAAGTTCAGATAATTTTACATCTAAAACACGTATTTACAATACATTTGGGTGAATAAAAAAAATAGAAAAAAAATTTGGGAAAAAATTTGGTAAAAAATGGTGATAATTCCGCTAAATATCTTTTAAAGTCATTTGTATTGAACTAATAATACTTTTTATATTTTTATCGTTAAGTTAACATAATTTTACATCTAAAACACGTCTTTACAATACATTTGGGTGAATGTAAAACGTCGTAAAAAAATTTTGAAAAACAGTTGATGAATCCGCTAAATATCGTCTTAAGTCATTTCTATTAAACTAATCATACTTTTTATATTTTTAACGTTAAGTTCAGATAATTTTACATCTAAAACACGTATTTACAATACATTTGGGTGAATAAAAAAAATAGAAAAAAAATTTGGGAAAAAATTTGGTAAAAAATGGTGATAATTAGGCTAAATATCGTCTTAAGTCATTTTTATTAAACTAATCATACTTTTTATATTTTTAACGTTAAGTTCACATTATTTTACATCTAAAACACGTATTTACAATACATTTGGGCGAATACAAAAAATAGAAAAAAAATTTGGGAAAAAATTTGGTAAAAAATGGTGATAATTCCGCTAAATATCGTTTAAAGTCATTTGTATTGAACTAATCATACTTTTTATATTTTTATCGTTAAGTTAACATAATTATACATCTAAAACACGTCTTTACAATACATTTGGGTGAATATAAAAGGTCGTAAAAAAATTTTGAAAAACAGGTTATGATTCCGCTAAATATCGTCATAAGTCATTTCTATTAAACTAATCATACTTTTTATATTTTTAACGTTAAGTTCAGATAATTTTACATCTAAAACACGTATTTACAATACATTTGGGTGAATAAAAAAAATAGAAAAAAAATTTGGGAAAAAATTTGGTAAAAAATGGTGATAATTCCGCTAAATATCTTTTAAAGTCATTTGTATTGAACTAATAATACTTTTTATATTTTTATCGTTAAGTTAACATAATTTTACATCTAAAACACGTCTTTACAATACATTTGGGTGAATGTAAAACGTCGTAAAAAAATTTTGAAAAACAGTTGATGAATCCGCTAAATATCGTCTTAAGTCATTTCTATTAAACTAATCATACTTTTTATATTTTTAACGTTAAGTTCAGATAATTTTACATCTAAAACACGTATTTACAATACATTTGGGTGAATAAAAAAAATAGAAAAAAAATTTGGGAAAAAATTTGGTAAAAAATGGTGATAATTCCGCTAAATATCGTTTAAAGTCATTTGTATTGAACTAATCATACTTTTTATATTTTTATCGTTAAGTTAACATAATTTTAAATCTAAAACACGTCTTTACAATACATTTGGGTGAATATAAAACGTCGTAAAAAAATTTTGAAAAACAGGTGATGAATCCGCTAAATATCGTCTTAAGTCATTTCTATTAAACTAATCATACTTTTTATATTTTTAACGTTATGTTCAGATAATTTTACATCTAAAACACCTCTTTACAATACATTTGGGTGAATATAAAAGGTCGTAAAAAAATTTTGAAAAACAGGTGATGAATCCGCTAAATATCGTCTTAGGTCATTTCTATTAAACTAATCATACTATTTATATTTTTAACGTTAAGTTCACATTATTTTACATCTAAAACACGTATTTACAATACATTTGGGTGAATACAAAAAATAGAAAAAAAATTTGGGAAAAAATTTGGTAAAAAATGGTGATAATTCCGCTAAATATCGTTTAAAGTCATTTGTATTGAACTAATCATACTTTTTATATTTTTATCGTTAAGTTCACATAATTATACATCTAAAACACGTCTTTACAATACATTTGGGTGAATATAAAAGGTGGTAAAAAAATTTTGAAAAACAGGTGATGATTCCGCTAAATATCGTATTAAGTCATTTCTATTAAACTAATCATACTTTTTATATTTTTAACGTTAAGTTCACATTATTTTACATCTAAAACACGTATTTACAATACATTTGGGTGAATACAAAAAATAGAAAAAAAATTTGGGAAAAAATTTGGTAAAAAATGGTGATGAATCCGCTAAATATCGTCTTAAGTCATTTCTATTAAACTAATCATACTTTTTATATTTTTAACGTTAAGTTCACATTATTTTACATCTAAAACACGTATTTACAATACATTTGGGCGAATACAAAAAATAGAAAAAAAATTTGGGAAAAAATTTGGTAAAAAATGGTGATAATTCCGCTAAATATCGTTTAAAGTCATTTGTATTGAACTAATCATACTTTTTATATTTTTATCGTTAAGTTAACATAATTTTACATCTAAAACACGTCTTTACAATACATTTGGGTGAATATAAAACGTCGTAAAAAAATTTTGAAAAACAGGTGATGAATCCGCTAAATATCGTCTTAAGTCATTTCTATTAAACTAATCATACTTTTTATATTTTTAACGTTAAGTTCACATTATTTTACATCTAAAACACGTATTTACAATACATTTGGGTGAAAACAAAAAAAAAAAAAAAAATTTGGGAAAAAAATTGGTAAAAAATGGTGATAATTCCGCAACGTATCGTTTAAAGTCATTTGTATTGAACTAATCATACTATTTATATTTTTAACGTTAAGATCACATTATTTTACATCTAAAACACGTCTTTACAATACATTTGGGTGAATATAAAAGGTCGTAAAAAAATTTTGAAAAACAGGTGATGATTCCGCTAAATATCGTCTTAAGTCATTTCTATTAAACTAATCATACTTTTTATATTTTTAACGTTAAGATCACATTATTTTACATCTAAAACACGTATTTAGAATACATTTGGGTGAATACAAAAAATAGAAAAAAAATTGGGGAAAAAATTTGGTAAAAAATGGTGATAATTCCACTAAATATCGTTTAAAGTCATTTGTATTGAACTAATCATACTTTTTATATTTTTATCGTTAAGTTCACATAATTATACATCTAAAACACGTCTTTACAATACATTTGGGTGAATATAAAAGGTCGTAAAAAAATTTTGAAAAACAGGTGATGATTCCGCTAAATATCGTCTTAAGTCATTTCTATTAAACTAATCATACTTTTTATATTTTTAACGTTAAGTTCAGATAATTTTACATCTAAAACACGTATTTACAATACATTTGGGTGAATAAAAAAAATAGAAAAAAAATTTGGGAAAAAATTTGGTAAAAAATGGTGATAATTCCGCTAAATATCGTTTAAAGTCATTTGTATTGAACTAATCATACTTTTTATATTTTTATCGTTAAGTTAACATAATTTTAAATCTAAAACACGTCTTTACAATACATTTGGGTGAATATAAAACGTCGTAAAAAAATTTTGAAAAACAGGTGATGAATCCGCTAAATATCGTCTTAAGTCATTTCTATTAAACTAATCATACTTTTTATATTTTTAACGTTATGTTCAGATAATTTTACATCTAAAACACCTCTTTACAACACATTTGGGTGAATATAAAAGGTCGTAAAAAAATTTTGAAAAACAGGTGATGAATCCGCTAAATATCGTCTTAGGTCATTTCTATTAAACTAATCATACTATTTATATTTTTAACGTTAAGTTCACATTATTTTACATCTAAAACACGTATTTACAATACATTTGGGTGAATACAAAAAATAGAAAAAAAATTTGGGAAAAAATTTGGTAAAAAATGGTGATAATTCCGCTAAATATCGTTTAAAGTCATTTGTATTGAACTAATCATACTTTTTATATTTTTATCGTTAAGTTCACATAATTATACATCTAAAACACGTCTTTACAATACATTTGGGTGAATATAAAAGGTCGTAAAAAAATTTTGAAAAACAGGTGATGATTCCGCTAAATATCGTATTAAGTCATTTCTATTAAACTAATCATACTTTTTATATTTTTAACGTTAAGTTCACATTATTTTACATCTAAAACACGTATTTACAATACATTTGGGTGAATACAAAAAATAGAAAAAAAATTTGGGAAAAAATTTGGTAAAAAATGGTGATGAATCCGCTAAATATCGTCTTAAGTCATTTCTATTAAACTAATCATACTTTTTATATTTTTAACGTTAAGTTCACATTATTTTACATCTAAAACACGTATTTACAATACATTTGGGCGAATACAAAAAATAGAAAAAAAATTTGGGAAAAAATTTGGTAAAAAATGGTGATAATTCCGCTAAATATCGTTTAAAGTCATTTCTATTAAACTAATCATACTTTTTATATTTTTAACGTTATGTTCAGATAATTTTACATCTAAAACACGCCTTTACAATACATTTGGGTGAATATAAAAGGTCGTAAAAAAATTTTGAAAAACAGGTGATGATTCCGCTAAATATCGTCATAAGTCATTTCTATTAAACTAATCATACTTTTTATATTTTTAATGTTAAGATCACATTATTTTACATCTAAAACACGTATTTACAATACATTTGGGTGAATAAATAAAATAGAAAAAAAATTTGGGAAAAAATTTGGTAAAAAATGGTGATAATTCCGCTAAATAACGTCTTAAGTCATTTTTATTAAACTAATCATACTTTTTATATTTTTAACGTTAAGTTCACATTATTTTACATCTAAAACACGTATTTACAATACATTTGGGTGCATAAAAAAAATAGAAAAAAAATTTGGGAAAAAATTTGGTAAAAAATGGTGATAATTCAGCTAAATATCGTTTAAAGACATTTGTATTGAACTAATCATGCTTTTTATATTTTTATCGTTAAGTTCACAGAATTTTACATCTAAAACACCTCTTTACAATACATTTGGGTGAATATAAAAGGTCGTAAAAAAATTTTGAAAAACAGGTGATGAATCCGCTAAATATCGTCTTAAGTCATTTCTATTAAACTAATCATACTTTTTATATTTTTAACGTTAAGTTCAGATAATTTTACATCTAAAACACGTATTTACAATACATTTGGGTGAATAAAAAAAATAGAAAAAAAATTTGGGAAAAAATTTGGTAAAAAATGGTGATAACTCCGCTAAATATCGTCTTAAGTCATTATTATTAAACTAATCATACTTTTTATATTTTTAACGTTAAGTTCACATTATTTTACATCTAAAACACGTATTTACAATACATTTGGGTGAATAAAAAAAATAGAAAAAAAATTTGGGAAAAAATTTGGTAAAAAATGGTGATAATTCCGCTAAATATCGTTTAAAGTCATTTGTATTGAACTAATCATACTTTTTATATTTTTAATGTTAAGATCACATTATTTTACATCTAAAACACGTATTTACAATACATTTGGGTGAATAAAAAAAATAGAAAAAAAATTTGGTAAAAAATGATGATAATTCCGCTAAATATCGTTTAAAGTCATTTGTATTGAACTAATCATACTTTTTATATTTTTATCGTTAAGTTAACATAATTTTACATCTAAAACACGTCTTTACAATACATTTGGGTGAATATAAAAGGTCGTAAAAAAATTTTGAAAAACAGGTGATGATTCCGCTAAATATCGTCTTAAGTCATTTCTATTAAACTAATCATACTTTTTATATTTTTAACGTTAAGTTCAGATAATTTTACATCTAAAACACGTTTTTACAATACATTTGGGTGAATAAAAAAAATAGAAAAAAAATTTGGGAAAAAATTTGGTAAAAAATGGTGATAACTCCGCTAAATATCGTCTTAAGTCATTATTATTAAACTAATCATACTTTTTATATTTTTAACGTTAAGTTCACATTATTTTACATCTAAAACACGTATTTACAATACATTTGGGTGAATAAAAAAAATAGAAAAAAAATTTGGGAAAAAAGTTGGTAAAAAATGGTGATAATTCCGCTAAATATCGTTTAAAGTCATTTGTATTGAACTAATCATACTTTTTATATTTTTAATGTTAAGATCACATTATTTTACATCTAAAACACGTATTTACAATACATTTGGGTGAATAAAAAAAATAGAAAAAAAATTTGGTAAAAAATGATGATAATTCCGCTAAATATCGTTTAAAGTCATTTGTATTGAACTAATCATACTTTTTATATTTTTATCGTTAAGTTAACATAATTTTACATCTAAAACACGTCTTTACAATACATTTGGGTGAATATAAAAGGTCGTAAAAAAATTTTGAAAAACAGGTGATGATTCCGCTAAATATCGTCTTAAGTCATTTCTATTAAACTAATCATACTTTTTATATTTTTAACGTTAAGTTCAGATAATTTTACATCTAAAACACGTTTTTACAATACATTTGGGTGAATAAAAAAAATAGAAAAAAAATTTGGGAAAAAATTTGGTAAAAAATGGTGATAACTCCGCTAAATATCGTCTTAAGTCATTATTATTAAACTAATCATACTTTTTATATTTTTAACGTTAAGTTCACATTATTTTACATCTAAAACACGTATTTACAATACATTTGGGTGAATAAAAAAAATAGAAAAAAAATTTGGGAAAAAAGTTGGTAAAAAATGGTGATAATTCCGCTAAATATCGTTTAAAGTCATTTGTATTGAACTAATCATACTTTTTATATTTTTATCGTTAAGTTAACATAATTTTACATCTAAAACACGTCTTTACAATACATTTGGGTGAATATAAAACGTCGTAAAAAAATTTTGAAAAACAGGTGATGAATCCGCTAAATATCGTCTTAAGTCATTTCTATTAAACTAATCATACTTTTTATATTTTTAACGTTATGTTCAGATAATTTTACATCTAAAACACGCCTTTACAATACATTTGGGTGAATATAAAAGGTCGTAATAAAATTTTGAAAAACAGGTGATGATTCCGCTAAATATCGTCATAAGTCATTTCTATTAAACTAATCATACTTTTTATATTTTTAATGTTAAGATCACATTATTTTACATCTAAAACACGTATTTACAATACATTTGGGTGAATAAATAAAATAGAAAAAAAATTTGGGAAAAAATTTGGTAAAAAATGGTGATAATTCCGCTAAATATCGTTTAAAGATATTTGTATTGAACTAATCATGCTTTTTATATTTTTATCGTTAAGTTCACAGAATTTTACATCTAAAACACCTCTTTACAATACATTTGGGTGAATATAAAAGGTCGTAAAAAAATTTTGAAAAACAGGTGATGAATCCGCTAAATATCGTCTTAGGTCATTTCTATTAAACTAATCATACTATTTATATTTTTAACGTTAAGTTCACATTATTTTACATCTAAAACACGTATTTACAATACATTTGGGTGAATACAAAAAATAGAAAAAAAATTTGGGAAAAAATTTGGAAAAAATGGTGATAATTCCGCTAAATTTCGTTTAAAGACATTTGTATTGAACTAATCATGCTTTTTATATTTTTATCGTTAAGTTCACAGAATTTTACATCTAAAACACCTCTTTACAATACATTTGGGTGAATATAAAAGGTCGTAAAAAAATTTTGAAAAACAGGTGATGAATCCGCTAAATATCGTCTTAGGTCATTTCTATTAAACTAATCATACTTTTTATATTTTTAACGTTATGTTCAGATAATTTTACATCTAAAACACGCCTTTACAATACATTTGGGTGAATATAAAAGGTCGTAAAAAAATTTTGAAAAACAGGTGATGATTCCGCTAAATATCGTCATAAGTCATTTCTATTAAACTAATCATACTTTTTATATTTTTAATGTTAAGATCACATTATTTTACATCTAAAACACGTATTTACAATACATTTGGGTGAATAAATAAAATAGAAAAAAAATTTGGGAAAAAATTTGGTAAAAAATGGTGATAATTCCGCTAAATATCGTATAAAGACATTTGTATTGAACTAATCATGCTTTTTATATTTTTATCGTTAAGTTCACAGAATTTTACATCTAAAACACCTCTTTACAATACATTTGGGTGAATATAAAAGGTCGTAAAAAAATTTTGAAAAACAGGTGATTAATCCGCTAAATATCGTCTTAGGTCATTTCTATTAAACTAATCATACTATTTATATTTTTAACGTTAAGTTCACACTATTTTACATCTAAAACACGTATTTACAATATATTTGGGTGAATAAAAAAAATAGAAAAAAAATTTGGGAAAAAATTTGGTAAAAAATGGTGATAATTCCGCTAAATATCGTTTAAAGTCATTTGTATTGAACTAATCATACTTTTTATATTTTTATCGTTAAGTTAACATAATTATACATCTAAAACACGTCTTTACAATACATTTGGGTGAATATAAAAGGTCGTAAAAAAATTTTGAAAAACAGGTGATGATTCCGCTAAATATCGTATTAAGTCATTTCTATTAAACTAATCATACTTTTTATATTTTTAACGTTAAGTTCACATTATTTTACATCTAAAACACGTATTTACAATACATTTGGGTGAATACAAAAAATAGAAAAAAAATTTGGGAAAAAATTTGGTAAAAAATGGTGATGAATCCGCTAAATATCGTCTTAAGTCATTTCTATTAAACTAATCATACTTTTTATATTTTTAACGTTAAGTTCACATTATTTTACATCTAAAACACGTATTTACAATACATTTGGGCGAATACAAAAAATAGAAAAAAAATTTGGGAAAAAATTTGGTAAAAAATGGTGATAATTCCGCTAAATATCGTTTAAAGTCATTTCTATTAAACTAATCATACTTTTTATATTTTTAACGTTATGTTCAGATAATTTTACATCTAAAACACGCCTTTACAATACATTTGGGTGAATATAAAAGGTCGTAAAAAAATTTTGAAAAACAGGTGATGATTCCGCTAAATATCGTCATAAGTCATTTCTATTAAACTAATCATACTTTTTATATTTTTAATGTTAAGATCACATTATTTTACATCTAAAACACGTATTTACAATACATTTGGGTGAATAAATAAAATAGAAAAAAAATTTGGGAAAAAATTTGGTAAAAAATGGTGATAATTCCGCTAAATAACGTCTTAAGTCATTTTTATTAAACTAATCATACTTTTTATATTTTTAACGTTAAGTTCACATTATTTTACATCTAAAACACGTATTTACAATACATTTGGGTGAATAAAAAAAATAGAAAAAAAATTTGGGAAAAAATTTGGTAAAAAATGGTGATAATTCAGCTAAATATCGTTTAAAGACATTTGTATTGAACTAATCATGCTTTTTATATTTTTATCGTTAAGTTCACAGAATTTTACATCTAAAACACCTCTTTACAATACATTTGGGTGAATATAAAAGGTCGTAAAAAAATTTTGAAAAACAGGTGATGAATCCGCTAAATATCGTCTTAAGTCATTTCTATTAAACTAATCATACTTTTTATATTTTTAACGTTAAGTTCAGATAATTTTACATCTAAAACACGTATTTACAATACATTTGGGTGAATAAAAAAAATAGAAAAAAAATTTGGGAAAAAATTTGGTAAAAAATGGTGATAACTCCGCTAAATATCGTCTTAAGTCATTATTATTAAACTAATCATCCTTTTTATATTTTTAACGTTAAGTTCACATTATTTTACATCTAAAACACGTATTTACAATACATTTGGGTGAATAAAAAAAATAGAAAAAAAATTTGGGAAAAAATTTGGTAAAAAATGGTGATAATTCCGCTAAATATCGTTTAAAGTCATTTGTATTGAACTAATCATACTTTTTATATTTTTAATGTTAAGATCACATTATTTTACATCTAAAACACGTATTTACAATACATTTGGGTGAATAAAAAAAATAGAAAAAAAATTTGGTAAAAAATGATGATAATTCCGCTAAATATCGTTTAAAGTCATTTGTATTGAACTAATCATACTTTTTATATTTTTATCGTTAAGTTAACATAATTTTACATCTAAAACACGTCTTTACAATACATTTGGGTGAATATAAAAGGTCGTAAAAAAATTTTGAAAAACAGGTGATGATTCCGCTAAATATCGTCTTAAGTCATTTCTATTAAACTAATCATACTTTTTATATTTTTAACGTTAAGTTCAGATAATTTTACATCTAAAACACGTTTTTACAATACATTTGGGTGAATAAAAAAAATAGAAAAAAAATTTGGGAAAAAATTTGGTAAAAAATGGTGATAACTCCGCTAAATATCGTCTTAAGTCATTATTATTAAACTAATCATACTTTTTATATTTTTAACGTTAAGTTCACATTATTTTACATCTAAAACACGTATTTACAATACATTTGGGTGAATAAAAAAAATAGAAAAAAAATTTGGGAAAAAAGTTGGTAAAAAATGGTGATAATTCCGCTAAATATCGTTTAAAGTCATTTGTATTGAACTAATCATACTTTTTATATTTTTATCGTTAAGTTAACATAATTTTACATCTAAAACACGTCTTTACAATACATTTGGGTGAATATAAAACGTCGTAAAAAAATTTTGAAAAACAGGTGATGAATCCGCTAAATATCGTCTTAAGTCATTTCTATTAAACTAATCATACTTTTTATATTTTTAACGTTATGTTCAGATAATTTTACATCTAAAACACGCCTTTACAATACATTTGGGTGAATATAAAAGGTCGTAATAAAATTTTGAAAAACAGGTGATGATTCCGCTAAATATCGTCATAAGTCATTTCTATTAAACTAATCATACTTTTTATATTTTTAATGTTAAGATCACATTATTTTACATCTAAAACACGTATTTACAATACATTTGGGTGAATAAATAAAATAGAAAAAAAATTTGGGAAAAAATTTGGTAAAAAATGGTGATAATTCCGCTAAATATCGTTTAAAGATATTTGTATTGAACTAATCATGCTTTTTATATTTTTATCGTTAAGTTCACAGAATTTTACATCTAAAACACCTCTTTACAATACATTTGGGTGAATATAAAAGGTCGTAAAAAAATTTTGAAAAACAGGTGATGAATCCGCTAAATATCGTCTTAGGTCATTTCTATTAAACTAATCATACTATTTATATTTTTAACGTTAAGTTCACATTATTTTACATCTAAAACACGTATTTACAATACATTTGGGTGAATACAAAAAATAGAAAAAAAATTTGGGAAAAAATTTGGAAAAAATGGTGATAATTCCGCTAAATTTCGTTTAAAGACATTTGTATTGAACTAATCATGCTTTTTATATTTTTATCGTTAAGTTCACAGAATTTTACATCTAAAACACCTCTTTACAATACATTTGGGTGAATATAAAAGGTCGTAAAAAAATTTTGAAAAACAGGTGATGAATCCGCTAAATATCGTCTTAGGTCATTTCTATTAAACTAATCATACTTTTTATATTTTTAACGTTATGTTCAGATAATTTTACATCTAAAACACGCCTTTACAATACATTTGGGTGAATATAAAAGGTCGTAAAAAAATTTTGAAAAACAGGTGATGATTCCGCTAAATATCGTCATAAGTCATTTCTATTAAACTAATCATACTTTTTATATTTTTAATGTTAAGATCACATTATTTTACATCTAAAACACGTATTTACAATACATTTGGGTGAATAAATAAAATAGAAAAAAAATTTGGGAAAAAATTTGGTAAAAAATGGTGATAATTCCGCTAAATATCGTATAAAGACATTTGTATTGAACTAATCATGCTTTTTATATTTTTATCGTTAAGTTCACAGAATTTTACATCTAAAACACCTCTTTACAATACATTTGGGTGAATATAAAAGGTCGTAAAAAAATTTTGAAAAACAGGTGATTAATCCGCTAAATATCGTCTTAGGTCATTTCTATTAAACTAATCATACTATTTATATTTTTAACGTTAAGTTCACATTATTTTACATCTAAACACGTATTTACAATACATTTGGGTGAATACAAAAAATAGAAAAAAAATTTGGGAAAAAATTTGGTAAAAAATGGTGATAATTCCGCTAAATATCGTTTAAAGTCATTTGTATTGAACTAATCATACTTTTTATATTTTTATCGTTAAGTTAACATAATTTTACATCTAAAACACGTCTTTACAATACATTTGGGTGAATATAAAACGTCGTAAAAAAATTTTGAAAAACAGGTGATGATTCCGCTAAATATCGTCTTAAGTCATTTCTATTAAACTAATCATACTTTTTATATTTTTAACGTTAAGTTCAGATAATTTTACATCTAAAACACGTATTTACAATACATTTGGGTGAATAAAAAAAATAGAAAAAAAATTTGGGAAAAAATTTGGTAAAAAATGGTGATAATTCCGCTAAATATCGTTTAAAGTCATTTCTATTAAACTAATCATACTTTTTATATTTTTAACGTTATGTTCAGATAATTTTACATCTAAAACACGCCTTTACAATACATTTGGGTGAATATAAAAGGTCGTAAAAAAATTTTGAAAAACAGGTGATGATTCCGCTAAATATCGTCATAAGTCATTTCTATTAAACTAATCATACTTTTTATATTTTTAATGTTAAGATCACATTATTTTACATCTAAAACACGTATTTACAATACATTTGGGTGAATAAATAAAATAGAAAAAAAATTTGGGAAAAAATTTGGTAAAAAATGGTGATAATTCCGCTAAATAACGTCTTAAGTCATTTTTATTAAACTAATCATACTTTTTATATTTTTAACGTTAAGTTCACATTATTTTACATCTAAAACACGTATTTACAATACATTTGGGTGAATAAAAAAAATAGAAAAAAAATTTGGGAAAAAATTTGGTAAAAAATGGTGATAATTCAGCTAAATATCGTTTAAAGACATTTGTATTGAACTAATCATGCTTTTTATATTTTTATCGTTAAGTTCACAGAATTTTACATCTAAAACACCTCTTTACAATACATTTGGGTGAATATAAAAGGTCGTAAAAAAATTTTGAAAAACAGGTGATGAATCCGCTAAATATCGTCTTAAGTCATTTCTATTAAACTAATCATACTTTTTATATTTTTAACGTTAAGTTCAGATAATTTTACATCTAAAACACGTATTTACAATACATTTGGGTGAATAAAAAAAATAGAAAAAAAATTTGGGAAAAAATTTGGTAAAAAATGGTGATAACTCCGCTAAATATCGTCTTAAGTCATTATTATTAAACTAATCATCCTTTTTATATTTTTAACGTTAAGTTCACATTATTTTACATCTAAAACACGTATTTACAATACATTTGGGTGAATAAAAAAAATAGAAAAAAAATTTGGGAAAAAATTTGGTAAAAAATGGTGATAATTCCGCTAAATATCGTTTAAAGTCATTTGTATTGAACTAATCATACTTTTTATATTTTTAATGTTAAGATCACATTATTTTACATCTAAAACACGTATTTACAATACATTTGGGTGAATAAAAAAAATAGAAAAAAAATTTGGTAAAAAATGATGATAATTCCGCTAAATATCGTTTAAAGTCATTTGTATTGAACTAATCATACTTTTTATATTTTTATCGTTAAGTTAACATAATTTTACATCTAAAACACGTCTTTACAATACATTTGGGTGAATATAAAAGGTCGTAAAAAAATTTTGAAAAACAGGTGATGATTCCGCTAAATATCGTCTTAAGTCATTTCTATTAAACTAATCATACTTTTTATATTTTTAACGTTAAGTTCAGATAATTTTACATCTAAAACACGTTTTTACAATACATTTGGGTGAATAAAAAAAATAGAAAAAAAATTTGGGAAAAAATTTGGTAAAAAATGGTGATAACTCCGCTAAATATCGTCTTAAGTCATTATTATTAAACTAATCATACTTTTTATATTTTTAACGTTAAGTTCACATTATTTTACATCTAAAACACGTATTTACAATACATTTGGGTGAATAAAAAAAATAGAAAAAAAATTTGGGAAAAAAGTTGGTAAAAAATGGTGATAATTCCGCTAAATATCGTTTAAAGTCATTTGTATTGAACTAATCATACTTTTTATATTTTTATCGTTAAGTTAACATAATTTTACATCTAAAACACGTCTTTACAATACATTTGGGTGAATATAAAACGTCGTAAAAAAATTTTGAAAAACAGGTGATGAATCCGCTAAATATCGTCTTAAGTCATTTCTATTAAACTAATCATACTTTTTATATTTTTAACGTTATGTTCAGATAATTTTACATCTAAAACACGCCTTTACAATACATTTGGGTGAATATAAAAGGTCGTAATAAAATTTTGAAAAACAGGTGATGATTCCGCTAAATATCGTCATAAGTCATTTCTATTAAACTAATCATACTTTTTATATTTTTAATGTTAAGATCACATTATTTTACATCTAAAACACGTATTTACAATACATTTGGGTGAATAAATAAAATAGAAAAAAAATTTGGGAAAAAATTTGGTAAAAAATGGTGATAATTCCGCTAAATATCGTTTAAAGATATTTGTATTGAACTAATCATGCTTTTTATATTTTTATCGTTAAGTTCACAGAATTTTACATCTAAAACACCTCTTTACAATACATTTGGGTGAATATAAAAGGTCGTAAAAAAATTTTGAAAAACAGGTGATGAATCCGCTAAATATCGTCTTAGGTCATTTCTATTAAACTAATCATACTATTTATATTTTTAACGTTAAGTTCACATTATTTTACATCTAAAACACGTATTTACAATACATTTGGGTGAATACAAAAAATAGAAAAAAAATTTGGGAAAAAATTTGGAAAAAATGGTGATAATTCCGCTAAATTTCGTTTAAAGACATTTGTATTGAACTAATCATGCTTTTTATATTTTTATCGTTAAGTTCACAGAATTTTACATCTAAAACACCTCTTTACAATACATTTGGGTGAATATAAAAGGTCGTAAAAAAATTTTGAAAAACAGGTGATGAATCCGCTAAATATCGTCTTAGGTCATTTCTATTAAACTAATCATACTTTTTATATTTTTAACGTTATGTTCAGATAATTTTACATCTAAAACACGCCTTTACAATACATTTGGGTGAATATAAAAGGTCGTAAAAAAATTTTGAAAAACAGGTGATGATTCCGCTAAATATCGTCATAAGTCATTTCTATTAAACTAATCATACTTTTTATATTTTTAATGTTAAGATCACATTATTTTACATCTAAAACACGTATTTACAATACATTTGGGTGAATAAATAAAATAGAAAAAAAATTTGGGAAAAAATTTGGTAAAAAATGGTGATAATTCCGCTAAATATCGTATAAAGACATTTGTATTGAACTAATCATGCTTTTTATATTTTTATCGTTAAGTTCACAGAATTTTACATCTAAAACACCTCTTTACAATACATTTGGGTGAATATAAAAGGTCGTAAAAAAATTTTGAAAAACAGGTGATTAATCCGCTAAATATCGTCTTAGGTCATTTCTATTAAACTAATCATACTATTTATATTTTTAACGTTAAGTTCACACTATTTTACATCTAAAACACGTATTTACAATATATTTGGGTGAATAAAAAAAATAGAAAAAAAATTTGGGAAAAAATTTGGTAAAAAATGGTGATAATTCCGCTAAATATCGTTTAAAGTCATTTGTATTGAACTAATCATACTTTTTATATTTTTATCGTTAAGTTAACATAATTTTACATCTAAAACACCTCTTTACAATACATTTGGGTGAATATAAAAGGTCGTAAAAAAATTTTGAAAAACAGGTGATGAATCCGCTAAATATCGTCTCAGGTCATTTCTATTAAACTAATCATACTATTTATATTTTTAACGTTAAGTTCACATTATTTTACATCTAAAACACGTATTTACAATACATTTGGGTGAATACAAAAAATAGAAAAAAAATTTGGGAAAAAATTTGGTAAAAAATGGTGATAATTCCGCTAAATATCGTTTAAAGTCATTTGTATTGAACTAATCATACTTTTTATATTTTTATCGTTAAGTTAACATAATTTTACATCTAAAACACGTCTTTACAATACATTTGGGTGAATATAAAAGATCGTAAAAAAATTTTTAATAACAGGTGATGAATCCGCTAAATATCGTCTTAAGTCTAACTATTAAACTAATCATACTTTTTATATTTTTAACGTTAAGTTCACATTATTTTACATCTAAAACACGTCTTTACAATACATTTGGGTGAATATAAAAGGTCGTAAAAAATTTTTGAAAAACAGGTGATGATTCCGCTAAATATCGTCTTAAGTCATTTCTATTAAACTAATCATACTTTTTATATTTTTAACGTTAAGTTCACATTATTTTACATCTAAAACACGTATTTACAATACATTTGGGTGAATACAAAAAATAGAAAAAAAATTTGGGAAAAAATTTGGTAAAAAATGGTGATGAATCCGCTAAATATCGTCTTAAGTCATTTCTATTAAACTAATCATACTTTTTATATTTTTAACGTTAAGTTCAGATAATTTTACATCTAAAACACGTATTTACAATACATTTGGGTGAATAAAAAAAATAGAAAAAAAATTTGGGAAAAAATTTGGTAAAAAATGGTGATAATTCCGCTAAATAACGTCTTAAGTCATTTTTATTAAACTAATCATACTTTTTATATTTTTAACGTTAAGTTCACATTATTTTACATCTAAAACACGTATTTACAATACATTTGGGTGAATAAAAAAAATAGAAAAAAAATTTGGGAAAAAATTTGGAAAAAATGGTGATAATTCCGCTAAATATCGTTTAAAGACATTTGTATTGAACTAATCATACTTTTTATATTTTTAACGTTAAGTTCAGATAATTTTACATCTAAAACACGTATTTACAATACATTTGGGTGAATAAAAAAAATAGAAAAAAAATTTGGGAAAAAATTTGGTAAAAAATGGTGATAATTCCGCTAAATAACGTCTTAAGTCATTTTTATTAAACTAATCATACTTTTTATATTTTTATCGTTAAGTTAACATAATTTTACATCTAAAACACGTCTTTACAATACATTTGGGTGAATATAAAACGTCGTAAAAAAATTTTGAAAAACAGGTGATGAATCCGCTAAATATCGTCTTAAGTCATTTCTATTAAACTAATCATACTTTTTATATTTTTAACGTTATGTTCAGATAATTTTACATCTAAAACACGCCTTTACAATACATTTGGGTGAATATAAAAGGTCGTAAAAAAATTTTGAAAAACAGGTGATGATTCCGCTAAATATCGTCATAAGTCATTTCTATTAAACTAATCATACTTTTTATATTTTTAATGTTAAGATCACATTATTTTACATCTAAAACACGTATTTACAATACATTTGGGTGAATAAATAAAATAGAAAAAAAATTTGGGAAAAAATTTGGTAAAAAATGGTGATAATTCCGCTAAATATCGTATAAAGACATTTGTATTGAACTAATCATGCTTTTTATATTTTTATCGTTAAGTTCACAGAATTTTACATCTAAAACACCTCTTTACAATACATTTGGGTGAATATAAAAGGTCGTAAAAAATTTTGAAAAACAGGTGATTAATCCGCTAAATATCGTCATAAGTCATTTCTATTAAACTAATCATACTTTTTATATTTTTAATGTTAAGATCACATTATTTTACATCTAAAACACGTATTTACAATACATTTGGGTGAATAAAAAAAATAGAAAAAAAATTTGGGAAAAAATTTGGTAAAAAATGGTGATAATTCCGCTAAATATCGTTTAAAGTCATTTGTATTGAACTAATCATACTTTTTATATTTTTATCGTTAAGTTAACATAATTTTACATCTAAAACACGTCTTTACAATACAGTTGGGTGAATATAAAACGTCGTAAAAAAATTTTGAAAAACAGGTGATGAATCTGCTAAATATCGTCTTAAGTCATTTCTATTAAACTAATCATACTTTTTATATTTTTAACGTTATGTTCAGATAATTTTACATCTAAAACACGCCTTTACAATACATTTGGGTGAATATAAAAAATAGAAAAAAAATTTGGGAAAAAATTTGGTAAAAAATGGTGATAATTCCGCTAAATAACGTCTTAAGTCATTTTTATTAAACTAATCATACTTTTTATATTTTTATCGTTAAGTTAACATAATTTTACATCTAAAACACGTCTTTACAATACATTTGGGTGAATATAAAACGTCGTAAAAAAATTTTGAAAAACAGGTGATGAATCCGCTAAATATCGTCTTAAGTCATTTCTATTAAACTAATCATACTTTTTATATTTTTAACGTTATGTTCAGATAATTTTACATCTAAAACACGCCTTTACAATACATTTGGGTGAATATAAAAGGTCGTAAAAAAATTTTGAAAAACAGGTGATGATTCCGCTAAATATCGTCATAAGTCATTTCTATTAAACTAATCATACTTTTTATATTTTTAATGTTAAGATCACATTATTTTACATCTAAAACACGTATTTACAATACATTTGGGTGAATAAATAAAATAGAAAAAAAATTTGGGAAAAAATTTGGTAAAAAATGGTGATAATTCCGCTAAATATCGTATAAAGACATTTGTATTGAACTAATCATGCTTTTTATATTTTTATCGTTAAGTTCACAGAATTTTACATCTAAAACACCTCTTTACAATACATTTGGGTGAATATAAAAGGTCGTAAAAAATTTTGAAAAACAGGTGATTAATCCGCTAAATATCGTCATAAGTCATTTCTATTAAACTAATCATACTTTTTATATTTTTAATGTTAAGATCACATTATTTTACATCTAAAACACGTATTTACAATACATTTGGGTGAATAAAAAAAATAGAAAAAAAATTTGGGAAAAAATTTGGTAAAAAATGGTGATAATTCCGCAAAGTATCGTTTAAAGTCATTTGTATTGAACTAATCATACTATTTATATTTTTAACGTTAAGATCACATTATTTTACATCTAAAACACGTCTTTACAATACATTTGGGTGAATATAAAACGTCGTAAAAAATTTTTGAAAAACAGGTGATGATTCCGCTAAATATCGTCTTAAGTCATTTCTATTAAACTAATCATACTTTTTATATTTTTAACGTTAAGTTCAGATAATTTTACATCTAAAACACGTATTTACAATACATTTGGGTGAATAAAAACAATAGAAAAAAAATTTGGGAAAAAATTTGGTAAAAAATGGTGATAACTCCGCTAAATATCGTCTTAAGTCATTATTATTAAACTAATCATACTTTTTATATTTTTAACGTTAAGTTCACATTATTTTACATCTAAAACACGTATTTACAATACATTTGGGTGAATAAAAAAAATAGAAAAAAAATTTGGGAAAAAATTTGGTAAAAAATGGTGATAATTCCGCTAAATATCGTTTAAAGTCATTTGTATTGAACTAATCATACTTTTTATATTTTTATCGTTAAGTTAACATAATTTTACATCTAAAACACGTCTTTACAATACATTTGGGTGAATATAAAACGTCGTAAAAAAATTTTGAAAAACAGGTGATGAATCCGCTAAATATCGTCTTAAGTCATTTCTATTAAACTAATCATACTTTTTATATTTTTAACGTTATGTTCAGATAATTTTACATCTAAAACACGCCTTTACAATACATTTGGGTGAATATAAAAGGTCGTAAAAAAATTTTGAAAAACAGGTGATGATTCCGCTAAATATCGTCATAAGTCATTTCTATTAAACTAATCATACTTTTTATATTTTTAATGTTAAGATCACATTATTTTACATCTAAAACACGTATTTACAATACATTTGGGTGAATAAAAAAAATAGAAAAAAAATTTGGGAAAAAATTTGGTAAAAAATGGTGATAATTCCGCTAAATATCGTTTAAAGTCATTTGTATTGAACTAATCATACTTTTTATATTTTTAACGTTATGTTCAGATAATTTTACACCTAAAACACGCCTTTACAATACATTTGGGTGAATATAAAAGGTCGTAAAAAAATTTTGAAAAACAGGTGATGATTCCGCTAAATATCGTCTTAGGTCATTTCTATTAAACTAATCATACTATTTATATTTTTAACGTTAAGTTCACATTATTTTACATCTAAAACACGTATTTACAATACATTTGGGTGAATACAAAAAATAGAAAAAAAATTTGGGAAAAAATTTGGTAAAAAATGGTGATAATTCCGCTAAATATCGTTTAAAGTCATTTGTATTGAACTAATCATACTTTTTATATTTTTATCGTTAAGTTAACATAATTTTACATCTAAAACACGTCTTTACAATACATTTGGGTGAATATAAAAGGTCGTAAAAAAATTTTGAAAAACAGGTGATGATTCCGCTAAATATCGTCTTAAGTCATTTCTATTAAACTAATCATACTTTTTATATTTTTAACGTTAAGTTCAGATAATTTTACATCTAAAACACGTATTTACAATACATTTGGGTGAATAAAAAAAATAGAAAAAAAATTTGGGAAAAAATTTGGTAAAAAATGGTGATAACTCCGCTAAATATCGTCTTTAGTCATTTCTATTAAACTAATCATACTTTTTATATTTTTAACGTTAAGTTCAGATAATTTTACATCTAAAACACGTATTTACAATACATTTGGGTGAATAAAAAAAATAGAAAAAAAATTTGGGAAAAAATTTGGTAAAAAATGGTGATAATTCCGCTAAATATCGTTTAAAGTCATTTGTATTGAACTAATCATACTTTTTATATTTTTATCGTTAAGTTAACATAATTTCACATCTAAAACACGTCTTTACAATACATTTGGGTGAATATAAAACGTCGTAAAAAAAATTTGAAAAACAGGTGATGATTCCGCTAAATATCGTCATAAGTCATTTCTATTAAACTAATCATACTTTTTATATTTTTAATGTTAAGAACACATTATTTTACATCTAAAACACGTATTTACAATACATTTGGGTGAATAAAAAAAATAGAAAAAAAATTTGGGAAAAAATTTGGGAAAAAATTTGGTAAAAAATGGTGATAATTCCGCTAAATATCGTTTAAAGTCATTTGTATTGAACTAATCATACTTTTTATATTTTTAACGTTATGTTCAGATAATTTTACACCTAAAACACGCCTTTACAATACATTTGGGTGAATATAAAAGGTCGTAAAAAAATTTTGAAAAACAGGTGATGATTCCGCTAAATATCGTCTTAGGTCATTTCTATTAAACTAATCATACTATTTATATTTTTAACGTTAAGTTCACATTATTTTACATCTATAACACGTATTTACAATACATTTGGGTGAAGACAAAAAATAGAAAAAAAATTTGGGAAAAAATTTGGTAAAAAATGGTGATAATTCCGCTAAATATCGTTTAAAGTCATTTGTATTGAACTAATCATACTTTTTATATTTTTATCGTTAAGTTAACATAATTTTACATCTAAAACACGTCTTTACAATACATTTGGGTGAATATAAAAGGTCGTAAAAAAATTTTGAAAAACAGGTGATGATTCCGCTAAATATCGTCTTAAGTCATTTCTATTAAACTAATCATACTTTTTATATTTTTAACGTTAAGTTCAGATAATTTTACATCTAAAACACGTATTTACAATACATTTGGGTGAATAAAAAAAATAGAAAAAAAATTTGGGAAAAAATTTGGTAAAAAATGGTGATAACTCCGCTAAATATCGTCTTAAGTCATTTCTATTAAACTAATCATACTTTTTATATTTTTAACGTTATGTTCAGATAATTTTACATCTAAAACACGTATTTACAATACATTTGGGTGAATAAAAAAAATAGAAAAAAAATTTGGTAAAAAATGGTGATAATTCCGCTAAATATCGTTTAAAGTCATTTGTATTGAACTAATCATACTTTTTATATTTTTATCGTTAAGTTAACATAATTTTACATCTAAAACACGTCTTTACAATACATTTGGGTGAATATAAAAGGTCGTAAAAAAATTTTGAAAAACAGGTGATGATTCCGCTAAATATCGTCTTAAGTCATTTCTATTAAACTAATCATACTTTTTATATTTTTAACGTTAAGTTCAGATAATTTTACATCTAAAACACGTATTTACAATACATTTGGGTGAATAAAAAAAATAGAAAAAAAATTTGGGAAAAAATTTGGTAAAAAATGGTGATAACTCCGCTAAATATCGTCTTAAGTCATTATTATTAAACTAATCATACTTTTTATATTTTTAACGTTAAGTTCACATTATTTTACATCTAAAACACGTATTTACAATACATTTGGGTGAATAAAAAAAATAGAAAAAAAATTTGGGAAAAAATTTGGTAAAAAATGGTGATAATTCCGCTAAATATCGTTTAAAGTCATTTGTATTGAACTAATCATACTTTTTATATTTTTATCGTTAAGTTAACATAATTTTACATCTAAAACACGTCTTTACAATACATTTGGGTGAATATAAAACGTCGTAAAAAATTTTTGAAAAACAGGTGATGAATCCGCTAAATATCGTCTTAAGTCATTTCTATTAAACTAATCATACTTTTTATATTTTTAACGTTATGTTCAGATAATTTTACATCTAAAACACGCCTTTACAATACATTTGGGTGAATATAAAAGGTCGTAAAAAAATTTTGAAAAACAGGTGATGATTCCGCTAAATATCGTCATAAGTCATTTCTATTAAACTAATCATACTTTTTATATTTTTAATGTTAAGATCACATTATTTTACATCTAAAACACGTATTTACAATACATTTGGGTGAATAAAAAAAATAGAAAAAAAATTTGGGAAAAAATTTGGTAAAAAATGGTGATAATTCCGCTAAATATCGTTTAAAGTCATTTGTATTGAACTAATCATACTTTTTATATTTTTAACGTTATGTTCAGATAATTTTACACCTAAAACACGCCTTTACAATACATTTGGGTGAATATAAAAGGTCGTAAAAAAATTTTGAAAAACAGGTGATGATTCCGCTAAATATCGTCTTAGGTCATTTCTATTAAACTAATCATACTATTTATATTTTTAACGTTAAGTTCACATTATTTTACATCTAAAACACGTATTTACAATACATTTGGGTGAATACAAAAAATAGAAAAAAAATTTGGGAAAAAATTTGGTAAAAAATGGTGATAATTCCGCTAAATATCGTTTAAAGTCATTTGTATTGAACTAATCATACTTTTTATATTTTTATCGTTAAGTTAACATAATTTTACATCTAAAACACGTCTTTACAATACATTTGGGTGAATATAAAAGGTCGTAAAAAAATTTTGAAAAACAGGTGATGATTCCGCTAAATATCGTCTTAAGTCATTTCTATTAAACTAATCATACTTTTTATATTTTTAACGTTAAGTTCAGATAATTTTACATCTAAAACACGTATTTACAATACATTTGGGTGAATAAAAAAAATAGAAAAAAAATTTGGGAAAAAATTTGGTAAAAAATGGTGATAACTCCGCTAAATATCGTCTTTAGTCATTTCTATTAAACTAATCATACTTTTTATATTTTTAACGTTAAGTTCAGATAATTTTACATCTAAAACACGTATTTACAATACATTTGGGTGAATAAAAAAAATAGAAAAAAAATTTGGGAAAAAATTTGGTAAAAAATGGTGATAATTCCGCTAAATATCGTTTAAAGTCATTTGTATTGAACTAATCATACTTTTTATATTTTTATCGTTAAGTTAACATAATTTCACATCTAAAACACGTCTTTACAATACATTTGGGTGAATATAAAACGTCGTAAAAAAAATTTGAAAAACAGGTGATGATTCCGCTAAATATCGTCATAAGTCATTTCTATTAAACTAATCATACTTTTTATATTTTTAATGTTAAGATCACATTATTTTACATCTAAAACACGTATTTACAATACATTTGGGTGAATAAAAAAAATAGAAAAAAAATTTGGGAAAAAATTTGGGAAAAAATTTGGTAAAAAATGGTGATAATTCCGCTAAATATCGTTTAAAGTCATTTGTATTGAACTAATCATACTTTTTATATTTTTAACGTTATGTTCAGATAATTTTACACCTAAAACACGCCTTTACAATACATTTGGGTGAATATAAAAGGTCGTAAAAAAATTTTGAAAAACAGGTGATGATTCCGCTAAATATCGTCTTAGGTCATTTCTATTAAACTAATCATACTATTTATATTTTTAACGTTAAGTTCACATTATTTTACATCTATAACACGTATTTACAATACATTTGGGTGAAGACAAAAAATAGAAAAAAAATTTGGGAAAAAATTTGGTAAAAAATGGTGATAATTCCGCTAAATATCGTTTAAAGTCATTTGTATTGAACTAATCATACTTTTTATATTTTTATCGTTAAGTTAACATAATTTTACATCTAAAACACGTCTTTACAATACATTTGGGTGAATATAAAAGGTCGTAAAAAAATTTTGAAAAACAGGTGATGATTCCGCTAAATATCGTCTTAAGTCATTTCTATTAAACTAATCATACTTTTTATATTTTTAACGTTAAGTTCAGATAATTTTACATCTAAAACACGTATTTACAATACATTTGGGTGAATAAAAAAAATAGAAAAAAAATTTGGGAAAAAATTTGGTAAAAAATGGTGATAACTCCGCTAAATATCGTCTTAAGTCATTTCTATTAAACTAATCATACTTTTTATATTTTTAACGTTATGTTCAGATAATTTTACATCTAAAACACGTATTTACAATACATTTGGGTGAATAAAAAAAATAGAAAAAAAATTTGGTAAAAAATGGTGATAATTCCGCTAAATATCGTTTAAAGTCATTTGTATTGAACTAATCATACTTTTTATATTTTTATCGTTAAGTTAACATAATTTTACATCTAAAACACGTCTTACAATACATTTGGGTGAATATAATACGTCGTAAAAAAATTTTGAAAAACAGGTGATGATTCCGCTAAATATCGTCTTAGGTCATTTCTATTAAACTAATCATACTATTTATATTTTTAACGTTAAGTTCACATTATTTTACATCTAAAACACGTATTTACAATACATTTGGGTGAAGACAAAAAATAGAAAAAAAATTTGGGAAAAAATTTGGTAAAAAATGGTGATAATTCCGCTAAATATCGTTTAAAGTCATTTGTATTGAACTAATCATACTTTTTATATTTTTATCGTTAAGTTAACATAATTTTACATCTAAAACACGTCTTTACAATACATTTGGGTGAATATAAAAGGTCGTAAAAAAATTTTGAAAAACAGGTGATGATTCCGCTAAATATCGTCTTAAGTCATTTCTATTAAACTAATCATACTTTTTATATTTTTAACGTTAAGTTCAGATAATTTTACATCTAAAACACGTATTTACAATACATTTGGGTGAATAAAAAAAATAGAAAAAAAATTTGGGAAAAAATTTGGTAAAAAATGGTGATAACTCCGCTAAATATCGTCTTAAGTCATTTCTATTAAACTAATCATACTTTTTATATTTTTAACGTTATGTTCAGATAATTTTACGTCTAAAACACGTATTTACAATACATTTGGGTGAATAAAAAAAATAGAAAAAAAATTTGGGAAAAAATTTGGTAAAAAATGGTGATAATTCCGCTAAATATCGTTTAAAGTCATTTGTATTGAACTAATCATACTTTTTATATTTTTATCGTTAAGTTAACATAATTTTACATCTAAAACACGTCTTTACAATACATTTGGGTGAATATAATACGTCGTAAAAAAATTTTGAAAAACAGGTGATGAATCCGCTAAATATCGTCTTAAGTCATTTCTATTAAACTAATCATACTTTTTATATTTTTAACGTTATGTTCAGATAATTTTACATCTAAAACACGCCTTTACAATACATTTGGGTGAATATAAAAGGTCGTAAAAAAATTTTGAAAAACAGGTGATGATTCCGCTAAATATCGTCATAAGTCATTTCTATTAAACTAATCATACTTTTTATATTTTTAATGTTAAGATCACATTATTTTACATCTAAAACACGTATTTACAATACATTTGGGTGAATAAAAAAAATAGAAAAAAAATTTGGGAAAAAATTTGGTAAAAAATGGTGATAATTCCGCTAAATATCGTTTAAAGTCATTTGTATTGAACTAATCATAATTTTTATATTTTTATCGTTAAGTTAACATAATTTTACATCTAAAACACGTCTTTACAATACATTTGGGTGAATATAAAAGGTCGTAAAAAAATTTTGAAAAACAGGTGATGATTCCGCTAAATATCGTCTTAAGTCATTTCTATTAAACTAATCATACTTTTTATATTTTTAACGTTAAGTTCAGATAATTTTACATCTAAAACACGTATTTACAATACATTTGGGTGAATAAAAAAAATAGAAAAAAAATTTGGTAAAAAATGGTGATAATTCCGCTAAATATCGTTTAAAGTCATTTGTATTGAACTAATCATACTTTTTATATTTTTAACGTTAAGTTCAGATAATTTTACATCTAAAACACGTCTTTACAATACATTTGGGTGAATATAAAAGGTCGTAAAAAAATTTTGAAAAACAGGTTATGATTCCGCTAAATATCGTCATAAGTCATTTCTATTAAACTAATCATACTTTTTATATTTTTAACGTTAAGTTCAGATAATTTTACATCTAAAACACGTATTTACAATACATTTGGGTGAATAAAAAAAATAGAAAAAAAATTTGGGAAAAAATTTGGTAAAAAATGGTGATAATTCCGCTAAATATCGTTTAAAGTCATTTGTATTGAACTAATCATACTTTTTATATTTTTATCGTTAAGTTAACATAATTTTACATCTAAAACACGTCTTTACAATACATTTGGGTGAATATAAAAGGTCGTAAAAAAATTTTGAAAAACAGGTGATGAATCCGCTAAATATCGTCTTAAGTCATTTCTATTAAACTAATCATACTTTTTATATTTTTAACGTTATGTTCAGATAATTTTACATCTAAAACACGCCTTTACAATACATTTGGGTGAATATAAAAGGTCGTAAAAAAATTTTGAAAAACAGGTGATGATTCCGCTAAATATCGTCATAAGTCATTTCTATTAAACTAATCATACTTTTTATATTTTTAATGTTAAGATCACATTATTTTACATCTAAAACACGTATTTACAATACATTTGGGTGAATAAATAAAATAGAAAAAAAATTTGGGAAAAAATTTGGTAAAAAATGGTGATAATTCCGCTAAATTTCGTTTAAAGACATTTCTATTGAACTAATCATGCTTTTTATATTTTTATCGTTAAGTTCAAAGAATTTTACATCTAAAACACCTCTTTACAATACATTTGGGTGAATATAAAAGGTCGTAAAAAAATTTTGAAAAACAGGTGATGAATCCGCTAAATATCGTCTTAGGTCATTTCTATTAAACTAATCATACTATTTATATTTTTAACGTTAAGTTCACATTATTTTACATCTAAAACACGTATTTACAATACATTTGGGTGAATAAATAAAATAGAAAAAAAATTTGGGAAAAAATTTGGGAAAAAATTTGGTAAAAAATGGTGATAATTCCGCTAAATATCGTTTAAAGTCATTTGTATTGAACTAATCATAATTTTTATATTTTTATCGTTAAGTTAACATAATTTTACATCTAAAACACGTCTTTACAATACATTTGGGTGAATATAAAAGGTCGTAAAAAAATTTTGAAAAACAGGTGATGATTCCGCTAAATATCGTCTTAAGTCATTTCTATTAAACTAATCATACTTTTTATATTTTTAACGTTAAGTTCAGATAATTTTACATCTAAAACACGTATTTACAATACATTTGGGTGAATAAAAAAAATAGAAAAAAAATTTGGGAAAAAATTTGGTAAAAAATGGTGATAATTCCGCTAAATATCGTTTAAAGTCATTTGTATTGAACTAATCATACTTTTTATATTTTTATCGTTAAGTTAACATAATTTTACATCTAAAACACGTCTTTACAATACATTTGGGTGAATATAAAAGGTCGTAAAAAAATTTTGAAAAACAGGTGATGAATCCGCTAAATATCGTCTTAAGTCATTTCTATTAAACTAATCATACTTTTTATATTTTTAACGTTATGTTCAGATAATTTTACATCTAAAACACGCCTTTACAATACATTTGGGTGAATATAAAAGGTCGTAAAAAAATTTTGAAAAACAGGTGATGATTCCGCTAAATATCGTCATAAGTCATTTCTATTAAACTAATCATACTTTTTATATTTTTAATGTTAAGATCACATTATTTTACATCTAAAACACGTATTTACAATACATTTGGGTGAATAAATAAAATAGAAAAAAAATTTGGGAAAAAATTTGGTAAAAAATGGTGATAATTCCGCTAAATTTCGTTTAAAGACATTTCTATTGAACTAATCATGCTTTTTATATTTTTATCGTTAAGTTCAAAGAATTTTACATCTAAAACACCTCTTTACAATACATTTGGGTGAATATAAAAGGTCGTAAAAAAATTTTGAAAAACAGGTGATGAATCCGCTAAATATCGTCTTAGGTCATTTCTATTAAACTAATCATACTATTTATATTTTTAACGTTAAGTTCACATTATTTTACATCTAAAACACGTATTTACAATACATTTGGGTGAATAAATAAAATAGAAAAAAAATTTGGGAAAAAATTTGGGAAAAAATTTGGTAAAAAATGGTGATAATTCCGCTAAATATCGTTTAAAGTCATTTGTATTGAACTAATCATAATTTTTATATTTTTAACGTTAAGTTAACATAATTTTACATCTAAAACACGTCTTTACAATACATTTGGGTGAATATAAAAGGTCGTAAAAAAATTTTGAAAAACAGGTGATGATTCCGCTAAATATCGTCTTAAGTCATTTCTATTAAACTAATCATACTTTTTATATTTTTAACGTTAAGTTCAGATAATTTTACATCTAAAACACGTATTTACAATACATTTGGGTGAATAAAAAAAATAGAAAAAAAATTTGGTAAAAAATGGTGATAATTCCGCTAAATATCGTTTAAAGTCATTTGTATTGAACTAATCATACTTTTTATATTTTTAACGTTAAGTTCAGATAATTTTACATCTAAAACACGTCTTTACAATACATTTGGGTGAATATAAAAGGTCGTAAAAAAATTTTGAAAAACAGGTTATGATTCCGCTAAATATCGTCATAAGTCATTTCTATTAAACTAATCATACTTTTTATATTTTTAACGTTAAGTTCAGATAATTTTACATCTAAAACACGTATTTACAATACATTTGGGTGAATAAAAAAAATAGAAAAAAAATTTGGGAAAAAATTTGGTAAAAAATGGTGATAATTCCGCTAAATATCGTTTAAAGACATTTCTATTGAACTAATCATGCTTTTTATATTTTTATCGTTAAGTTCACAGAATTTTACATCTAAAACACCTCTTTACAATACATTTGGGTGAATATAAAAGGTCGTAAAAAAATTTTGAAAAACAGGTGATGAATCCGCTAAATATCGTCTTAGGTCATTTCTATTAAACTAATCATGCTATTTATATTTTTAACGTTAAGTTCACATTATTTTACATCTAAAACACGTATTTACAATACATTTGGGTGAATAAATAAAATAGAAAAAAAATTTGGGAAAAAATTTGGGAAAAAATTTGGTAAAAAATGGTGATAATTCCGCTAAATATCGTTTAAAGTCATTTGTATTGAACTAATCATACTTTTTATATTTTTATCGTTAAGTTAACATAATTTTACATCTAAAACACGTCTTTACAATACATTTGGGTGAATATAAAAGGTCGTAAAAAAATTTTGAAAAACAGGTGATGATTCCGCTAAATATCGTCTTAAGTCATTTCTATTAAACTAATCATACTTTTTATATTTTTAACGTTAAGTTCAGATAATTTTACATCTAAAACACGTATTTACAATACATTTGGGTGAATAAAAAAAATAGAAAAAAAATTTGGGAAAAAATTTGGTAAAAAATGGTGATAACTCCGCTAAATATCGTCTTAAGTCATTTCTATTAAACTAATCATACTTTTTATATTTTTAACGTTAAGTTCAGATAATTTTACATCTAAAACACGTATTTACAATACATTTGGGTGAATAAAAAAAATAGAAAAAAAATTTGGGAAAAAATTTGGTAAAAAATGGTGATAATTCCGCTAAATATCGTTTAAAGACATTTCTATTGAACTAATCATGCTTTTTATATTTTTATCGTTAAGTTCACAGAATTTTACATCTAAAACACCTCTTTACAATACATTTGGGTGAATATAAAAGGTCGTAAAAAAATTTTGAAAAACAGGTGATGATTCCGCTAAATATCGTCTTAGGTCATTTCTATTAAACTAATCATACTATTTATATTTTTAACGTTAAGTTCACATTATTTTACATCTAAAACACGTATTTACAATACATTTGGGTGAAGACAAAAAATAGAAAAAAAATTTGGGAAAAAATTTGGTAAAAAATGGTGATAATTCCGCTAAATATCGTTTAAAGTCATTTGTATTGAACTAATCATACTTTTTATATTTTTATCGTTAAGTTAACATAATTTTACATCTAAAACACGTCTTTACAATACATTTGGGTGAATATAAAAGGTCGTAAAAAAATTTTGAAAAACAGGTGATGATTCCGCTAAATATCGTCTTAAGTCATTTCTATTAAACTAATCATACTTTTTATATTTTTAACGTTAAGTTCAGATAATTTTACATCTAAAACACGTATTTACAATACATTTGGGTGAATAAAAAAAATAGAAAAAAAATTTGGGAAAAAATTTGGTAAAAAATGGTGATAACTCCGCTAAATATCGTCTTAAGTCATTTCTATTAAACTAATCATACTTTTTATATTTTTAACGTTATGTTCAGATAATTTTACGTCTAAAACACGTATTTACAATACATTTGGGTGAATAAAAAAAATAGAAAAAAAATTTGGGAAAAAATTTGGTAAAAAATGGTGATAATTCCGCTAAATATCGTTTAAAGTCATTTGTATTGAACTAATCATACTTTTTATATTTTTATCGTTAAGTTAACATAATTTTACATCTAAAACACGTCTTTACAATACATTTGGGTGAATATAATACGTCGTAAAAAAATTTTGAAAAACAGGTGATGAATCCGCTAAATATCGTCTTAAGTCATTTCTATTAAACTAATCATACTTTTTATATTTTAAACGTTATGTTCAGATAATTTTACATCTAAAACACGCCTTTACAATACATTTGGGTGAATATAAAAGGTCGTAAAAAAATTTTGAAAAACAGGTGATGATTCCGCTAAATATCGTCATAAGTCATTTCTATTAAACTAATCATACTTTTTATATTTTTAATGTTAAGATCACATTATTTTACATCTAAAACACGTATTTACAATACATTTGGGTGAATAAAAAAAATAGAAAAAAAATTTGGGAAAAAATTTGGTAAAAAATGGTGATAATTCCGCTAAATATCGTTTAAAGTCATTTGTATTGAACTAATCATAATTTTTATATTTTTATCGTTAAGTTAACATAATTTTACATCTAAAACACGTCTTTACAATACATTTGGGTGAATATAAAAGGTCGTAAAAAAATTTTGAAAAACAGGTGATGATTCCGCTAAATATCGTCTTAAGTCATTTCTATTAAACTAATCATACTTTTTATATTTTTAACGTTAAGTTCAGATAATTTTACATCTAAAACACGTATTTACAATACATTTGGGTGAATAAAAAAAATAGAAAAAAAATTTGGTAAAAAATGGTGATAATTCCGCTAAATATCGTTTAAAGTCATTTGTATTGAACTAATCATACTTTTTATATTTTTAACGTTAAGTTCAGATAATTTTACATCTAAAACACGTCTTTACAATACATTTGGGTGAATATAAAAGGTCGTAAAAAAATTTTGAAAAACAGGTTATGATTCCGCTAAATATCGTCATAAGTCATTTCTATTAAACTAATCATACTTTTTATATTTTTAACGTTAAGTTCAGATAATTTTACATCTAAAACACGTATTTACAATACATTTGGGTGAATAAAAAAAATAGAAAAAAAATTTGGGAAAAAATTTGGTAAAAAATGGTGATAATTCCGCTAAATATCGTTTAAAGTCATTTGTATTGAACTAATCATACTTTTTATATTTTTATCGTTAAGTTAACATAATTTTACATCTAAAACACGTCTTTACAATACATTTGGGTGAATATAAAAGGTCGTAAAAAAATTTTGAAAAACAGGTGATGATTCCGCTAAATATCGTCTTAAGTCATTTCTATTAAACTAATCATACTTTTTATATTTTTAACGTTAAGTTCAGATAATTTTACATCTAAAACACGTATTTACAATACATTTGGGTGAATAAAAAAAATAGAAAAAAAATTTGGGAAAAAATTTGGTAAAAAATGGTGATAACTCCGCTAAATATCGTCTTAAGTCATTTCTATTAAACTAATCATACTTTTTATATTTTTAACGTTAAGTTCAGATAATTTTACATCTAAAACACGTATTTACAATACATTTGGGTGAATAAAAAAAATAGAAAAAAAATTTGGGAAAAAATTTGGTAAAAAATGGTGATAATTCCGCTAAATATCGTTTAAAGACATTTCTATTGAACTAATCATGCTTTTTATATTTTTATCGTTAAGTTCACAGAATTTTACATCTAAAACACCTCTTTACAATACATTTGGGTGAATATAAAAGGTCGTAAAAAAATTTTGAAAAACAGGTGATGATTCCGCTAAATATCGTCTTAGGTCATTTCTATTAAACTAATCATACTATTTATATTTTTAACGTTAAGTTCACATTATTTTACATCTAAAACACGTATTTACAATACATTTGGGTGAAGACAAAAAATAGAAAAAAAATTTGGGAAAAAATTTGGTAAAAAATGGTGATAATTCCGCTAAATATCGTTTAAAGTCATTTGTATTGAACTAATCATACTTTTTATATTTTTATCGTTAAGTTAACATAATTTTACATCTAAAACACGTCTTTACAATACATTTGGGTGAATATAAAAGGTCGTAAAAAAATTTTGAAAAACAGGTGATGATTCCGCTAAATATCGTCTTAAGTCATTTCTATTAAACTAATCATACTTTTTATATTTTTAACGTTAAGTTCAGATAATTTTACATCTAAAACACGTATTTACAATACATTTGGGTGAATAAAAAAAATAGAAAAAAAATTTGGGAAAAAATTTGGTAAAAAATGGTGATAACTCCGCTAAATATCGTCTTAAGTCATTTCTATTAAACTAATCATACTTTTTATATTTTTAACGTTATGTTCAGATAATTTTACGTCTAAAACACGTATTTACAATACATTTGGGTGAATAAAAAAAATAGAAAAAAAATTTGGGAAAAAATTTGGTAAAAAATGGTGATAATTCCGCTAAATATCGTTTAAAGTCATTTGTATTGAACTAATCATACTTTTTATATTTTTATCGTTAAGTTAACATAATTTTACATCTAAAACACGTCTTTACAATACATTTGGGTGAATATAATACGTCGTAAAAAAATTTTGAAAAACAGGTGATGAATCCGCTAAATATCGTCTTAAGTCATTTCTATTAAACTAATCATACTTTTTATATTTTAAACGTTATGTTCAGATAATTTTACATCTAAAACACGCCTTTACAATACATTTGGGTGAATATAAAAGGTCGTAAAAAAATTTTGAAAAACAGGTGATGATTCCGCTAAATATCGTCATAAGTCATTTCTATTAAACTAATCATACTTTTTATATTTTTAATGTTAAGATCACATTATTTTACATCTAAAACACGTATTTACAATACATTTGGGTGAATAAAAAAAATAGAAAAAAAATTTGGGAAAAAATTTGGTAAAAAATGGTGATAATTCCGCTAAATATCGTTTAAAGTCATTTGTATTGAACTAATCATAATTTTTATATTTTTATCGTTAAGTTAACATAATTTTACATCTAAAACACGTCTTTACAATACATTTGGGTGAATATAAAAGGTCGTAAAAAAATTTTGAAAAACAGGTGATGATTCCGCTAAATATCGTCTTAAGTCATTTCTATTAAACTAATCATACTTTTTATATTTTTAACGTTAAGTTCAGATAATTTTACATCTAAAACACGTATTTACAATACATTTGGGTGAATAAAAAAAATAGAAAAAAAATTTGGTAAAAAATGGTGATAATTCCGCTAAATATCGTTTAAAGTCATTTGTATTGAACTAATCATACTTTTTATATTTTTAACGTTAAGTTCAGATAATTTTACATCTAAAACACGTCTTTACAATACATTTGGGTGAATATAAAAGGTCGTAAAAAAATTTTGAAAAACAGGTTATGATTCCGCTAAATATCGTCATAAGTCATTTCTATTAAACTAATCATACTTTTTATATTTTTAACGTTAAGTTCAGATAATTTTACATCTAAAACACGTATTTACAATACATTTGGGTGAATAAAAAAAATAGAAAAAAAATTTGGGAAAAAATTTGGTAAAAAATGGTGATAATTCCGCTAAATATCGTCTTAAGTCATTTCTATTAAACTAATCATACTTTTTATATTTTTAACGTTATGTTCAGATAATTTTACATCTAAAACACGCCTTTACAATACATTTGGGTGAATATAAAAGGTCGTAAAAAAATTTTGAAAAACAGGTGATGATTCCGCTAAATATCGTCATAAGTCATTTCTATTAAACTAATCATACTTTTTATATTTTTAATGTTAAGATCACATTATTTTACATCTAAAACACGTATTTACAATACATTTGGGTGAATAAATAAAATAGAAAAAAAATTTGGGAAAAAATTTGGTAAAAAATGGTGATAATTCCGCTAAATTTCGTTTAAAGACATTTCTATTGAACTAATCATGCTTTTTATATTTTTATCGTTAAGTTCACAGAATTTTACATCTAAAACACCTCTTTACAATACATTTGGGTGAATATAAAAGGTCGTAAAAAAATTTTGAAAAACAGGTGATGAATCCGCTAAATATCGTCTTAGGTCATTTCTATTAAACTAATCATACTATTTATATTTTTAACGTTAAGTTCACATTATTTTACATCTAAAACACGTATTTACAATACATATGGGTGAATAAATAAAATAGAAAAAAAATTTGGGAAAAAATTTGGGAAAAAATTTGGTAAAAAATGGTGATAATTCCGCTAAATATCGTTTAAAGTCATTTGTATTGAACTAATCATAATTTTTATATTTTTATCGTTAAGTTAACATAATTTTACATCTAAAACACGTCTTTACAATACATTTGGGTGAATATAAAAGGTCGTAAAAAAATTTTGAAAAACAGGTGATGATTCCGCTAAATATCGTCTTAAGTCATTTCTATTAAACTAATCATACTTTTTATATTTTTAACGTTAAGTTCAGATAATTTTACATCTAAAACACGTATTTACAATACATTTGGGTGAATATAAAAGGTCGTAAAAAAATTTTGAAAAACAGGTGATGATTCCGCTAAATATCGTCTTAAGTCATTTCTATTAAACTAATCATACTTTTTATATTTTTAACGTTAAGTTCAGATAATTTTACATCTAAAACACGTATTTACAATACATTTGGGTGAATAAAAAAAATAGAAAAAAAATTTGGGAAAAAATTTGGTAAAAAATGGTGATAACTCCGCTAAATATCGTCTTAAGTCATTTCTATTAAACTAATCATACTTTTTATATTTTTAACGTTATGTTCAGATAATTTTACGTCTAAAACACGTATTTACAATACATTTGGGTGAATAAAAAAAATAGAAAAAAAATTTGGGAAAAAATTTGGTAAAAAATGGTGATAATTCCGCTAAATATCGTTTAAAGTCATTTGTATTGAACTAATCATACTTTTTATATTTTTATCGTTAAGTTAACATAATTTTACATCTAAAACACGTCTTTACAATACATTTGGGTGAATATAATACGTCGTAAAAAAATTTTGAAAAACAGGTGATGAATCCGCTAAATATCGTCTTAAGTCATTTCTGTTAAACTAATCATACTTTTTATATTTTAAACGTTATGTTCAGATAATTTTACATCTAAAACACGCCTTTACAATACATTTGGGTGAATATAAAAGGTCGTAAAAAAATTTTGAAAAACAGGTGATGATTCCGCTAAATATCGTCATAAGTCATTTCTATTAAACTAATCATACTTTTTATATTTTTAATGTTAAGATCACATTATTTTACATCTAAAACACGTATTTACAATACATTTGGGTGAATAAAAAAAATAGAAAAAAAATTTGGGAAAAAATTTGGTAAAAAATGGTGATAATTCCGCTAAATATCGTTTAAAGTCATTTGTATTGAACTAATCATAATTTTTATATTTTTATCGTTAAGTTAACATAATTTTACATCTAAAACACGTCTTTACAATACATTTGGGTGAATATAAAAGGTCGTAAAAAAATTTTGAAAAACAGGTGATGATTCCGCTAAATATCGTCTTAAGTCATTTCTATTAAACTAATCATACTTTTTATATTTTTAACGTTAAGTTCAGATAATTTTACATCTAAAACACGTATTTACAATACATTTGGGTGAATAAAAAAAATAGAAAAAAAATTTGGTAAAAAATGGTGATAATTCCGCTAAATATCGTTTAAAGTCATTTGTATTGAACTAATCATACTTTTTATATTTTTAACGTTAAGTTCAGATAATTTTACATCTAAAACACGTCTTTACAATACATTTGGGTGAATATAAAAGGTCGTAGAAAAATTTTGAAAAACAGGTTATGATTCCGCTAAATATCGTCATAAGTCATTTCTATTAAACTAATCATACTTTTTATATTTTTAACGTTAAGTTCAGATAATTTTACATCTAAAACACGTATTTACAATACATTTGGGTGAATAAAAAAAATAGAAAAAAAATTTGGGAAAAAATTTGGTAAAAAATGGTGATAATTCCGCTAAATATCGTTTAAAGTCATTTGTATTGAACTAATCATACTTTTTATATTTTTATCGTTAAGTTAACATAATTTTACATCTAAAACACGTCTTTACAATACATTTGGGTGAATATAAAAGGTCGTAAAAAAATTTTGAAAAACAGGTGATGAATCCGCTAAATATCGTCTTAAGTCATTTCTATTAAACTAATCATACTTTTTATATTTTTAACGTTATGTTCAGATAATTTTACATCTAAAACACGCCTTTACAATACATTTGGGTGAATATAAAAGGTCGTAAAAAAATTTTGAAAAACAGGTGATGATTCCGCTAAATATCGTCATAAGTCATTTCTATTAAACTAATCATACTTTTTATATTTTTAATGTTAAGATCACATTATTTTACATCTAAAACACGTATTTACAATACATTTGGGTGAATAAATAAAATAGAAAAAAAATTTGGGAAAAAATTTGGTAAAAAATGGTGATAATTCCGCTAAATTTCGTTTAAAGACATTTTTATTGAACTAATCATGCTTTTTATATTTTTATCGTTAAGTTCACAGAATTTTACATCTAAAACACCTCTTTACAATACATTTGGGTGAATATAAAAGGTCGTAAAAAAATTTTGAAAAACAGGTGATGAATCCGCTAAATATCGTCTTAGGTCATTTCTATTAAACTAATCATACTATTTATATTTTTAACGTTAAGTTCACATTATTTTACATCTAAAACACGTATTTACAATACATTTGGGTGAATAAATAAAATAGAAAAAAAATTTGGGAAAAAATTTGGGAAAAAATTTGGTAAAAAATGGTGATAATTCCGCTAAATATCGTTTAAAGTCATTTGTATTGAACTAATCATAATTTTTATATTTTTATCGTTAAGTTAACATAATTTTACATCTAAAACACGTCTTTACAATACATTTGGGTGAATATAAAAGGTCGTAAAAAAATTTTGAAAAACAGGTGATGATTCCGCTAAATATCGTCTTAGGTCATTTCTATTAAACTAATCATACTTTTTATATTTTTAACGTTAAGTTCAGATAATTTTACATCTAAAACACGTATTTACAATACATTTGGGTGAATAAAAAAAATAGAAAAAAAATTTGGTAAAAAATGGTGATAATTCCGCTAAATATCGTTTAAAGTCATTTGTATTGAACTAATCGTACTTTTTATATTTTTAACGTTAAGTTCAGATAATTTTACATCTAAAACACGTCTTTACAATACATTTGGGTGAATATAAAAGGTCGTAAAAAAATTTTGAAAAACAGGTTATGATTCCGCTAAATATCGTCATAAGTCATTTCTATTAAACTAATCATACTTTTTATATTTTTAACGTTAAGTTCAGATAATTTTACATCTAAAACACGTATTTACAATACATTTGGGTGAATAAAAAAAATAGAAAAAAAATTTGGGAAAAAATTTGGTAAAAAATGGTGATAATTCCGCTAAATATCGTTTATAGACATTTCTATTGAACTAATCATGCTTTTTATATTTTTATCGTTAAGTTCACAGAATTTTACATCTAAAACACCTCTTTACAATACATTTGGGTGAATATAAAAGGTCGTAAAAAAATTTTGAAAAACAGGTGATGAATCCGCTAAATATCGTCTTAGGTCATTTCTATTAAACTAATCATGCTATTTATATTTTTAACGTTAAGTTCACATTATTTTACATCTAAAACACGTATTTACAATACATTTGGGTGAATAAATAAAATAGAAAAAAAATTTGGGAAAAAATTTGGGAAAAAATTTGGTAAAAAATGGTGATAATTCCGCTAAATATCGTTTAAAGTCATTTGTATTGAACTAATCATAATTTTTATATTTTTATCGTTAAGTTAACATAATTTTACATCTAAAACACGTCTTTACAATACATTTGGGTGAATATAAAAGGTCGTAAAAAAATTTTGAAAAACAGGTGATGATTCCGCTAAATATCGTCTTAAGTCATTTCTATTAAACTAATCATACTTTTTATATTTTTAACGTTAAGTTCAGATAATTTTACATCTAAAACACGTATTTACAATACATTTGGGTGAATAAAAAAAATAGAAAAAAAATTTGGGAAAAAATTTGGTAAAAAATGGTGATAATTCCGCTAAATATCGTCTTAAGTCATTATTATTAAACTAATCATACTTTTTGTATTTTTAACGTTAAGTTCACATTATTTTACATCTAAAACACGTATTTACAATACATTTGGGTGAATAAAAAAAATAGAAAAAAAATTTGGGAAAAAATTTGGTAAAAAATGGTGATAATTCCGCTAAATATCGTTTAAAGTCATTTGTATTGAACTAATCATACTTTTTATATTTTTATCGTTAAGTTAACATAATTTTACATCTAAAACACGTCTTTGCAATACATTTGGGTGAATATAAAAGGTCGTAAAAAAATTTTGAAAAACAGGTGATGAATCCGCTAAATATCGTCTTAAGTCATTTCTATTAAACTAATCATACTTTTTATATTTTTAACGTTATGTTCAGATAATTTTACATCTAAAACACGCCTTTACAATACATTTGGGTGAATATAAAAGGTCGTAAAAAAATTTTGAAAAACAGGTGATGATTCCGCTAAATATCGTCATAAGTCATTTCTATTAAACTAATCATACTTTTTATATTTTTAATGTTAAGATCACATTATTTTACATCTAAAACACGTATTTACAATACATTTGGGTGAATAAATAAAATAGAAAAAAAATTTGGGAAAAAATTTGGTAAAAAATGGTGATAATTCCGCTAAATTTCGTTTAAAGACATTTCTATTGAACTAATCATGCTTTTTATATTTTTATCGTTAAGTTCACAGAATTTTACATCTAAAACACCTCTTTACAATACATTTGGGTGAATATAAAAGGTCGTAAAAAAATTTTGAAAAACAGGTGATGAATCCGCTAAATATCGTCTTAGGTCATTTCTATTAAACTAATCATACTATTTATATTTTTAACGTTAAGTTCACATTATTTTACATCTAAAACACGTATTTACAATACATTTGGGTGAATAAATAAAATAGAAAAAAAATTTGGGAAAAAATTTGGGAAAAAATTTGGTAAAAAATGGTGATAATTCCGCTAAATATCGTTTAAAGTCATTTGTATTGAACTAATCATAATTTTTATATTTTTATCGTTAAGTTAACATAATTTTACATCTAAAACACGTCTTTACAATACATTTGGGTGAATATAAAAGGTCGTAAAAAAATTTTGAAAAACAGGTGATGATTCCACTAAATATCGTCTTAAGTCATTTCTATTAAACTAATCATACTTTTTATATTTTTAACGTTAAGTTCAGATAATTTTACATCTAAAACACGTATTTACAATACATTTGGGTGAATAAAAAAAATAGAAAAAGAATTTGGTAAAAAATGGTGATAATTCCGCTAAATATCGTTTAAAGTCATTTGTATTGAACTAATCATACTTTTTATATTTTTAACGTTAAGTTCAGATAATTTTACATCTAAAACACGTCTTTACAATACATTTGGGTGAATATAAAAGGTCGTAAAAAAATTTTGAAAAACAGGTTATGATTCCGCTAAATATCGTCATAAGTCATTTCTATTAAACTAATCATACTTTTTATATTTTTAACGTTAAGTTCAGATAATTTTACATCTAAAACACGTATTTACAATACATTTGGGTGAATAAAAAAAATAGAAAAAAAATTTGGGAAAAAATTTGGTAAAAAATGGTGATAATTCCGCTAAATATCGTTGAAAGTCATTTGTATTGAACTAATCATACTTTTTATATTTTTATCGTTAAGTTAACATAATTTTACATCTAAAACACGTCTTTGCAATACATTTGGGTGAATATAAAAGGTCGTAAAAAAATTTTGAAAAACAGGTGATGAATCCGCTAAATATCGTCTTAAGTCATTTCTATTAAACTAATCATACTTTTTATATTTTTAACGTTATGTTCAGATAATTTTACATCTAAAACACGCCTTTACAATACATTTGGGTGAATATAAAAGGTCGTAAAAAAATTTTGAAAAACAGGTGATGATTCCGCTAAATATCGTCATAAGTCATTTCTATTAAACTAATCATACTTTTTATATTTTTAATGTTAAGATCACATTATTTTACATCTAAAACACGTATTTACAATACATTTGGGTGAATAAATAAAATAGAAAAAAAATTTGGGAAAAAATTTGGTAAAAAATGGTGATAATTCCGCTAAATTTCGTTTAAAGACATTTCTATTGAACTAATCATGCTTTTTATATTTTTATCGTTAAGTTCACAGAATTTTACATCTAAAACACCTCTTTACAATACATTTGGGTGAATATAAAAGGTCGTAAAAAAATTTTGAAAAACAGGTGATGAATCCGCTAAATATCGTCTTAGGTCATTTCTATTAAACTAATCATACTATTTATATTTTTAACGTTAAGTTCACATTATTTTACATCTAAAACACGTATTTACAATACATTTGGGTGAATAAATAAAATAGAAAAAAAATTTGGGAAAAAATTTGGGAAAAAATTTGGTAAAAAATGGTGATAATTCCGCTAAATATCGTTTAAAGTCATTTGTATTGAACTAATCATAATTTTTATATTTTTATCGTTAAGTTAACATAATTTTACATCTAAAACACGTCTTTACAATACATTTGGGTGAATATAAAAGGTCGTAAAAAAATTTTGAAAAACAGGTGATGATTCCACTAAATATCGTCTTAAGTCATTTCTATTAAACTAATCATACTTTTTATATTTTTAACGTTAAGTTCAGATAATTTTACATCTAAAACACGTATTTACAATACATTTGGGTGAATAAAAAAAATAGAAAAAAAATTTGGTAAAAAATGGTGATAATTCCGCTAAATATCGTTTAAAGTCATTTGTATTGAACTAATCATACTTTTTATATTTTTAACGTTAAGTTCAGATAATTTTACATCTAAAACACGTCTTTACAATACATTTGGGTGAATATAAAAGGTCGTAAAAAAATTTTGAAAAACAGGTTATGATTCCGCTAAATATCGTCATAAGTCATTTCTATTAAACTAATCATACTTTTTATATTTTTAACGTTAAGTTCAGATAATTTTACATCTAAAACACGTATTTACAATACATTTGGGTGAATAAAAAAAATAGAAAAAAAATTTGGGAAAAAATTTGGTAAAAAATGGTGATAATTCCGCTAAATATCGTTTAAAGTCATTTGTATTGAACTAATCATACTTTTTATATTTTTATCGTTAAGTTAACATAATTTTACATCTAAAGAACGTCTTTACAATACATTTGGGTGAATATAAAAGGTCGTAAAAAAATTTTGAAAAACAGGTGATGAATCCGCTAAATATCGTCTTAAGTCATTTCTATTAAACTAATCATACTTTTTATATTTTTAACGTTATGTTCAGATAATTTTACATCTAAAACACGCCTTTACAATACATTTGGGTGAATATAAAAGGTCGTAAAAAAATTTTGAAAAACAGGTGATGATTCCGCTAAATATCGTCATAAGTCATTTCTATTAAACTAATCATACTTTTTATATTTTTAATGTTAAGATCACATTATTTTACATCTAAAACACGTATTTACAATACATTTGGGTGAATAAATAAAATAGAAAAAAAATTTGGGAAAAAATTTGGGAAAAAATTTGGTAAAAAATGGTGATAATTCCGCTAAATATCGTTTAAAGACATTTCTATTGAACTAATCATGCTTTTTATATTTTTATCGTTAAGTTCACAGAATTTTACATCTAAAACACCTCTTTACAATACATTTGGGTGAATATAAAAGGTCGTAAAAAAATTTTGAAAAACAGGTGATGAATCCGCTAAATATCGTCTTAGGTCATTTCTATTAAACTAATCATGCTATTTATATTTTTAACGTTAAGTTCACATTATTTTACATCTAAAACACGTATTTACAATACATTTGGGTGAATAAATAAAATAGAAAAAAAATTTGGGAAAAAATTTGGGAAAAAATTTGGTAAAAAATGGTGATAATTCCGCTAAATATCGTCTTAAGTCATTATTATTAAACTAATCATACTTTTTGTATTTTTAACGTTAAGTTCACATTATTTTACATCTAAAACACGTATTTACAATACATTTGGGTGAAAACAAAAAATAGAAAAAAAATTTGGGAAAAAAATTGGTAAAAAATGGTGATAATTCCGCAAAGTATCGTTTAAAGTCATTTGTATTGAACTAATCATACTATTTATATTTTTAACGTTAAGATCAAATTTTTTTACATCTAAAACACGTCTTTACAATACATTTGGGTGAATTTAAAACGTCGTAAAAAATTTTTGAAAAACAGGTGATGAATCCGCTAAATATCGTCTTAAGTCATTTCTATTAAACTAATCATACTTTTTATATTTTTAACGTTAAGTTCAGATAATTTTTCATCTAAAACACGTCTTTACAATACATTTGGGTGAATATAAAAGGTCGTAAAAAAATTTTGAAAAACAGGTTATGATTCCGCTAAATATCGTCATAAGTCATTTCTATTAAACTAATCATACTTTTTATATTTTTAACGTTAAGTTCAGATAATTTTACATCTAAAACACGTATTTACAATACATTTGGGTGAATAAAAAAAATAGAAAAAAAATTTGGGAAAAAATTTGGTAAAAAATGGTGATAATTCCGCTAAATATCGTTTAAAGTCATTTGTATTGAACTAATCATACTTTTTATATTTTTATCGTTAATTTCACGTAATTTAACATCTAAAACACGTCTTTACAATACATTTGGGTGAATATAAAAGGTCGTAAAAAAATTTTGAAAAACAGGTGATGATTCCGCTAAATATCGTCTTAAGTCATTTCTATTAAACTAATCATACTTTTTATATTTTTAACGTTAAGTTCACATTATTTTACATCTAAAACACGTATTTACAATACATTTGGGTGAATATAAAAGGTCGTAAAAAAATTTTGAAAAACAGGTGATGAATCCGCTAAATATCGTCTTAGGTCATTTCTATTAAACGAATCATACTATTTATATTTTTAACGTTAAGTTCACATTATTTTACATCTAATACACGTATTTACAATACATTAGGGTGAATACAAAAAATAGAAAAAAAATTTGGGAAAAAATTTGGTAAAAAATGGTGATAATTCCGCTAAATATCGTTTAAAGTCATTTGTATTGAACTAATCATACTTTTTATATTTTTATCGTTAAGTTAACATAATTTTACATCTAAAACACGTCTTTACAATACATTTGGGTGAATATAAAAGGTCGTAAAAAAATTTTGAAAAACAGGTGATGATTCCGCTAAATATCGTCTTAAGTCATTTCTATTAAACTAATCATACTTTTTATATTTTTAACGTTAAGTTCAGATAATTTTACATCTAAAACACGTATTTACAATACATTTGGGTGAATAAAAAAAATAGAAAAAAAATTTGGGAAAAAATTTGGTAAAAAATGGTGATAATTCCGCTAAATATCGTCTTAAGTCATTATTATTAAACTAATCATACTTTTTATATTTTTAACGTTAAGTTCACATTATTTTACATCTAAAACACGTATTTACAATACATTTGGGTGAAAACAAAAAATAGAAAAAAAATTTGGGAAAAAAATTGGTAAAAAATGGTGATAATTCCGCAAAGTATCGTTTAAAGTCATTTGTATTGAACTAATCATACTATTTATATTTTTAACGTTAAGATCACATTATTTTACATCTAAAACACGTCTTTACAATACATTTGGGTGAATATAAAACGTCGTAAAAAATTTTTGAAAAACAGGTTATGATTCCGCTAAATATCGTCATAAGTCATTTCTATTAAACTAATCATACTTTTTATATTTTTAATGTTAAGATCACATTATTTTACATCTAAAACACGTATTTACAATACATTTGGGTGAATAAAAAAAATAGAAAAAAAATTTGGGAAAAAATTTGGTAAAAAATGGTGATAATTCCGCTAAATATCTTTTAAAGTCATTTGTATTGAACTAATAATACTTTTTATATTTTTATCGTTAAGTTAACATAATTTTACATCTAAAACACGTCTTTACAATACATTTGGGTGAATATAAAACGTCGTAAAAAAATTTTGAAAAACAGGTGATGAATCCGCTAAATATCGTTATTAAGTCATTTCTATTAAACTAATCATACTTTTTATATTTTTAACGTTAAGTTCAGATAATTTTACATCTAAAACACGTATTTACAATACATTTGGGTGAATAAAAAAAATAGAAAAAAAATTTGGGAAAAAATTTGGTAAAAAATGGTGATAATTCCGCTAAATATCGTTTAAAGTCATTTGTATTGAACTAATCATACTTTTTATATTTTTATCGTTAAGTTAACATAATTTTACATCTAAAACACGTCTTTACAATACATTTGGGTGAATATAAAACGTCGTAAAAAAATTTTGATAAACAGGTGATGAATCCGCTAAATATCGTCTTAAGTCATTTCTATTAAACTAATCATACTTTTTATATTTTTAACGTTATGTTCAGATAATTTTACATCTAAAACACGCCTTTACAATACATTTGGGTGAATATAAAAGGTCGTAAAAAAATTTTGAAAAACAGGTGATGATTCCGCTAAATATCGTCATAAGTCATTTCTATTAAACTAATCATACTTTTTATATTTTTAATGTTAAGATCACATTATTTTACATCTAAAACACGTATTTACAATACATTTGGGTGAATAAAAAAAATAGAAAAAAAATTTGGGAAAAAATTTGGTAAAAAATGGTGATAATTCCGCTAAATATCGTTTAAAGTCATTTGTATTGAACTAATCATACTTTTTATATTTTTATCGTTAAGTTAACATAATTTTACATCTAAAACACGTCTTTACAATACATTTGGGTGAATATAAAACGTCGTAAAAAAATTTTGAAAAACAGGTGATGAATCCGCTAAATATCGTCTGAAGTCATTTCTATTAAACTAATCATACTTTTTATATTTTTAACGTTAAGTTCAGATAATTTTACATCTAAAACACGTATTTACAATACATTTGGGTGAATAAAAAAAATAGAAAAAAAATTTGGGAAAAAATTTGGTAAAAAATGGTGATAATTCCGCTAAATATCGTTTAAAGTCATTTGTATTGAACTAATCATACTTTTTATATTTTTATCGTTAAGATAACATCATTTTACATCTAAAACACGTCTTTACAATACATTTGGGTGAATATAAAACGTCGTAAAAAAATTTTGAAAAACAGGTGATGAATCAGCTAAATATCGTCTTAAGTCATTTCTATTAAACTAATCATACTTTTTATATTTTTAACGTTAAGTTCAGATAATTTTACATCTAAAACACGTATTTACAATTCATTTGGGTGAATAAAAAAAATAAAAAAAAAATTTGGGAAAAAATTTGGTAAAAAATGGTGATAATTCCGCTAAATATCGTTTAAAGTCATTTGTATTTTACTAATCATACTTTTTATATTTTTAACGTTAAGTTCACATTATTTTACATCTAAAACACGTATTTACAATACATTTGGGCGAATACAAAAAATAGAAAAAAAATTTGGTAAAAAATGGTGATAATTCCGCTAAATATCGTTTAAAGTCATTTGTATTGAACTAATCATACTTTTTATATTTTTATCGTTAAGTTAACATAATTTTACATCTAAAACACGTCTGTAAAATACATTTGGGTGAATATAAAACGTCGTAAAAAAATTTTGAAAAACAGGTGATGAATCCGCTAAATATCGTCTTAAGTCATTTCTATTAAACTAATCATACTTTTTATATTTTTAACGTTAAGTTCAGATAATTTTACATCTAAAACACGTATTTACAATACATTTGGGTGAATAAAAAAAATAGAAAAAAAATTTGGGAAAAAATTTGGTAAAAAATGGTGATAATTCCGCTAAATATCGTTTAAAGTCATTTGTATTGAACTAATCATACTTTTTATATTTTTATCGTTAAGTTAACATAATTTTACATCTAAAACACGTCTTTACAATACATTTGGGTGAATATAAAACGTCGTAAAAAAATTTTGAAAAACAGGTGATGAATCCGCTAAATATCGTCTTAAGTCATTTCTATTAAACTAATCATACTTTTTATATTTTTAACGTTAAGTTCACATTATTTTACATCTAAAACACGTATTTACAATACATTTGGGTGAATAAAAAAAATAGAAAAAAAATTTGGGAAAAAATTTGGTAAAAAATGGTGATAATTCCGCTAAATATCGTCTTAAGTCATTATTATTAAACTAATCATACTTTTTATATTTTTAACGTTAAGTTCACATTATTTTACATCTAAAACACGTATTTACAATACATTTGGGTGAATAAAAAAAATAGAAAAAAAATTTGGGAAAAAATTTGGTAAAAAATGGTGATAATTCCGCTAAATATCGTTTAAAGTCATTTGTATTGAACTAATCATACTTTTTATATTTTTATCGTTAAGTTAACATAATTTTACATCTAAAACACGTCTTTACAATACATTTGGGTGAATATAAAACGTCGTAAAAAAATTTTGAAAAACAGGTGATGAATCCGCTAAATATCGTCTTAAGTCATTTCTATTAAACTAATCATACTTTTTATATTTTTAACGTTAAGTTCACATTATTTTACATCTAAAACACGTATTTACAATACATTTGGGTGAAAACAAAAAATAGAAAAAAAATTTGGGAAAAAAATTGGTAAAAAATGGTGATAATTCCGCAAAGTATCGTTTAAAGTCATTTGTATTGAACTAATCATACTATTTATATTTTTAACGTTAAGATCACATTATTTTACATCTAAAACACGTCTTTACAATACATTTGGGTGAATATAAAACGTCGTAAAAAATTTTTGAAAAACAGGTGATGAATCCGCTAAATATCGTCTTAAGTCATTTCTATTAAACTAATCATACTTTTTATATTTTTAACGTTAAGTTCAGATAATTTTACATCTAAAACACGTCTTTACAATACATTTGGGTGAATATAAAAAATAGAAAAAAAATTTGGGAAAAAATTTGGTAATAATTGGTGATAATTCCGCTAAATATCGTTTAAAGTCATTTGTATTGAACTAATCATACTTTTTATATTTTTATCGTTAAGTTCACATAATTTTACATCTAAAACACGTCTTTACAATACATTTGGGTGAATATAAAAGGTCGTAAAAAAATTTTGAAAAACAGGTTATGATTCCGCTAAATATCGTCATAAGTCATTTCTATTAAACTAATCATACTTTTTATATTTTTAACGTTAAGTTCAGATAATTTTACATCTAAAACACGTATTTACAATACATTTGGGTGAATAAAAAAAATAGAAAAAAAATTTGGGAAAAAATTTGGTAAAAAATGGTGATAATTCCGCTAAATATCGTCTTAAGTCATTTCTTTTAAACTAATCATACTTTTTATATTTTTAACGTTAAGTTCAGATAATTTTACATCTAAAACACGTATTTACAATACATTTGGGTGAATAAAAAAAATAGAAAAAAAATTTGGGAAAAAATTTGGTAAAAAATGGTGATAATTCCGCTAAATATCGTTTAAAGTCATTTGTATTGAACTAATCATACTTTTTATATTTTTATCGTTAAGTTAACATAATTTTACATCTAAAACACGTCTTTACAATACATTTGGGTGAATATAAAACGTCGTAAAAAAATTTTGAAAAACAGGTGATGAATCCGCTAAATATCGTCTTAAGTCATTTCTATTAAACTAATCATACTTTTTATATTTTTAACGTTAAGTTCACATTATTTTACATCTAAAACACGTATTTACAATACATTTGGGTGAAAACAAAAAATAGAAAAAAAATTTGGGAAAAAAATTGGTAAAAAATGGTGATAATTCCGCAAAGTATCGTTTAAAGTCATTTGTATTGAACTAATCATACTATTTATATTTTTAACGTTAAGATCACATTATTTTACATCTAAAACACGTCTTTACAATACATTTGGGTGAATATAAAACGTCGTAAAAAATTTTTGAAAAACAGGTGATGAATCCGCTAAATATCGTCTTAAGTCATTTCTATTAAACTAATCATACTTTTTATATTTTTAACGTTAAGTTCAGATAATTTTACATCTAAAACACGTCTTTACAATACATTTGGGTGAATATAAAAAATAGAAAAAAAATTTGGGAAAAAATTTGGTAATAAATGGTGATAATTCCGCTAAATATCGTTTAAAGTCATTTGTATTGAACTAATCATACTTTTTATATTTTTATCGTTAAGTTCACATAATTTTACATCTAAAACTCGTCTTTACAATACATTTGGGTGAATATAAAAGGTCGTAAAAAAATTTTGAAAAACAGGTTATGATTCCGCTAAATATCGTCATAAGTCATTTCTATTAAACTAATCATACTTTTTATATTTTTAACGTTAAGTTCAGATAATTTTACATCTAAAACACGTATTTACAATACATTTGGGTGAATAAAAAAAATAGAAAAAAAATTTGGGAAAAAATTTGGTAAAAAATGGTGATAATTCCGCTAAATATCGTCTTAAGTCATTTCTTTTAAACTAATCATACTTTTTATATTTTTAACGTTAAGTTCAGATAATTTTACATCTAAAACACGTATTTACAATACATTTGGGTGAATAAAAAAAATAGAAAAAAAATTTGGGAAAAAATTTGGTAAAAAATGGTGATAATTCCGCTAAATATCGTCTTAAGTCATTATTATTAAACTAATCATACTTTTTATATTTTTAACGTTAAGTTCACATTATTTTACATCTAAAACACGTCTTTACAATACATTTGGGTGAATATAAAACGTCGTAAAAAAATTTTGAAAAACAGGTGATGAATCCGCTAAATATCGTCATAAGTCATTTCTATTAAACTAATCATACTTTTTATATTTTTAATGTTAAGATCACATTATTTTACATCTAAAACACGTATTTACAATACATTTGGGTGAATAAAAAAAATAGAAAAAAAATTTGGGAAAAAATTTGGTAAAAAATGGTGATAATTCCGCTAAATATCGTTTAAAGTCATTTGTATTGAACTAATCATACTTTTTATATTTTTATCGTTAAGTTAACATAATTTTACATCTAAAACACGTCTTTACAATACATTTGGGTGAATATAAAACGTCGTAAAAAAATTTTGAAAAACAGGTGATGAATCCGCTAAATATCATCTTAGGTCATTTCTATTAAACTAATCATACTATTTATATTTTTAACGTTAAGTTCACATTATTTTACATCTAAAACACGTATTTACAATACATTTGGGTGAATACAAAAAATAGAAAAAAAATTTGGGAAAAAATTTGGTAAAAAATGGTGATAATTCCGCTAAATATCGTTTAAAGTCATTTGTATTGAACTAATCATACTTTTTATATTTTTATCGTTAAGTTAACATAATTTTACATCTAAAACACGTCTTTACAATACATTTGGGTGAATATAAAAGGTCGTAAAAAAATTTTGAAAAACAGGTGATGATTCCGCTAAATATCGTCTTAAGTCATTTCTATTAAACTAATCATACTTTTTATATTTTTAACGTTAAGTTCAGATAATTTTACATCTAAAACACGTATTTACAATACATTTGGGTGAATAAAAAAAATAGAAAAAAAATTTGGGAAAAAATTTGGTAAAAAATGGTGATAATTCCGCTAAATATCGTCTTAAGTCATTATTATTAAACTAATCATACTTTTTATATTTTTAACGTTAAGTTCACATTATTTTACATCTAAAACACGTCTTTACAATACATTTGGGTGAATATAAAACGTCGTAAAAAAATTTTGAAAAACAGGTGATGAATCCGCTAAATATCGTCATAAGTCATTTCTATTAAACTAATCATACTTTTTATATTTTTAATGTTAAGATCACATTATTTTACATCTAAAACACGTATTTACAATACATTTGGGTGAATAAAAAAAATAGAAAAAAAATTTGGGAAAAAATTTGGTAAAAAATGGTGATAATTCAGCAAAGTATCGTTTAAAGTCATTTGTATTGAACTAATCATACTATTTATATTTTTAACGTTAAGATCACATTATTTTACATCTAAAACACGTCTTTACAATACATTTGGGTGAATATAAAACGTCGTAAAAAATTTTTGAAAAACAGGTGATGAATCCGCTAAATATCGTCTTAAGTCATTTCTATTAAACTAATCATACTTTTTATATTTTTAACGTTAAGTTCAGATAATTTTACATCTAAAACACGTCTTTACAATACATTTGGGTGAATATAAAAGGTCGTAAAAAAATTTTGAAAAACAGGTTATGATTCCGCTAAATATCGTCATAAGTCATTTCTATTAAACTAATCATACTTTTTATATTTTTAACGTTAAGTTCAGATAATTTTACATCTAAAACACGTATTTACAATACATTTGGGTGAATAAAAAAAATAGAAAAAAAATTTGGGAAAAAATTTGGTAAAAAATGGTGATAATTCCGCTAAATATCGTCTTAAGTCATTTCTTTTAAACTAATCATACTTTTATATTTTTAACGTTAAGTTCACATTATTTTACATCTAAAACACGTATTTACAATACATTTGGGTGAATACAAAAAATAGAAAAAAAATTTGGGAAAAAATTTGGTAAAAAATGGTGATAATTCCGCTAAATATCGTTTAAAGTCATTTGTATTGAACTAATCATACTTTTTATATTTTTATCGTTAAGTTAACATAATTTTACATCTAAAACACGTCTTTACAATACATTTGGGTGAATATAAAAGGTCGTAAAAAAATTTTGAAAAACAGGTGATGATTCCGCTAAATATCGTCTTAAGTCATTTCTATTAAACTAATCATACTTTTTATATTTTTAACGTTAAGTTCAGATAATTTTACATCTAAAACACGTATTTACAATACATTTGGGTGAATAAAAAAAATAGAAAAAAAATTTGGGAAAAAATTTGGTAAAAAATGGTGATAATTCCGCTAAATATCGTCTTAAGTCATTATTATTAAACTAATCACACTTTTTATATTTTTAACGTTAAGTTCACATTATTTTACATCTAAAACACGTCTTTACAATACATTTGGGTGAATATAAAACGTCGTAAAAAATTTTTGAAAAACAGGTGATGAATCCGCTAAATATCGTCATAAGTCATTTCTATTAAACTAATCATACTTTTTATATTTTTAACGTTAAGTTCAGATAATTTTACATCTAAAACACGTGTTTACAATACATTTGGGTGAATAAAAAAAATAGAAAAAAAATTTGGGAAAAAATTTGGTAAAAAATGGTGATAATTCCGCTAAATATCGTCTTAAGTCATTATTATTAAACTAATCATACTTTTTATATTTTTAACGTTAAGTTCACATTATTTTACATCTAAAACACGTCTTTACAATACATTTGGGTGAATATAAAACGTCGTAAAAAAATTTTGAAAAACAGGTGATGAATCCGCTAAATATCGTCATAAGTCATTTCTATTAAACTAATCATACTTTTTATATTTTTAATGTTAAGATCACATTATTTTACATCTAAAACACGTATTTACAATACATTTGGGTGAATAAAAAAAATAGAAAAAAAATTTGGGAAAAAATTTGGTAAAAAATGGTGATAATTCCGCTAAATATCGTTTAAAGTCATTTGTATTGAACTAATCATACTTTTTATATTTTTATCGTTAAGTTAACATAATTTTACATCTAAAACACGTCTTTACAATACATTTGGGTGAATATAAAACGTCGTAAAAAAATTTTGAAAAACAGGTGATGAATCCGCTAAATATCGTCTTAGGTCATTTCTATTAAACTAATCATACTATTTATATTTTTAACGTTAAGTTCACATTATTTTACATCTAAAACACGTATTTACAATACATTTGGGTGAATACAAAAAATAGAAAAAAAATTTGGGAAAAAATTTGGTAAAAAATGGTGATAATTCCGCTAAATATCGTTTAAAGTCATTTGTATTGAACTAATCATACTTTTTATATTTTTATCGTTAAGTTAACATAATTTTACATCTAAAACACGTCTTTACAATACATTTGGGTGAATATAAAAGGTCGTAAAAAAATTTTGAAAAACAGGTGATGATTCCGCTAAATATCGTCTTAAGTCATTTCTATTAAACTAATCATACTTTTTATATTTTTAACGTTAAGTTCAGATAATTTTACATCTAAAACACGTATTTACAATACATTTGGGTGAATAAAAAAAATAGAAAAAAAATTTGGGAAAAAATTTGGTAAAAAATGGTGATAATTCCGCTAAATATCGTCTTAAGTCATTATTATTAAACTAATCATACTTTTTATATTTTTAACGTTAAGTTCACATTATTTTACATCTAAAACACGTCTTTACAATACATTTGGGTGAATATAAAACGTCGTAAAAAAATTTTGAAAAACAGGTGATGAATCCGCTAAATATCGTCATAAGTCATTTCTATTAAACTAATCATACTTTTTATATTTTTAATGTTAAGATCACATTATTTTACATCTAAAACACGTATTTACAATACATTTGGGTGAATAAAAAAAATAGAAAAAAAATTTGGGAAAAAATTTGGTAAAAAATGGTGATAATTCAGCAAAGTATCGTTTAAAGTCATTTGTATTGAACTAATCATACTATTTATATTTTTAACGTTAAGATCACATTATTTTACATCTAAAACACGTCTTTACAATACATTTGGGTGAATATAAAACGTCGTAAAAAATTTTTGAAAAACAGGTGATGAATCCGCTAAATATCGTCTTAAGTCATTTCTATTAAACTAATCATACTTTTTATATTTTTAACGTTAAGTTCAGATAATTTTACATCTAAAACACGTCTTTACAATACATTTGGGTGAATATAAAAGGTCGTAAAAAAATTTTGAAAAACAGGTTATGATTCCGCTAAATATCGTCATAAGTCATTTCTATTAAACTAATCATACTTTTTATATTTTTAACGTTAAGTTCAGATAATTTTACATCTAAAACACGTATTTACAATACATTTGGGTGAATAAAAAAAATAGAAAAAAAATTTGGGAAAAAATTTGGTAAAAAATGGTGATAATTCCGCTAAATATCGTCTTAAGTCATTTCTTTTAAACTAATCATACTTTTATATTTTTAACGTTAAGTTCACATTATTTTACATCTAAAACACGTATTTACAATACATTTGGGTGAATACAAAAAATAGAAAAAAAATTTGGGAAAAAATTTGGTAAAAAATGGTGATAATTCCGCTAAATATCGTTTAAAGTCATTTGTATTGAACTAATCATACTTTTTATATTTTTATCGTTAAGTTAACATAATTTTACATCTAAAACACGTCTTTACAATACATTTGGGTGAATATAAAAGGTCGTAAAAAAATTTTGAAAAACAGGTGATGATTCCGCTAAATATCGTCTTAAGTCATTTCTATTAAACTAATCATACTTTTTATATTTTTAACGTTAAGTTCAGATAATTTTACATCTAAAACACGTATTTACAATACATTTGGGTGAATAAAAAAAATAGAAAAAAAATTTGGGAAAAAATTTGGTAAAAAATGGTGATAATTCCGCTAAATATCGTCTTAAGTCATTATTATTAAACTAATCACACTTTTTATATTTTTAACGTTAAGTTCACATTATTTTACATCTAAAACACGTCTTTACAATACATTTGGGTGAATATAAAACGTCGTAAAAAATTTTTGAAAAACAGGTGATGAATCCGCTAAATATCGTCATAAGTCATTTCTATTAAACTAATCATACTTTTTATATTTTTAATGTTAAGATCACATTATTTTACATCTAAAACACGTATTTACAATACATTTGGGTGAATAAAAAAAATAGAAAAAAAATTTGGGAAAAAATTTGGTAAAAAATGGTGATAATTCCGCTAAATATCGTTTAAAGTCATTTGTATTGAACTAATCATACTTTTTATATTTTTATCGTTAAGTTAACATAATTTTACATCTAAAACACGTCTTTACAATACATTTGGGTGAATATAAAACGTCGTAAAAAAATTTTGAAAAACAGGTGATGAATCCGCTAAATATCGTCTTAGGTCATTTCTATTAAACTAATCATACTATTTATATTTTTAACGTTAAGTTCACATTATTTTACATCTAAAACACGTATTTACAATACATTTGGGTGAATACAAAAAATAGAAAAAAAATTTGGGAAAAAATTTGGTAAAAAATGGTGATAATTCCGCTAAATATCGTTTAAAGTCATTTGTATTGAACTAATCATACTTTTTATATTTTTATCGTTAAGTTAACATAATTTTACATCTAAAACACGTCTTTACAATACATTTGGGTGAATATAAAAGGTCGTAAAAAAATTTTGAAAAACAGGTGCGGATTCCGCTAAATATCGTCTTAAGTCATTTCTATTAAACTAATCATACTTTTTATATTTTTAACGTTAAGTTCAGATAATTTTACATCTAAAACACGTATTTACAATACATTTGGGTGAATAAAAAAAATAGAAAAAAAATTTGGGAAAAAATTTGGTAAAAAATGGTGATAATTCCGCTAAATATCGTCTTAAGTCATTATTATTAAACTAATCATACTTTTTATATTTTTAACGTTAAGTTCACATTATTTTACATCTAAAACACGTATTTACAATACATTTGGGTGAAAAAAAAAATAGAAAAAAAATTTGGGAAAAAATTTGGTAAAAAATGGTGATAATTCCGCTAAATATCGTTTAAAGTCATTTGTATTGAACTAATCATACTTTTTATATTTTTATCGTTAAGTTAACATAATTTTACATCTAAAACACGTCTTTACAATACATTTGGGTGAATATAAAACGTCGTAAAAAAATTTTGAAAAACAGGTGATGAATCCGCTAAATATCGTCTTAAGTCATTTCTATTAAACTAATCATACTTTTTATATTTTTAACGTTAAGTTCAGATAATTTTACATCTAAAACACGTATTTACAATACATTTGGGTGAATAAAAAAAATAGAAAAAAAATTTGGGAAAAAATTTGGTAAAAAATGGTGATAATTCCGCTAAATATCGTCTTAAGTCATTTCTTTTAAACTAATCATACTTTTTATATTTTTAACGTTAAGTTCACATTATTTTACATCTAAAACACGTATTTACAATACATTTGGGTGAATACAAAAAATAGAAAAAAAATTTGGGAAAAAATTTGGTAAAAAATGGTGATAATTCCGCTAAATATCGTTTAAAGTCATTTGTATTGAACTAATCATACTTTTTATATTTTTATCGTTAAGTTAACATAATTTTACATCTAAAACACGTCTTTACAATACATTTGGGTGAATATAAAAGGTCGTAAAAAAATTTTGAAAAACAGGTGATGATTCCGCTAAATATCGTCTTAAGTCATTTCTATTAAACTAATCATACTTTTTATATTTTTAACGTTAAGTTCAGATAATTTTACATCTAAAACACGTATTTACAATACATTTGGGTGAATAAAAAAAAATAGAAAAAAAATTTGGGAAAAAATTTGGTAAAAAATGGTGATAATTCCGCTAAATATCGTCTTAAGTCATTATTATTAAACTAATCATACTTTTTATATTTTTAACGTTAAGTTCACATTATTTTACATCTAAAACACGTATTTACAATACATTTGGGTGAATAAAAAAAATAGAAAAAAAATTTGGGAAAAAATTTGGTAAAAAATGGTGATAATTCCGCTAAATATCGTTTAAAGTCATTTGTATTGAACTAATCATACTTTTTATATTTTTATCGTTAAGTTAACATAATTTTACATCTAAAACACGTCTTTACAATACATTTGGGTGAATATAAAACGTCGTAAAAAAATTTTGAAAAACAGGTGATGAATCCGCTAAATATCGTCTTAGGTCATTTCTATTAAACTAATCATACTATTTATATTTTTAACGTTAAGTTCACATTATTTTACATCTAAAACACGTATTTACAATACATTTGGGTGAATACAAAAAATAGAAAAAAAATTTGGGAAAAAATTTGGTAAAAAATGGTGATAATTCCGCTAAATATCGTTTAAAGTCATTTGTATTGAACTAATCATACTTTTTATATTTTTATCGTTAAGTTAACATAATTTTACATCTAAAACAAGTCTTTACAATACATTTGGGTGAATATAAAAGGTCGTAAAAAAAATTTGAAAAACAGGTGATGATTCCGCTAAATATCGTCTTAAGTCATTTCTATTAAACTAATCATACTTTTTATATTTTTAACGTTAAGTTCAGATAATTTTACATCTAAAACACGTATTTACAATACATTTGGGTGAATAAAAAAAATAGAAAAAAAATTTGGGAAAAAATTTGGTAAAAAATGGTGATAATTCCGCTAAATATCGTCTTAAGTCATTATTATTAAACTAATCATACTTTTTATATTTTTAACGTTAAGTTCACATTATTTTACATCTAAAACACGTCTTTACAATACATTTGGGTGAATATAAAACGTCGTAAAAAATTTTTGAAAAACAGGTGATGAATCCGCTAAATATCGTCATAAGTCATTTCTATTAAACTAATCATACTTTTTATATTTTTAATGTTAAGATCACATTATTTTACATCTAAAACACGTATTTACAATACATTTGGGTGAATAAAAAAAATAGAAAAAAAATTTGGGAAAAAATTTGGTAAAAAATGGTGATAATTCCGCTAAATATCGTTTAAAGTCATTTGTATTGAACTAATCATACTTTTTATATTTTTATCGTTAAGTTAACATAATTTTACATCTAAAACACGTCTTTACAATACATTTGGGTGAATATAAAAGGTCGTAAAAAAATTTTGAAAAACAGGTGCGGATTCCGCTAAATATCGTCTTAAGTCATTTCTATTAAACTAATCATACTTTTTATATTTTTAACGTTAAGTTCAGATAATTTTACATCTAAAACACGTATTTACAATACAATTGGGTGAATAAAAAAAATAGAAAAAAAATTTGGGAAAAAATTTGGTAAAAAATGGTGATAATTCCGCTAAATATCGTCTTAAGTCATTATTATTAAACTAATCATACTTTTTGTATTTTTAACGTTAAGTTCACATTATTTTACATCTAAAACACGTATTTACAATACATTTGGGTGAATAAAAAAAATAGAAAAAAAATTTGGGAAAAAATTTGGTAAAAAATGGTGATAATTTCGCTAAATATCGTTTAAAGTCATTTGTATTGAACTAATCATACTTTTTATATTTTTATCGTTAAGTTAACATAATTTTACATCTAAAACACGTCTTTGCAATACATTTGGGTGAATATAAAAGGTCGTAAAAAAATTTTGAAAAACAGGTGATGAATCCGCTAAATATCGTCTTAAGTCATTTCTATTAAACTAATCATACTTTTTATATTTTTAACGTTATGTTCAGATAATTTTACATCTAAAACACGCCTTTACAATACATTTGGGTGAATATAAAAGGTCGTAAAAAAATTTTGAAAAACAGGTGATGATTCCGCTAAATATCGTCATAAGTCATTTCTATTAAACTAATCATACTTTTTATATTTTTAATGTTAAGATCACATTATTTTACATCTAAAACACGTATTTACAATACATTTGGGTGAATAAATAAAATAGAAAAAAAATTTGGGAAAAAATTTGGTAAAAAATGGTGATAATTCCGCTAAATTTCGTTTAAAGACATTTCTATTGAACTAATCATGCTTTTTATATTTTTATCGTTAAGTTCACAGAATTTTACATCTAAAACACCTCTTTACAATACATTTGGGTGAATATAAAAGGTCGTAAAAAAATTTTGAAAAACAGGTGATGAATCCGCTAAATATCGTCTTAGGTCATTTCTATTAAACTAATCATGCTATTTATATTTTTAACGTTAAGTTCACATTATTATACATCTAAAACACGTATTTACAATACATTTGGGTGAATAAATAAAATAGAAAAAAAATTTGGGAAAAAATTTGGGAAAAAATTTGGTAAAAAATGGTGATAATTCCGCTAAATATCGTTTAAAGTCATTTGTATTGAACTAATCATAATTTTTATATTTTTATCGTTAAGTTAACATAATTTTACATCTAAAACACGTCTTTACAATACATTTGGGTGAATATAAAAGGTCGTAAAAAAATTTTGAAAAACAGGTGATGATTCCGCTAAATATCGTCTTAAGTCATTTCTATTAAACTAATCATACTTTTTATATTTTTAACGTTAAGTTCAGATAATTTTACATCTAAAACACGTATTTACAATACATTTGGGTGAATAAAAAAAATAGAAAAAAAATTTGGGAAAAAATTTGGTAAAAAATGGTGATAATTCCGCTAAATATCGTCTTAAGTCATTATTATTAAACTAATCATACTTTTTGTATTTTTAACGTTAAGTTCACATTATTTTACATCTAAAACACGTATTTACAATACATTTGGGTGAATAAAAAAAATAGAAAAAAAATTTGGGAAAAAATTTGGTAAAAAATGGTGATAATTCCGCTAAATATCGTTTAAAGTCATTTGTATTGAACTAATCATACTTTTTATATTTTTATCGTTAAGTTAACATAATTTTACATCTAAAACACGTCTTTAAAATACATTTGGGTGAATATAAAACGTCGTAAAAAAATTTTGAAAAACAGGTGATGAATCCGCTAAATATCGTCTTAAGTCATTTCTATTAAACTAATCATACTTTTTATATTTTTAACGTTAAGTTCACATTATTTTACATCTAAAACACGTATTTACAATACATTTGGGTGAAAAGAAAAAATAGAAAAAAAATTTGGGAAAAAAATTGGTAAAAAATGGTGATAATTCCGCAAAGTATCGTTTAAAGTCATTTGTATTGAACTAATCATACTATTTATATTTTTAACGTTAAGATCAAATTATTTTACATCTAAAACACGTCTTTACAATACATTTGGGTGAATATAAAACGTCGTAAAAAATTTTTGAAAAACAGGTGATGAATCCGCTAAATATCGTCTTAAGTCATTTCTATTAAACTAATCATACTTTTTATATTTTTAACGTTAAGTTCAGATAATTTTTCATCTAAAACACGTCTTTACAATACATTTGGGTGAATATAAAAGGTCGTAAAAAAATTTTGAAAAACAGGTTATGATTCCGCTAAATATCGTCATAAGTCATTTCTATTAAACTAATCATACTTTTTATATTTTTAACGTTAAGTTCAGATAATTTTACATCTAAAACACGTATTTACAATACATTTGGGTGAATAAAAAAAATAGAAAAAAAATTTGGGAAAAAATTTGGTAAAAAATGGTGATAATTCCGCTAAATATCGTTTAAAGTCATTTGTATTGAACTAATCATACTTTTTATATTTTTATCGTTAAGTTAACATAATTTTACATCTAAAACAAGTCTTTACAATACATTTGGGTGAATATAAAAGGTCGTAAAAAAAATTTGAAAAACAGGTGATGATTCCGCTAAATATCGTCTTAAGTCATTTCTATTAAACTAATCATACTTTTTATATTTTTAACGTTAAGTTCAGATAATTTTACATCTAAAACACGTATTTACAATACATTTGGGTGAATAAAAAAAATAGAAAAAAAATTTGGGAAAAAATTTGGTAAAAAATGGTGATAATTCCGCTAAATATCGTCTTAAGTCATTATTATTAAACTAATCATACTTTTTATATTTTTAACGTTAAGTTCACATTATTTTACATCTAAAACACGTCTTTACAATACATTTGGGTGAATATAAAACGTCGTAAAAAATTTTTGAAAAACAGGTGATGAATCCGCTAAATATCGTCATAAGTCATTTCTATTAAACTAATCATACTTTTTATATTTTTAATGTTAAGATCACATTATTTTACATCTAAAACACGTATTTACAATACATTTGGGTGAATAAAAAAAATAGAAAAAAAATTTGGGAAAAAATTTGGTAAAAAATGGTGATAATTCCGCTAAATATCGTTTAAAGTCATTTGTATTGAACTAATCATACTTTTTATATTTTTATCGTTAAGTTAACATAATTTTACATCTAAAACACGTCTTTACAATACATTTGGGTGAATATAAAAGGTCGTAAAAAAATTTTGAAAAACAGGTGCGGATTCCGCTAAATATCGTCTTAAGTCATTTCTATTAAACTAATCATACTTTTTATATTTTTAACGTTAAGTTCAGATAATTTTACATCTAAAACACGTATTTACAATACAATTGGGTGAATAAAAAAAATAGAAAAAAAATTTGGGAAAAAATTTGGTAAAAAATGGTGATAATTCCGCTAAATATCGTCTTAAGTCATTATTATTAAACTAATCATACTTTTTGTATTTTTAACGTTAAGTTCACATTATTTTACATCTAAAACACGTATTTACAATACATTTGGGTGAATAAAAAAAATAGAAAAAAAATTTGGGAAAAAATTTGGTAAAAAATGGTGATAATTTCGCTAAATATCGTTTAAAGTCATTTGTATTGAACTAATCATACTTTTTATATTTTTATCGTTAAGTTAACATAATTTTACATCTAAAACACGTCTTTGCAATACATTTGGGTGAATATAAAAGGTCGTAAAAAAATTTTGAAAAACAGGTGATGAATCCGCTAAATATCGTCTTAAGTCATTTCTATTAAACTAATCATACTTTTTATATTTTTAACGTTATGTTCAGATAATTTTACATCTAAAACACGCCTTTACAATACATTTGGGTGAATATAAAAGGTCGTAAAAAAATTTTGAAAAACAGGTGATGATTCCGCTAAATATCGTCATAAGTCATTTCTATTAAACTAATCATACTTTTTATATTTTTAATGTTAAGATCACATTATTTTACATCTAAAACACGTATTTACAATACATTTGGGTGAATAAATAAAATAGAAAAAAAATTTGGGAAAAAATTTGGTAAAAAATGGTGATAATTCCGCTAAATTTCGTTTAAAGACATTTCTATTGAACTAATCATGCTTTTTATATTTTTATCGTTAAGTTCACAGAATTTTACATCTAAAACACCTCTTTACAATACATTTGGGTGAATATAAAAGGTCGTAAAAAAATTTTGAAAAACAGGTGATGAATCCGCTAAATATCGTCTTAGGTCATTTCTATTAAACTAATCATGCTATTTATATTTTTAACGTTAAGTTCACATTATTATACATCTAAAACACGTATTTACAATACATTTGGGTGAATAAATAAAATAGAAAAAAAATTTGGGAAAAAATTTGGGAAAAAATTTGGTAAAAAATGGTGATAATTCCGCTAAATATCGTTTAAAGTCATTTGTATTGAACTAATCATAATTTTTATATTTTTATCGTTAAGTTAACATAATTTTACATCTAAAACACGTCTTTACAATACATTTGGGTGAATATAAAAGGTCGTAAAAAAATTTTGAAAAACAGGTGATGATTCCGCTAAATATCGTCTTAAGTCATTTCTATTAAACTAATCATACTTTTTATATTTTTAACGTTAAGTTCAGATAATTTTACATCTAAAACACGTATTTACAATACATTTGGGTGAATAAAAAAAATAGAAAAAAAATTTGGGAAAAAATTTGGTAAAAAATGGTGATAATTCCGCTAAATATCGTCTTAAGTCATTATTATTAAACTAATCATACTTTTTGTATTTTTAACGTTAAGTTCACATTATTTTACATCTAAAACACGTATTTACAATACATTTGGGTGAATAAAAAAAATAGAAAAAAAATTTGGGAAAAAATTTGGTAAAAAATGGTGATAATTCCGCTAAATATCGTTTAAAGTCATTTGTATTGAACTAATCATACTTTTTATATTTTTATCGTTAAGTTAACATAATTTTACATCTAAAACACGTCTTTAAAATACATTTGGGTGAATATAAAACGTCGTAAAAAAATTTTGAAAAACAGGTGATGAATCCGCTAAATATCGTCTTAAGTCATTTCTATTAAACTAATCATACTTTTTATATTTTTAACGTTAAGTTCACATTATTTTACATCTAAAACACGTATTTACAATACATTTGGGTGAAAAGAAAAAATAGAAAAAAAATTTGGGAAAAAAATTGGTAAAAAATGGTGATAATTCCGCAAAGTATCGTTTAAAGTCATTTGTATTGAACTAATCATACTATTTATATTTTTAACGTTAAGATCAAATTATTTTACATCTAAAACACGTCTTTACAATACATTTGGGTGAATATAAAACGTCGTAAAAAATTTTTGAAAAACAGGTGATGAATCCGCTAAATATCGTCTTAAGTCATTTCTATTAAACTAATCATACTTTTTATATTTTTAACGTTAAGTTCAGATAATTTTTCATCTAAAACACGTCTTTACAATACATTTGGGTGAATATAAAAGGTCGTAAAAAAATTTTGAAAAACAGGTTATGATTCCGCTAAATATCGTCATAAGTCATTTCTATTAAACTAATCATACTTTTTATATTTTTAACGTTAAGTTCAGATAATTTTACATCTAAAACACGTATTTACAATACATTTGGGTGAATAAAAAAAATAGAAAAAAAATTTGGGAAAAAATTTGGTAAAAAATGGTGATAATTCCGCTAAATATCGTTTAAAGTCATTTGTATTGAACTAATCATACTTTTTATATTTTTATCGTTAATTTCACGTAATTTAACATCTAAAACACGTCTTTACAATACATTTGGGTGAATATAAAAGGTCGTAAAAAAATTTTGAAAAACAGGTGATGATTCCGCTAAATATCGTCTTAAGTCATTTCTATTAAACTAATCATACTTTTTATATTTTTAAAGTTAAGTTCACATTATTTTACATCTAAAACACGTATTTACAATACATTTGGGTGAATATAAAAAATAGAAAAAAAATTTGGGAAAAAATTTGGTAAAAAATGGTGATAATTCCGCTAAATATCGTTTAAAGTCATTTGTATTGAACTAATCATACTTTTTATATTTTTATCGTTAAGTTAACATAATTTTACATCTAAAACACGTCTTTACAATACATTTGGGTGAATATAAAAGGTCGTAAAAAAATTTTGAAAAACAGGTGATGATTCCGCTAAATATCGTCTTAAGTCATTTCTATTAAACTAATCATACTTTTTATATTTTTAACGTTAAGTTCAGATAATTTTACATCTAAAACACGTATTTACAATACATTTGGGTGAATAAAAAAAATAGAAAAAAAATTTGGGAAAAAATTTGGTAAAAAATGGTGATAATTCCGCTAAATATCGTCTTAAGTCATTATTATTAAACTAATCATACTTTTTATATTTTTAACGTTAAGTTCACATTATTTTACATCTAAAACACGTATTTACAATACATTTGGGTGAAAACAAAAAATAGAAAAAAAATTTGGGAAAAAAATTGGTAAAAAATGGTGATAATTCCGCAAAGTATCGTTTAAAGTCATTTGTATTGAACTAATCATACTATTTATATTTTTAACGTTAAGATCACATTATTTTACATCTAAAACACGTCTTTACAATACATTTGGGTGAATATAAAACGTCGTAAAAAATTTTTGAAAAACAGGTGATGAATCCGCTAAATATCGTCTTAAGTCATTTCTATTAAACTAATCATACTTTTTATATTTTTAACGTTATGTTCAGATAATTTTACATCTAAAACACGCCTTTACAATACATTTGGGTGAATATAAAAGGTCGTAAAAAAATTTTGAAAAACAGGTGATGATTCCGCTAAATATCGTCATAAGTCATTTCTATTAAACTAATCATACTTTTTATATTTTTAATGTTAAGATCACATTATTTTACATCTAAAACACGTATTTACAATACATTTGGGTGAATAAAAAAAATAGAAAAAAAATTTGGGAAAAAATTTGGTAAAAAATGGTGATAATTCCGCTAAATATCTTTTAAAGTCATTTGTATTGAACTAATAATACTTTTTATATTTTTATCGTTAAGTTAACATAATTTTACATCTAAAACACGTCTTTACAATACATTTGGGTGAATATAAAACGTCGTAAAAAAATTTTGAAAAACAGGTGATGAATCCGCTAAATATCGTTATTAAGTCATTTCTATTAAACTAATCATACTTTTTATATTTTTAACGTTAAGTTCAGATAATTTTACATCTAAAACACGTATTTACAATACATTTGGGTGAATAAAAAAAATAGAAAAAAAATTTGGGAAAAAATTTGGTAAAAAATGGTGATAATTCCGCTAAATATCGTTTAAACTCATTTGTATTGAACTAATCATACTTTTTATATTTTTATCGTTAAGTTAACATAATTTTACATCTAAAACACGTCTTTACAATACATTTGGGTGAATATAAAACGTCGTAAAAAAATTTTGATAAACAGGTGATGAATCCGCTAAATATCGTCTAAAGTCATTTCTATTAAACTAATCATACTTTTTATATTTTTAACGTTATGTTCAGATAATTTTACATCTAAAACACGCCTTTACAATACATTTGGGTGAATATAAAAGGTCGTAAAAAAATTTTGAAAAACAGGTGATGATTCCGCTAAATATCGTCATAAGTCATTTCTATTAAACTAATCATACTTTTTATATTTTTAATGTTAAGATCACATTATTTTACATCTAAAACACGTATTTACAATACATTTGGGTGAATAAAAAAAATAGAAAAAAAATTTGGGAAAAAATTTGGTAAAAAATGGTGATAATTCCGCTAAATATCTTTTAAAGTCATTTGTATTGAACTAATCATACTTTTTATATTTTTATCGTTAAGTTAACATAATTTTACATCTAAAACACGTCTTTACAATACATTTGGGTGAATATAAAACGTCGTAAAAAAATTTTGAAAAACAGGTGATGAATCCGCTAAATATCGTCTGAAGTCATTTCTATTAAACTAATCATACTTTTTATATTTTTAACGTTAAGTTCAGATAATTTTACATCTAAAACACGTATTTACAATACATTTGGGTGAATAAAAAAAATAAAAAAAAAATTTGGGAAAAAATTTGGTAAAAAATGGTGATAATTCCGCTAAATATCGTTTAAAGTCATTTGTATTTTACTAATCATACTTTTTATATTTTTAACGTTAAGTTCACATTATTTTACATCTAAAACACGTATTTACAATACATTTGGGCGAATACAAAAAATAGAAAAAAAATTTGGTAAAAAATGGTGATAATTCCGCTAAATATCGTTTAAAGTCATTTGTATTGAACTAATCATACTTTTTATATTTTTATCGTTAAGTTAACATAATTTTACATCTAAAACACGTCTGTACAATACATTTGGGTGAATATAAAACGTCGTAAAAAAATTTTGAAAAACAGGTGATGAATCCGCTAAATATCGTCTTAAGTCATTTCTATTAAACTAATCATACTTTTTATATTTTTAACGTTAAGTTCAGATAATTTTACATCTAAAACACGTATTTACAATACATTTGGGCGAATAAAAAAATAGAAAAAAAATTTGGGAAAAAATTTGGTAAAAAATGGTGATAATTCCGCTAAATATCGTTTAAAGTCATTTGTATTGAACTAATCATACTTTTTATATTTTTATCGTTAAGTTAACATAATTTTACATCTAAAACACGTCTTTACAATACATTTGGGTGAATATAAAACGTCGTAAAAAAATTTTGAAAAACAGGTGATGAATCCGCTAAATATCGTCTTAAGTCATTTCTATTAAACTAATCATACTTTTTATATTTTTAACGTTATGTTCAGATAATTTTACATCTAAAACACGCCTTTACAATACATTTGGGTGAATATAAAAGGTCGTAAAAAAATTTTGAAAAACAGGTGATGATTCCGCTAAATATCGTCATAAGTCATTTCTATTAAACTAATCATACTTTTTATATTTTTAATGTTAAGATCACATCATTTTACATCTAAAACACGTATTTACAATACATTTGGGTGAATAAAAAAAATAGAAAAAAAATTTGGGAAAAAATTTGGTAAAAAATGGTGATAATTCCGCTAAATATCGTTTAAAGTCATTTGTATTGAACTAATCATACTTTTTATATTTTTATCGTTAAGTTAACATAATTTTACATCTAAAACACGTCTTTACAATACATTTGGGTGAATATAAAACGTCGTAAAAAAATTTTGAAAAACAGGTGATGAATCCGCTAAATATCGTCTTAAGTCATTTCTATTAAACTAATCATACTTTTTATATTTTTAACGTTAAGTTCACATTATTTTACATCTAAAACACGTATTTACAATACATTTGAATGAATAAAAAAAATAGAAAAAAAATTTGGGAAAAAATTTGGTAAAAAATGGTGATAATTCCGCTAAATATCGTCTTAAGTCATTATTATTAAACTAATCATACTTTTTATATTTTTAACGTTAAGTTCACATTATTTTACATCTAAAACACGTATTTACAATACATTTGGGTGAATAAAAAAAATAGAAAAAAAATTTGGGCAAAAATTTGGTAAAAAATGGTGATAATTCCGCTAAATATCGTTTAAAGTCATTTGTATTGAACTAATCATACTTTTTATATTTTTATCGTTAAGTTAACATAATTTTACATCTAAAACACGTCTTTACAATACATTTGGGTGTATATAAAACGTCGTAAAAAAATTTTGAAAAACAGGTGATGAATCCGCTAAATATCGTCTTAAGTCATTTCTATTAAACTAATCATACTTTTTATATTTTTAACGTTAAGTTCACATTATTTTACATCTAAAACACGTATTTACAATACATTTGGGTGAAAACAAAAAATAGAAAAAAAATTTGGGAAAAAAATTGGTAAAAAATGGTGATAATTCCGCAAAGTATCGTTTAAAGTCATTTGTATTGAACTAATCATACTATTTATATTTTTAACGTTAAGATCACATTATTTTACATCTAAAACACGTCTTTACAATACATTTGGGTGAATATAAAACGTCGTAAAAAATTTTTGAAAAACAGGTGATGAATCCGCTAAATATCGTCTTAAGTCATTTCTATTAAACTAATCATACTTTTTATATTTTTAACGTGAAGTTCAGATAATTTTACATCTAAAACACGTCTTTACAATACATTTGGGTGAATATAAAAAATATAAAAAAAATTTGGGAAAAAATTTGGTAATAAATGGTGATAATTCCGCTAAATATCGTTTAAAGTCATTTGTATTGAACTAATCATACTTTTTATATTTTTATCGTTAAGTTCACATAATTTTACATCTAAAACACGTCTTTACAATACATTTGGGTGAATATAAAAGGTCGTAAAAAAATTTTGAAAAACAGGTTATGATTCCGCTAAATATCGTCATAAGTCATTTCTATTAAACTAATCATACTTTTTATATTTTTAACGTTAAGTTCAGATAATTTTACATCTAAAACACGTATTTACAATACATTTGGGTGAATAAAAAAAATAGAAAAAAAATTTGGGAAAAAATTTGGTAAAAAATGGTGATAATTCCGCTAAATATCGTCTTAAGTCATTTCTATTAAACTAATCATACTTTTTATATTTTTAACGTTAAGTTCAGATAATTTTACATCTAAAACACGTATTTACAATACATTTGGGTGAATAAAAAAAATAAAAAAAAAATTTGGGAAAAAATTTGGTAAAAAATGGTGATAATTCCGCTAAATATCGTTTAAAGTCATTTGTATTTTACTAATCATACTTTTTATATTTTTAACGTTAAGTTCACATTATTTTACATCTAAAACACGTATTTACAATACATTTGGGCGAATACAAAAAATAGAAAAAAAATTTGGTAAAAAATGGTGATAATTCCGCTAAATATCGTTTAAAGTCATTTGTATTGAACTAATCATACTTTTTATATTTTTATCGTTAAGTTAACATAATTTTACATCTAAAACACGTCTGTACAATACATTTGGGTGAATATAAAACGTCGTAAAAAAATTTTGAAAAACAGGTGATGAATCCGCTAAATATCGTCTTAAGTCATTTCTATTAAACTAATCATACTTTTTATATTTTTAACGTTAAGTTCAGATAATTTTACATCTATAACACGTATTTACAATACATTTGGGCGAATAAAAAAATAGAAAAAAAATTTGGGAAAAAATTTGGTAAAAAATGGTGATAATTCCGCTAAATATCGTTTAAAGTCATTTGTATTGAACTAATCATACTTTTTATATTTTTATCGTTAAGTTAACATAATTTTACATCTAAAACACGTCTTTACAATACATTTGGGTGAATATAAAACGTCGTAAAAAAATTTTGAAAAACAGGTGATGAATCCGCTAAATATCGTCTTAAGTCATTTCTATTAAACTAATCATACTTTTTATATTTTTAACGTTATGTTCAGATAATTTTACATCTAAAACACGCCTTTACAATACATTTGGGTGAATATAAAAGGTCGTAAAAAAATTTTGAAAAACAGGTGATGATTCCGCTAAATATCGTCATAAGTCATTTCTATTAAACTAATCATACTTTTTATATTTTTAATGTTAAGATCACATCATTTTACATCTAAAACACGTATTTACAATACATTTGGGTGAATAAAAAAAATAGAAAAAAAATTTGGGAAAAAATTTGGTAAAAAATGGTGATAATTCCGCTAAATATCGTTTAAAGTCATTTGTATTGAACTAATCATACTTTTTATATTTTTATCGTTAAGTTAACATAATTTTACATCTAAAACACGTCTTTACAATACATTTGGGTGAATATAAAACGTCGTAAAAAAATTTTGAAAAACAGGTGATGAATCCGCTAAATATCGTCTTAAGTCATTTCTATTAAACTAATCATACTTTTTATATTTTTAACGTTAAGTTCACATTATTTTACATCTAAAACACGTATTTACAATACATTTGAATGAATAAAAAAAATAGAAAAAAAATTTGGGAAAAAATTTGGTAAAAAATGGTGATAATTCCGCTAAATATCGTCTTAAGTCATTATTATTAAACTAATCATACTTTTTATATTTTTAACGTTAAGTTCACATTATTTTACATCTAAAACACGTATTTACAATACATTTGGGTGAATAAAAAAAATAGAAAAAAAATTTGGGCAAAAATTTGGTAAAAAATGGTGATAATTCCGCTAAATATCGTTTAAAGTCATTTGTATTGAACTAATCATACTTTTTATATTTTTATCGTTAAGTTAACATAATTTTACATCTAAAACACGTCTTTACAATACATTTGGGTGAATATAAAACGTCGTAAAAAAATTTTGAAAAACAGGTGATGAATCCGCTAAATATCGTCTTAAGTCATTTCTATTAAACTAATCATACTTTTTATATTTTTAACGTTAAGTTCACATTATTTTACATCTAAAACACGTATTTACAATACATTTGGGTGAAAACAAAAAATAGAAAAAAAATTTGGGAAAAAAATTGGTAATAAATGGTGATAATTCCGCAAAGTATCGTTTAAAGTCATTTGTATTGAACTAATCATACTATTTATATTTTTAACGTTAAGATCACATTATTTTACATCTAAAACACGTCTTTACAATACATTTGGGTGAATATAAAACGTCGTAAAAAATTTTTGAAAAACAGGTGATGAATCCGCTAAATATCGTCTTAAGTCATTTCTATTAAACTAATCATACTTTTTATATTTTTAACGTGAAGTTCAGATAATTTTACATCTAAAACACGTCTTTACAATACATTTGGGTGAATATAAAAAATATAAAAAAAATTTGGGAAAAAATTTGGTAATAAATGGTGATAATTCCGCTAAATATCGTTTAAAGTTATTTGTATTGAACTAATCATACTTTTTATATTTTTATCGTTAAGTTCACATAATTTTACATCTAAAACACGTCTTTACAATACATTTGGGTGAATATAAAAGGTCGTAAAAAAATTTTGAAAAACAGGTTATGATTCCGCTAAATATCGTCATAAGTCATTTCTATTAAACTAATCATACTTTTTATATTTTTAACGTTAAGTTCAGATAATTTTACATCTAAAACACGTATTTACAATACATTTGGGTGAATAAAAAAAATAGAAAAAAAATTTGGGAAAAAATTTGGTAAAAAATGGTGATAATTCCGCTAAATATCGTCTTAAGTCATTTCTTTTAAACTAATCATACTTTTTATATTTTTAACGTTAAGTTCAGATAATTTTACATCTAAAACACGTCTTTACAATACATTTGGGTGAATATAAAACGTCGTAAAAAAATTTTGAAAAACAGGTGATGAATCCGCTAAATATCGTCTTAAGTCATTTCTATTAAACTAATCATACTTTTTATATTTTTAACGTTAAGTTCACAATATTTTACATCTAAAACACGTATTTACAATACATTTGGGTGAAAACAAAAAATAGAAAAAAAATTTGGGAAAAAAATTGGTAATAAATGGTGATAATTCCGCAAAGTATCGTTTAAAGTCATTTGTATTGAACTAATCATACTATTTATATTTTTGACGTTAAGATCACATTATTTTACATCTAAAACACGTCTTTACAATACATTTGGGTGAATATAAAACGTCGTAAAAAATTTTTGAAAAACAGGTGATGAATCCGCTAAATATCGTCTTAAGTCATTTCTATTAAACTAATCATACTTTTTATATTTTTAACGTGAAGTTCAGATAATTTTACATCTAAAACACGTCTTTACAATACATTTGGGTGAATATAAAAAATATAAAAAAAATTTGGGAAAAAATTTGGTAATAAATGGTGATAATTCCGCTAAATATCGTTTAAAGTCATTTGTATTGAACTAATCATACTTTTTATATTTTTATCGTTAAGTTCACATAATTTTACATCTAAAACACGTCTTTACAATACATTTGGGTGAATATAAAAGGTCGTAAAAAAATTTTGAAAAACAGGTTATGATTCCGCTAAATATCGTCATAAGTCATTTCTATTAAACTAATCATACTTTTTATATTTTTAACGTTAAGTTCAGATAATTTTACATCTAAAACACGTATTTACAATACATTTGGGTGAATAAAAAAAATAGAAAAAAAATTTGGGAAAAAATTTGGTAAAAAATGGTGATAATTCCGCTAAATATCGTCTTAAGTCATTTCTTTTAAACTAATCATACTTTTTATATTTTTAACGTTAAGTTCAGATAATTTTACATCTAAAACACGTATTTACAATACATTTGGGTGAATAAAAAAAATAGAAAAAAAATTTGGGAAAAAATTTGGTAAAAAATGGTGATAATTCCGCTAAATATCGTCTTAAGTCATTATTATTAAACTAATCATACTTTTTATATTTTTAACGTTAAGTTAACATAATTTTACATCTAAAACACGTCTTTACAATACATTTGGGTGAATATAAAAGGTCGTAAAAAAATTTTGAAAAACAGGTGATGATTCCGCTAAATATCGTCTTAAGTCATTTCTATTAAACTAATCATACTTTTTATATTTTTAACGTTAAGTTCAGATAATTTTACATCTAAAACACGTATTTACAATACATTTGGGTGAATAAAAAAAATAGAAAAAAAATTTGGGAAAAAATTTGGTAAAAAATGGTGATAATTCCGCTAAATATCGTCTTAAGTCATTATTATTAAACTAATCATACTTTTTATATTTTTAACGTTAAGTTCACATTATTTTACATCTAAAACACGTCTTTACAATACATTTGGGTGAATATAAAACGTCGTAAAAAAATTTTGAAAAACAGGTGATGAATCCGCTAAATATCGTCATAAGTCATTTCTATTAAACTAATCATACTTTTTATATTTTTAACGTTAAGTTCAGATAATTTTACATCTAAAACACGTATTTACAATACATTTGGGTGAATAAAAAAAATAGAAAAAAAATTTGGGAAAAAATTTGGTAAAAAATGGTGATAATTCCGCTAAATATCGTTTAAAGTCATTTGTATTGAACTAATCATACTTTTTATATTTTTATCGTTAAGTTAACATAATTTTACATCTAAAACACGTATTTACAATACATTTGGGTGAATAAAAAAAATAGAAAAAAAATTTGGGAAAAAATTTGGTAAAAAATGGTGATAATTCCGCTAAATATCGTCTTAAGTCATTATTATTAAACTAATCATACTTTTTATATTTTTAACGTTAAGTTCACATTATTTTACATCTAAAACACGTATTTACAATACATTTGGGTGAAAACAAAAAATAGAAAAAAAATTTGGGAAAAAAATTGGTAAAAAATGGTGATAATTCCGCAAAGTATCGTTTAAAGTCATTTGTATTGAACTAATCATACTATTTATATTTTTAACGTTAAGATCACATTATTTTACATCTAAAACACGTCTTTACAATACATTTGGGTGAATATAAAACGTCGTAAAAAATTTTTGAAAAACAGGTGATGAATCCGCTAAATATCGTCTTAAGTCATTTCTATTAAACTAATCTTACTTTTTATATTTTTAACGTTATGTTCAGATAATTTTACATCTAAAACACGCCTTTACAATACATTTGGGTGAATATAAAAGGTCGTAAAAAAATTTTGAAAAACAGGTGATGATTCCGCTAAATATCGTCATAAGTCATTTCTATTAAACTAATCATACTTTTTATATTTTTAATGTTAAGATCACATTATTTTACATCTAAAACACGTATTTACAATACATTTGGGTGAATAAAAAAAATAGAAAAAAAATTTGGGAAAAAATTTGGTAAAAAATGGTGATAATTCCGCTAAATATCTTTTAAAGTCATTTGTATTGAACTAATAATACTTTTTATATTTTTATCGTTAAGTTAACATAATTTTACATCTAAAACACGTCTTTACAATACATTTGGGTGAATATAAAACGTCGTAAAAAAATTTTGAAAAACAGGTGATGAATCCGCTAAATATCGTTATTAAGTCATTTCTATTAAACTAATCATACTTTTTATATTTTTAACGTTAAGTTCAGATAATTTTACATCTAAAACACGTATTTACAATACATTTGGGTGAATAAAAAAAATAGAAAAAAAATTTGGGAAAAAATTTGGTAAAAAATGGTGATAATTCCGCTAAATATCGTTTAAACTCATTTGTATTGAACTAATCATACTTTTTATATTTTTATCGTTAAGTTAACATAATTTTACATCTAAAACACGTCTTTACAATACATTTGGGTGAATATAAAACGTCGTAAAAAAATTTTGATAAACAGGTGATGAATCCGCTAAATATCGTCTTAAGTCATTTCTATTAAACTAATCATACTTTTTATATTTTTAACGTTATGTTCAGATAATTTTACATCTAAAACACGCCTTTACAATACATTTGGGTGAATATAAAAGGTCGTAAAAAAATTTTGAAAAACAGGTGATGATTCCGCTCAATATCGTCATAAGTCATTTCTATTAAACTAATCATACTTTTTATATTTTTAATGTTAAGATCACATTATTTTACATCTAAAACACGTATTTACAATACATTTGGGTGAATAAAAAAAATAGAAAAAAAATTTGGGAAAAAATTTGGTAAAAAATGGTGATAATTCCGCTAAATATCGTTTAAAGTCATTTGTATTGAACTAATCATACTTTTTATATTTTTATCGTTAAGTTAACATAATTTTACATCTAAAACACGTCTTTACAATACATTTGGGTGAATATAAAACGTCGTAAAAAAATTTTGAAAAACAGGTGATGAATCCGCTAAATATCGTCTGAAGTCATTTCTATTAAACTAATCATACTTTTTATATTTTTAACGTTAAGTTCAGATAATTTTACATCTAAAACACGTATTTACAATACATTTGGGTGAATAAAAAAAATAAAAAAAAAATTTGGGAAAAAATTTGGTAAAAAATGGTGATAATTCCGCTAAATATCGTTTAAAGTCATTTGTATTTTACTAATCATACTTTTTATATTTTTAACGTTAAGTTCACATTATTTTACATCTAAAACACGTATTTACAATACATTTGGGCGAATACAAAAAATAGAAAAAAAATTTGGTAAAAAATGGTGATAATTCCGCTAAATATCGTTTAAAGTCATTTGTATTGAACTAATCATACTTTTTATATTTTTATCGTTAAGTTAACATAATTTTACATCTAAAACACGTCTGTACAATACATTTGGGTGAATATAAAACGTCGTAAAAAAATTTTGAAAAACAGGTGATGAATCCGCTAAATATCGTCTTAAGTCATTTCTATTAAACTAATCATACTTTTTATATTTTTAACGTTAAGTTCAGATAATTTTACATCTAAAACACGTATTTACAATACATTTGGGCGAATAAAAAAAATAGAAAAAAAATTTGGGAAAAAATTTGGTAAAAAATGGTGATAATTCCGCTAAATATCGTTTAAAGTCATTTGTATTGAACTAATCATACTTTTTATATTTTTATCGTTAAGTTAACATAATTTTACATCTAAAACACGTCTTTACAATACATTTGGGTGAATATAAAACGTCGTAAAAAAATTTTGAAAAACAGGTGATGAATCCGCTAAATATCGTCTTAAGTCATTTCTATTAAACTAATCATACTTTTTATATTTTTAACGTTATGTTCAGATAATTTTACATCTAAAACACGCCTTTACAATACATTTGGGTGAATATAAAAGGTCGTAAAAAAATTTTGAAAAACAGGTGATGATTCCGCTAAATATCGTCATAAGTCATTTCTATTAAACTAATCATACTTTTTATATTTTTAATGTTAAGATCACATCATTTTACATCTAAAACACGTATTTACAATACATTTGGGTGAATAAAAAAAATAGAAAAAAAATTTGGGAAAAAATTTGGTAAAAAATGGTGATAATTCCGCTAAATATCGTTTAAAGTCATTTGTATTGAACTAATCATACTTTTTATATTTTTATCGTTAAGTTAACATAATTTTACATCTAAAACACGTCTTTACAATACATTTGGGTGAATATAAAACGTCGTAAAAAAATTTTGAAAAACAGGTGATGAATCCGCTAAATATCGTCTTAAGTCATTTCTATTAAACTAATCATACTTTTTATATTTTTAACGTTAAGTTCACATTATTTTACATCTAAAACACGTATTTACAATACATTTGGGTGAATAAAAAAAATAGAAAAAAAATTTGGGAAAAAATTTGGTAAAAAATGGTGATAATTCCGCTAAATATCGTCTTAAGTCATTATTATTAAACTAATCATACTTTTTATATTTTTAACGTTAAGTTCACATTATTTTACATCTAAAACACGTATTTACAATACATTTGGGTGAATAAAAAAAATAGAAAAAAAATTTGGGCAAAAATTTGGTAAAAAATGGTGATAATTCCGCTAAATATCGTTTAAAGTCATTTGTATTGAACTAATCATACTTTTTATATTTTTATCGTTAAGTTAACATAATTTTACATCTAAAACACGTCTTTACAATACATTTGGGTGAATATAAAACGTCGTAAAAAAATTTTGAAAAACAGGTGATGAATCCGCTAAATATCGTCTTAAGTCATTTCTATTAAACTAATCATACTTTTTATATTTTTAACGTTAAGTTCACATTATTTTACATCTAAAACACGTATTTACAATACATTTGGGTGAAAACAAAAAATAGAAAAAAAATTTGGGAAAAAAATTGGTAAAAAATGGTGATAATTCCGCAAAGTATCGTTTAAAGTCATTTGTATTGAACTAATCATACTATTTATATTTTTAACGTTAAGATCACATTATTTTACATCTAAAACACGTCTTTACAATACATTTGGGTGAATATAAAACGTCGTAAAAAATTTTTGAAAAACAGGTGATGAATCCGCTAAATATCGTCTTAAGTCATTTCTATTAAACTAATCATACTTTTTATATTTTTAACGTGAAGTTCAGATAATTTTACATCTAAAACACGTCTTTACAATACATTTGGGTGAATATAAAAAATATAAAAAAAATTTGGGAAAAAATTTGGTAATAAATGGTGATAATTCCGCTAAATATCGTTTAAAGTCATTTGTATTGAACTAATCATACTTTTTATATTTTTATCGTTAAGTTCACATAATTTTACATCTAAAACACGTCTTTACAATACATTTGGGTGAATATAAAAGGTCGTAAAAAAATTTTGAAAAACAGGTTATGATTCCGCTAAATATCGTCATAAGTCATTTCTATTAAACTAATCATACTTTTTATATTTTTAACGTTAAGTTCAGATAATTTTACATCTAAAACACGTATTTACAATACATTTGGGTGAATAAAAAAAATAGAAAAAAAATTTGGGAAAAAATTTGGTAAAAAATGGTGATAATTCCGCTAAATATCGTCTTAAGTCATTTCTTTTAAACTAATCATACTTTTTATATTTTTAACGTTAAGTTCAGATAATTTTACATCTAAAACACGTATTTACAATACATTTGGGTGAATAAAAAAAATAGAAAAAAAATTTGGGAAAAAATTTGGTAAAAAATGGTGATAATTCCGCTAAATATCGTCTTAAGTCATTATTATTAAACTAATCATACTTTTTATATTTTTAACGTTAAGTTAACATAATTTTACATCTAAAACACGTCTTTACAATACATTTGGGTGAATATAAAAGGTCGTAAAAAAATTTTGAAAAACAGGTGATGATTCCGCTAAATATCGTCTTAAGTCATTTCTATTAAACTAATCATACTTTTTATATTTTTAACGTTAAGTTCAGATAATTTTACATCTAAAACACGTATTTACAATACATTTGGGTGAATAAAAAAAATAGAAAAAAAATTTGGGAAAAAATTTGGTAAAAAATGGTGATAATTCCGCTAAATATCGTCTTAAGTCATTATTATTAAACTAATCATACTTTTTATATTTTTAACGTTAAGTTCACATTATTTTACATCTAAAACACGTCTTTACAATACATTTGGGTGAATATAAAACGTCGTAAAAAAATTTTGAAAAACAGGTGATGAATCCGCTAAATATCGTCATAAGTCATTTCTATTAAACTAATCATACTTTTTATATTTTTAACGTTAAGTTCAGATAATTTTACATCTAAAACACGTATTTACAATACATTTGGGTGAATAAAAAAAATAGAAAAAAAATTTGGGAAAAAATTTGGTAAAAAATGGTGATAATTCCGCTAAATATCGTTTAAAGTCATTTGTATTGAACTAATCATACTTTTTATATTTTTATCGTTAAGTTAACATAATTTTACATCTAAAACACGTCTTTACAATACATTTGGGTGAATATAAAACGTCGTAAAAAAATTTTGAAAAACAGGTGATGAATCCGCTAAATATCGTCTTAAGTCATTTCTATTAAACTAATCATACTTTTTATATTTTTAACGTTAAGTTCACATTATTTTACATCTAAAACACGTATTTACAATACATTTGGGTGAATAAAAAAAATAGAAAAAAAATTTGGGAAAAAATTTGGTAAAAAATGGTGATAATTCCGCTAAATATCGTCTTAAGTCATTATTATTAAACTAATCATACTTTTTATATTTTTATCGTTAAGTTAACATAATTTTACATCTAAAACACGTCTTTACAATACATTTGGGTGAATATAAAACGTCGTAAAAAAATTTTGAAAAACAGGTGATGAATCCGCTAAATATCGTCTTAAGTCATTTCTATTAAACTAATCATACTTTTTATATTTTTAACGTTAAGTTCACATTATTTTACATCTAAAACACGTATTTACAATACATTTGGGTGAAAACAAAAAATAGAAAAAAAATTTGGGAAAAAAATTGGTAAAAAATGGTGATAATTCCGCAATGTATCGTTTAAAGTCATTTGTATTGAACTAATCATACTATTTATATTTTTAACGTTAAGATCACATTATTTTACATCTAAAACACGTCTTTACAATACATTTGGGTGAATATAAAACGTCGTAAAAAAATTTTGAAAAACAGGTGATGATTCCGCTAAATATCGTCTTAAGTCATTTCTATTAAACTAATCATACTTTTTATATTTTTAACGTTAAGTTCAGATAATTTTACATCTAAAACACGTATTTACAATACATTTGGGTGAATAAAAAAAATAGAAAAAAAATTTGGGAAAAAATTTGGTAAAAAATGGTGATAATTCCGCTAAATATCGTCTTAAGTCATTATTATTAAACTAATCATACTTTTTATATTTTTAACGTTAAGTTCACATTATTTTACATCTAAAACACGTCTTTACAATACATTTGGGTGAATATAAAACGTCGTAAAAAAATTTTGAAAAACAGGTGATGAATCCGCTAAATATCGTCATAAGTCATTTCTATTAAACTAATCATACTTTTTATATTTTTAACGTTAAGTTCAGATAATTTTACATCTAAAACACGTATTTACAATACATTTGGGTGAATAAAAAAAATAGAAAAAAAATTTGGGAAAAAATTTGGTAAAAAATGGTGATAATTCCGCTAAATATCGTTTAAAGTCATTTGTATTGAACTAATCATACTTTTTATATTTTTATCGTTAAGTTAACATAATTTTACATCTAAAACACGTCTTTACAATACATTTGGGTGAATATAAAACGTCGTAAAAAAATTTTGAAAAACAGGTGATGAATCCGCTAAATATCGTCTTAGGTCATTTCTATTAAACTAATCATACTTTTTATATTTTTAACGTTAAGTTCAGATAATTTTACATCTAAAACACGTATTTGCAATACATTTGGGTGAATAAAAAAAATAGAAAAAAAATTTGGTAAAAAATGGTGATAATTCCGCTAAATATCGTTTAAAGTCATTTGTATTGAACTAATCATACTTTTTATATTTTTAACGTTAAGTTCAGATAATTTTACATCTAAAACACGTATTTACAATACATTTGGGTGAATAAAAAAAATAGAAAAAAAATTTGGGAAAAAATTTGGTAAAAAATGGTGATAATTCCGCTAAATATCGTTTAAAGTCATTTGTATTGAACTAATCATACTTTTTATATTTTTATCGTTAAGTTAACATAATTTTACATCTAAAGAACGTCTTTACAATACATTTGGGTGAATATAAAAGGTCGTAAAAAAATTTTGAAAAACAGGTGATGAATCCGCTAAATATCGTCTTAAGTCATTTCTATTAAACTAATCATACTTTTTATATTTTTAACGTTATGTTCAGATAATTTTACATCTAAAACACGCCTTTACAATACATTTGGGTGAATATAAAAGGTCGTAAAAAAATTTTGAAATACAGGTGATGATTCCGCTAAATATCGTCATAAGTCATTTCTATTAAACTAATCATACTTTTTATATTTTTAATGTTAAGATCACATTATTTTACATCTAAAACACGTATTTACAATACATTTGGGTGAATAAATAAAATAGAAAAAAAATTTGGGAAAAAATTTGGTAAAAAATGGTGATAATTCCGCTAAATATCGTTTAAAGTCATTTGTATTGAACTAATCATAATTTTTATATTTTTATCGTTAAGTTAACATAATTTTACATCTAAAACACGTCTTTACAATACATTTGGGTGAATATAAAAGGTCGTAAAAAAATTTTGAAAAACAGGTGATGATTCCGCTAAATATCGTCTTAAGTCATTTCTATTAAACTAATCATACTTTTTATATTTTTAACGTTAAGTTCAGATAATTTTACATCTAAAACACGTATTTACAATACATTTGGGTGAATAAAAAAAATAGAAAAAAAATTTGGGAAAAAATTTGGTAAAAAATGGTGATAATTCCGCTAAATATCGTCTTAAGTCATTATTATTAAACTAATCATACTTTTTGTATTTTTAACGTTAAGTTCACATTATTTTACATCTAAAACACGTATTTACAATACATTTGGGTGAATAAAAAAAATAGAAAAAAAATTTGGGAAAAAATTTGGTAAAAAATGGTGATAATTCCGCTAAATATCGTTTAAAGTCATTTGTATTGAACTAATCATACTTTTTATATTTTTATCGTTAAGTTAACATAATTTTACATCTAAAACACGTCTTTACAATACATTTGGGTGAATATAAAACGTCGTAAAAAAATTTTGAAAAACAGGTGATGAATCCGCTAAATATCGTCTTAAGTCATTTCTATTAAACTAATCATACTTTTTATATTTTTAACGTTAAGTTCACATTATTTTACATCTAAAACACGTATTTACAATACATTTGGGTGAAAACAAAAAATAGAAAAAAAATTTGGGAAAAAAATTGGTAAAAAATGGTGATAATTCCGCAAAGTATCGTTTAAAGTCATTTGTATTGAACTAATCATACTATTTATATTTTTAACGTTAAGATCAAATTATTTTACATCTAAAACACGTCTTTACAATACATTTGGGTGAATATAAAACGTCGTAAAAAATTTTTGAAAAACAGGTGATGAATCCGCTAAATATCGTCTTAAGTCATTTCTATTAAACTAATCATACTTTTTATATTTTTAACGTTAAGTTCAGATAATTTTTCATCTAAAACACGTCTTTACAATACATTTGGGTGAATATAAAAGGTCGTAAAAAAATTTTGAAAAACAGGTTATGATTCCGCTAAATATCGTCATAAGTCATTTCTATTAAACTAATCATACTTTTTATATTTTTAACGTTAAGTTCAGATAATTTTACATCTAAAACACGTATTTACAATACATTTGGGTGAATAAAAAAAATAGAAAAAAAATTTGGGAAAAAATTTGGTAAAAAATGGTGATAATTCCGCTAAATATCGTTTAAAGTCATTTGTATTGAACTAATCATACTTTTTATATTTTTATCGTTAATTTCACGTAATTTAACATCTAAAACACGTCTTTACAATACATTTGGGTGAATATAAAAGGTCGTAAAAAAATTTTGAAAAACAGGTGATGATTCCGCTAAATATCGTCTTAAGTCATTTCTATTAAACTAATCATACTTTTTATATTTTTAACGTTAAGTTCACATTATTTTACATCTAAAACACGTATTTACAATACATTTGGGTGAATATAAAAGGTCGTAAAAAAATTTTGAAAAACAGGTGATGAATCCGCTAAATATCGTCTTAGGTCATTTCTATTAAACTAATCATACTATTTATATTTTTAACGTTAAGTTCACATTATTTTACATCTAAAACACGTATTTACAATACATTAGGGTGAATACAAAAAATAGAAAAAAAATTTGGGAAAAAATTTGGTAAAAAATGGTGATAATTCCGCTAAATATCGTTTAAAGTCATTTGTATTGAACTAATCATACTTTTTATATTTTTATCGTTAAGTTAACATAATTTTACATCTAAAACACGTCTTTACAATACATTTGGGTGAATATAAAAGGTCGTAAAAAAATTTTGAAAAACAGGTGATGATTCCGCTAAATATCGTCTTTAGTCATTTCTATTAAACTAATCATACTTTTTATATTTTTAACGTTAAGTTCAGATAATTTTACATCTAAAACACGTATTTACAATACATTTGGGTGAATAAAAAAAGTAGAAAAAAAATTTGGGAAAAAATTTGGTAAAAAATGGTGATAATTCCGCTAAATATCGTCTTAAGTCATTATTATTAAACTAATCATACTTTTTATATTTTTAACGTTAAGTTCACATTATTTTACATCTAAAACACGTATTTACAATACATTTGGGTGAAAACAAAAAATAGAAAAAAAATTTGGGAAAAAAATTGGTAAAAAATGGTGATAATTCCGCAAAGTATCGTTTAAAGTCATTTGTATTGAACTAATCATACTATTTATATTTTTAACGTTAAGATCACATTATTTTACATCTAAAACACGTCTTTACAATACATTTGGGTGAATATAAAACGTCGTAAAAAATTTTTGAAAAACAGGTGATGAATCCGCTAAATATCGTCTTAAGTCATTTCTATTAAACTAATCATACTTTTTATATTTTTAACGTTATGTTCAGATAATTTTACATCTAAAACACGCTTTTACAATACATTTGGGTGAATATAAAAGGTCGTAAAAAAATTTTGAAAAACAGGTGATGATTCCGCTAAATATCGTCATAAGTCATTTCTATTAAACTAATCATACTTTTTATATTTTTAATGTTAAGATCACATTATTTTACATCTAAAACACGTATTTACAATACATTTGGGTGAATAAAAAAAATAGAAAAAAAATTTGGGAAAAAATTTGGTAAAAAATGGTGATAATTCCGCTAAATATCTTTTAAAGTCATTTGTATTGAACTAATAATACTTTTTATATTTTTATCGTTAAGTTAACATAATTTTACATCTAAAACACGTCTTTACAATACATTTGGGTGAATATAAAACGTCGTAAAAAAATTTTGAAAAACAGGTGATGAATCCGCTAAATATCGTTATTAAGTCATTTCTATTAAACTAATCATACTTTTTATATTTTTAACGTTAAGTTCAGATAATTTTACATCTAAAACACGTATTTACAATACATTTGGGTGAATAAAAAAAATAGAAAAAAAATTTGGGAAAAAATTTGGTAAAAAATGGTGATAATTCCGCTAAATATCGTCTTAAGTCATTTCTATTAAACTAATCATACTTTTTATATTTTTAACGTTATGTTCAGATAATTTTACATCTAAAACACGCCTTTAAAATACATTTGGGTGAATATAAAAGGTCGTGAAAAAATTTTGAAAAACAGGTGATGATTCCGCTAAATATCGTCTTAAGTCATTTCTATTAAACTAATCATACTTTTTATATTTTTAACGTTAAGTTCAGATAATTTTACATCTAAAACACGTATTTACAATACATTTGGGTGAATACAAAAAATAGAAAAAAAATTTGGGAAAAAATTTGGTAAAAAATGGTGATAATTCCGCTAAATATCGTTTAAAGTCATTTGTATTGAACTAATCATACTTTTTATATTTTTATCGTTAAGTTAACATAATTTTACATCTAAAACACGCCTTTACAATACATTTGGGTGAATATAAAAGGTCGTAAAAAAATTTTGAAAAACAGGTGATGATTCCGCTAAATATCGTCATAAGTCATTTCTATTAAACTAATCATACTTTTTATATTTTTAATGTTAAGATCACATTATTTTACATCTAAAACACGTATTTACAATACATTTGGGTGAATAAAAAAAATAGAAAAAAAATTTGGGAAAAAATTTGGTAAAAAATGGTGATAATTCCGCTAAATATCGTTTAAAGTCATTTGTATTGAACTAATCATACTTTTTATATTTTTATCGTTAAGTTAACATAATTTTACATCTAAAACACGTCTTTACAATACATTTGGGTGAATATAAAACGTCGTAAAAAAATTTTGAAAAACAGGTGATGAATCCGCTAAATATCGTCTGAAGTCATTTCTATTAAACTAATCATACTTTTTATATTTTTAAAGTTAAGTTCAGATAATTTTACATCTAAAACACGTATTTACAATACATTTGGGTGAATATAAAAGGTCGTAAAAAAATTTTGAAAAACAGGTTATGATTCCGCTAAATATCGTCATAAGTCATTTCTATTAAACTAATCATACTTTTTATATTTTTAACGTTAAGTTCAGATAATTTTACATCTAAAACACGTATTTACAATACATTTGGGTGAATAAAAAAAATAGAAAAAAAATTTGGGAAAAAATTTGGTAAAAAATGGTGATAATTCCGCTAAATATCGTCTTAAGTCATTTCTTTTAAACTAATCATACTTTTTATATTTTTAACGTTAAGTTCAGATAATTTTACATCTAAAACACGTATTTACAATACATTTGGGTGAATAAAAAAAATAGAAAAAAAATTTGGGAAAAAATTTGGTAAAAAATGGTGATAATTCCGCTAAATATCGTCTTAAGTCATTATTATTAAACTAATCATACTTTTTATATTTTTAACGTTAAGTTAACATAATTTTACATCTAAAACACGTCTTTACAATACATTTGGGTGAATATAAAAGGTCGTAAAAAAATTTTGAAAAACAGGTGATGATTCCGCTAAATATCGTCTTAAGTCATTTCTATTAAACTAATCATACTTTTTATATTTTTAACGTTAAGTTCAGATAATTTTACATCTAAAACACGTATTTACAATACATTTGGGTGAATAAAAAAAATAGAAAAAAAATTTGGGAAAAAATTTGGTAAAAAATGGTGATAATTCCGCTAAATATCGTCTTAAGTCATTATTATTAAACTAATCATACTTTTTATATTTTTAACGTTAAGTTCACATTATTTTACATCTAAAACACGTCTTTACAATACATTTGGGTGAAAACAAAAAATAGAAAAAAAATTTGGGAAAAAAATTGGTAAAAAATGGTGATAATTCCGCAAAGTATCGTTTAAAGTCATTTGTATTGAACTAATCATACTATTTATATTTTTAACGTTAAGATCACATTATTTTACATCTAAAACACGTCTTTACAATACATTTGGGTGAATATAAAACGTCGTAAAAAATTTTTGAAAAACAGGTGATGAATCCGCTAAATATCGTCTTAAGTCATTTCTATTAAACTAATCATACTTTTTATATTTTTAACGTTATGTTCAGATAATTTTACATCTAAAACACGCTTTTACAATACATTTGGGTGAATATAAAAGGTCGTAAAAAAATTTTGAAAAACAGGTGATGATTCCGCTAAATATCGTCATAAGTCATTTCTATTAAACTAATCATACTTTTTATATTTTTAATGTTAAGATCACATTATTTTACATCTAAAACACGTATTTACAATACATTTGGGTGAATAAAAAAAATAGAAAAAAAATTTGGGAAAAAATTTGGTAAAAAATGGTGATAATTCCGCTAAATATCTTTTAAAGTCATTTGTATTGAACTAATAATACTTTTTATATTTTTATCGTTAAGTTAACATAATTTTACATCTAAAACACGTCTTTACAATACATTTGGGTGAATATAAAACGTCGTAAAAAAATTTTGAAAAACAGGTGATGAATCCGCTAAATATCGTTATTAAGTCATTTCTATTAAACTAATCATACTTTTTATATTTTTAACGTTAAGTTCAGATAATTTTACATCTAAAACACGTATTTACAATACATTTGGGTGAATAAAAAAAATAGAAAAAAAATTTGGGAAAAAATTTGGTAAAAAATGGTGATAATTCCGCTAAATATCGTCTTAAGTCATTTCTATTAAACTAATCATACTTTTTATATTTTTAACGTTATGTTCAGATAATTTTACATCTAAAACACGCCTTTAAAATACATTTGGGTGAATATAAAAGGTCGTGAAAAAATTTTGAAAAACAGGTGATGATTCCGCTAAATATCGTCTTAAGTCATTTCTATTAAACTAATCATACTTTTTATATTTTTAACGTTAAGTTCAGATAATTTTACATCTAAAACACGTATTTACAATACATTTGGGTGAATACAAAAAATAGAAAAAAAATTTGGGAAAAAATTTGGTAAAAAATGGTGATAATTCCGCTAAATATCGTTTAAAGTCATTTGTATTGAACTAATCATACTTTTTATATTTTTATCGTTAAGTTAACATAATTTTACATCTAAAACACGCCTTTACAATACATTTGGGTGAATATAAAAGGTCGTAAAAAAATTTTGAAAAACAGGTGATGATTCCGCTAAATATCGTCATAAGTCATTTCTATTAAACTAATCATACTTTTTATATTTTTAATGTTAAGATCACATTATTTTACATCTAAAACACGTATTTACAATACATTTGGGTGAATAAAAAAAATAGAAAAAAAATTTGGGAAAAAATTTGGTAAAAAATGGTGATAATTCCGCTAAATATCGTTTAAAGTCATTTGTATTGAACTAATCATACTTTTTATATTTTTATCGTTAAGTTAACATAATTTTACATCTAAAACACGTCTTTACAATACATTTGGGTGAATATAAAACGTCGTAAAAAAATTTTGAAAAACAGGTGATGAATCCGCTAAATATCGTCTGAAGTCATTTCTATTAAACTAATCATACTTTTTATATTTTTAAAGTTAAGTTCAGATAATTTTACATCTAAAACACGTATTTACAATACATTTGGGTGAATATAAAAGGTCGTAAAAAAATTTTGAAAAACAGGTTATGATTCCGCTAAATATCGTCATAAGTCATTTCTATTAAACTAATCATACTTTTTATATTTTTAACGTTAAGTTCAGATAATTTTACATCTAAAACACGTATTTACAATACATTTGGGTGAATAAAAAAAATAGAAAAAAAATTTGGGAAAAAATTTGGTAAAAAATGGTGATAATTCCGCTAAATATCGTCTTAAGTCATTTCTTTTAAACTAATCATACTTTTTATATTTTTAACGTTAAGTTCAGATAATTTTACATCTAAAACACGTATTTACAATACATTTGGGTGAATAAAAAAAATAGAAAAAAAATTTGGGAAAAAATTTGGTAAAAAATGGTGATAATTCCGCTAAATATCGTCTTAAGTCATTATTATTAAACTAATCATACTTTTTATATTTTTAACGTTAAGTTAACATAATTTTACATCTAAAACACGTCTTTACAATACATTTGGGTGAATATAAAAGGTCGTAAAAAAATTTTGAAAAACAGGTGATGATTCCGCTAAATATCGTCTTAAGTCATTTCTATTAAACTAATCATACTTTTTATATTTTTAACGTTAAGTTCAGATAATTTTACATCTAAAACACGTATTTACAATACATTTGGGTGAATAAAAAAAATAGAAAAAAAATTTGGGAAAAAATTTGGTAAAAAATGGTGATAATTCCGCTAAATATCGTCTTAAGTCATTATTATTAAACTAATCATACTTTTTATATTTTTAACGTTAAGTTCACATTATTTTACATCTAAAACACGTCTTTACAATACATTTGGGTGAATATAAAACGTCGTAAAAAAATTTTGAAAAACAGGTGATGAATCCGCTAAATATCGTCATAAGTCATTTCTATTAAACTAATCATACTTTTTATATTTTTAACGTTAAGTTCAGATAATTTTACATCTAAAACACGTATTTACAATACATTTGGGTGAATAAAAAAAATAGAAAAAAAATTTGGGAAAAAATTTGGTAAAAAATGGTGATAATTCCGCTAAATATCGTTTAAAGTCATTTGTATTGAACTAATCATACTTTTTATATTTTTATCGTTAAGTTAACATAATTTTACATCTAAAACACGTCTTTACAATACATTTGGGTGAATATAAAACGTCGTAAAAAAATTTTGAAAAACAGGTGATGAATCCGCTAAATATCGTCTTAGGTCATTTCTATTAAACTAATCATACTTTTTATATTTTTAACGTTAAGTTCAGATAATTTTACATCTAAAACACGTATTTACAATACATTTGGGTGAATAAAAAAAATAGAAAAAAAATTTGGTAAAAAATGGTGATAATTCCGCTAAATATCGTTTAAAGTCATTTGTATTGAACTAATCATACTTTTTATATTTTTAACGTTAAGTTCAGATAATTTTACATCTAAAACACGTATTTACAATACATTTGGGTGAATAAAAAAAATAGAAAAAAAATTTGGGAAAAAATTTGGTAAAAAATGGTGATAATTCCGCTAAATATCGTTTAAAGTCATTTGTATTGAACTAATCATACTTTTTATATTTTTATCGTTAAGTTAACATAATTTTACATCTAAAGAACGTCTTTACAATACATTTGGGTGAATATAAAAGGTCGTAAAAAAATTTTGAAAAACAGGTGATGAATCCGCTAAATATCGTCTTAAGTCATTTCTATTAAACTAATCATACTTTTTATATTTTTAACGTTATGTTCAGATAATTTTACATCTAAAACACGCCTTTACAATACATTTGGGTGAATATAAAAGGTCGTAAAAAAATTTTGAAATACAGGTGATGATTCCGCTAAATATCGTCATAAGTCATTTCTATTAAACTAATCATACTTTTTATATTTTTAATGTTAAGATCACATTATTTTACATCTAAAACACGTATTTACAATACATTTGGGTGAATAAATAAAATAGAAAAAAAATTTGGGAAAAAATTTGGGAAAAAATTTGGTAAAAAATGGTGATAATTCCGCTAAATATCGTTTAAAGACATTTCTATTGAACTAATCATGCTTTTTATATTTTTATCGTTAAGTTCACAGAATTTTACATCTAAAACACCTCTTTACAATACATTTGGGTGAATATAAAAGGTCGTAAAAAAATTTTGAAAAACAGGTGATGAATCCGCTAAATATCGTCTTAGGTCATTTCTATTAAACTAATCATGCTATTTATATTTTTAACGTTAAGTTCACATTATTTTACATCTAAAACACGTATTTACAATACATTTGGGTGAATAAATAAAATAGAAAAAAAATTTGGGAAAAAATTTGGTAAAAAATGGTGATAATTCCGCTAAATATCGTTTAAAGTCATTTGTATTGAACTAATCATAATTTTTATATTTTTATCGTTAAGTTAACATAATTTTACATCTAAAACACGTCTTTACAATACATTTGGGTGAATATAAAAGGTCGTAAAAAAATTTTGAAAAACAGGTGATGATTCCGCTAAATATCGTCTTAAGTCATTTCTATTAAACTAATCATACTTTTTATATTTTTAACGTTAAGTTCAGATAATTTTACATCTAAAACACGTATTTACAATACATTTGGGTGAATAAAAAAAATAGAAAAAAAATTTGGGAAAAAATTTGGTAAAAAATGGTGATAATTCCGCTAAATATCGTCTTAAGTCATTATTATTAAACTAATCATACTTTTTGTATTTTTAACGTTAAGTTCACATTATTTTACATCTAAAACACGTATTTACAATACATTTGGGTGAATAAAAAAAATAGAAAAAAAATTTGGGAAAAAATTTGGTAAAAAATGGTGATAATTCCGCTAAATATCGTTTAAAGTCATTTGTATTGAACTAATCATACTTTTTATATTTTTATCGTTAAGTTAACATAATTTTACATCTAAAACACGTCTTTACAATACATTTGGGTGAATATAAAACGTCGTAAAAAAATTTTGAAAAACAGGTGATGAATCCGCTAAATATCGTCTTAAGTCATTTCTATTAAACTAATCATACTTTTTATATTTTTAACGTTAAGTTCACATTATTTTACATCTAAAACACGTATTTACAATACATTTGGGTGAAAACAAAAAATAGAAAAAAAATTTGGGAAAAAAATTGGTAAAAAATGGTGATAATTCCGCAAAGTATCGTTTAAAGTCATTTGTATTGAACTAATCATACTATTTATATTTTTAACGTTAAGATCAAATTATTTTACATCTAAAACACGTCTTTACAATACATTTGGGTGAATATAAAACGTCGTAAAAAATTTTTGAAAAACAGGTGATGAATCCGCTAAATATCGTCTTAAGTCATTTCTATTAAACTAATCATACTTTTTATATTTTTAACGTTAAGTTCAGATAATTTTTCATCTAAAACACGTCTTTACAATACATTTGGGTGAATATAAAAGGTCGTAAAAAAATTTTGAAAAACAGGTTATGATTCCGCTAAATATCGTCATAAGTCATTTCTATTAAACTAATCATACTTTTTATATTTTTAACGTTAAGTTCAGATAATTTTACATCTAAAACACGTATTTACAATACATTTGGGTGAATAAAAAAAATAGAAAAAAAATTTGGGAAAAAATTTGGTAAAAAATGGTGATAATTCCGCTAAATATCGTTTAAAGTCATTTGTATTGAACTAATCATACTTTTTATATTTTTATCGTTAATTTCACGTAATTTAACATCTAAAACACGTCTTTACAATACATTTGGGTGAATATAAAAGGTCGTAAAAAAATTTTGAAAAACAGGTGATGATTCCGCTAAATATCGTCTTAAGTCATTTCTATTAAACTAATCATACTTTTTATATTTTTAACGTTAAGTTCACATTATTTTACATCTAAAACACGTATTTACAATACATTTGGGTGAATATAAAAGGTCGTAAAAAAATTTTGAAAAACAGGTGATGAATCCGCTAAATATCGTCTTAGTTCATTTCTATTAAACTAATCATACTATTTATATTTTTAACGTTAAGTTCACATTATTTTACATCTAAAACACGTATTTACAATACATTAGGGTGAATACAAAAAATAGAAAAAAAATTTGGGAAAAAATTTGGTAAAAAATGGTGATAATTCCGCTAAATATCGTTTAAAGTCATTTGTATTGAACTAATCATACTTTTTATATTTTTATCGTTAAGTTAACATAATTTTACATCTAAAACACGTCTTTACAATACATTTGGGTGAATATAAAAGGTCGTAAAAAAATTTTGAAAAACAGGTGATGATTCCGCTAAATATCGTCTTAAGTCATTTCTATTAAACTAATCATACTTTTTATATTTTTAACGTTAAGTTCAGATAATTTTACATCTAAAACACGTATTTACAATACATTTGGGTGAATAAAAAAAGTAGAAAAAAAATTTGGGAAAAAATTTGGTAAAAAATGGTGATAATTCCGCTAAATATCGTCTTAAGTCATTATTATTAAACTAATCATACTTTTTATATTTTTAACGTTAAGTTCACATTATTTTACATCTAAAACACGTATTTACAATACATTTGGGTGAAAACAAAAAATAGAAAAAAAATTTGGGAAAAAAATTGGTAAAAAATGGTGATAATTCCGCAAAGTATCGTTTAAAGTCATTTGTATTGAACTAATCATACTATTTATATTTTTAACGTTAAGATCACATTATTTTACATCTAAAACACGTCTTTACAATACATTTGGGTGAATATAAAACGTCGTAAAAATTTTTTGAAAAACAGGTGATGAATCCGCTAAATATCGTCTTAAGTCATTTCTATTAAACTAATCATACTTTTTATATTTTTAACGTTATGTTCAGATAATTTTACATCTAAAACACGCTTTTACAATACATTTGGGTGAATATAAAAGGTCGTAAAAAAATTTTGAAAAACAGGTGATGATTCCGCTAAATATCGTCATAAGTCATTTCTATTAAACTAATCATACTTTTTATATTTTTAATGTTAAGATCACATTATTTTACATCTAAAACACGTATTTACAATACATTTGGGTGAATAAAAAAAATAGAAAAAAAATTTGGGAAAAAATTTGGTAAAAAATGGTGATAATTCCGCTAAATATCTTTTAAAGTCATTTGTATTGAACTAATAATACTTTTTATATTTTTATCGTTAAGTTAACATAATTTTACATCTAAAACACGTCTTTACAATACATTTGGGTGAATATAAAACGTCGTAAAAAAATTTTGAAAAACAGGTGATGAATCCGCTAAATATCGTTATTAAGTCATTTCTATTAAACTAATCATACTTTTTATATTTTTAACGTTAAGTTCAGATAATTTTACATCTAAAACACGTATTTACAATACATTTGGGTGAATAAAAAAAATAGAAAAAAAATTTGGGAAAAAATGGTGATAATTCCGCTAAATATCGTCTTAAGTCATTTCTATTAAACTAATCATACTTTTTATATTTTTAACGTTATGTTCAGATAATTTTACATCTAAAACACGCCTTTAAAATACATTTGGGTGAATATAAAAGGTCGTGAAAAAATTTTGAAAAACAGGTGATGATTCCGCTAAATATCGTCTTAAGTCATTTCTATTAAACTAATCATACTTTTTATATTTTTAACGTTAAGTTCAGATAATTTTACATCTAAAACACGTATTTACAATACATTTGGGTGAATACAAAAAATAGAAAAAAAATTTGGGAAAAAATTTGGTAAAAAATGGTGATAATTCCGCTAAATATCGTTTAAAGTCATTTGTATTGAACTAATCATACTTTTTATATTTTTATCGTTAAGTTAACATAATTTTACATCTAAAACACGCCTTTACAATACATTTGGGTGAATATAAAAGGTCGTAAAAAAATTTTGAAAAACAGGTGATGATTCCGCTAAATATCGTCATAAGTCATTTCTATTAAACTAATCATACTTTTTATATTTTTAATGTTAAGATCACATTATTTTACATCTAAAACACGTATTTACAATACATTTGGGTGAATAAAAAAAATAGAAAAAAAATTTGGGAAAAAATTTGGTAAAAAATGGTGATAATTCCGCTAAATATCGTTTAAAGTCATTTGTATTGAACTAATCATACTTTTTATATTTTTATCGTTAAGTTAACATAATTTTACATCTAAAACACGTCTTTACAATACATTTGGGTGAATATAAAACGTCGTAAAAAAATTTTGAAAAACAGGTGATGAATCCGCTAAATATCGTCTGAAGTCATTTCTATTAAACTAATCATACTTTTTATATTTTTAAAGTTAAGTTCAGATAATTTTACATCTAAAACACGTATTTACAATACATTTGGGTGAATAAAAAAAATAGAAAAAAAATTTGGGAAAAGATTTGGTAAAAAATGGTGATAATTCCGCTAAATATCGTTTAAAGTCATTTGTATTGAACTAATCATACTTTTTATATTTTTATCGTTAAGATAACATCATTTTACATCTAAAACACGTCTTTACAATACATTTGGGTGAATATAAAACGTCGTAAAAAAATTTTGAAAAACAGGTGATGAATCCGCTAAATATCGTCTTAAGTCATTTCTATTAAACTAATCATACTTTTTATATTTTTAACGTTAAGTTCAGATAATTTTACATCTAAAACACGTATTTACAATTCATTTGGGTGAATAAAAAAAATAAAAAAAAAATTTGGGAAAAAATTTGGTAAAAAATGGTGATAATTCCGCTAAATATCGTTTAAAGTCATTTGTATTTTACTAATCATACTTTTTATATTTTTAACGTTAAGTTCACATTATTTTACATCTAAAACACGTATTTACAATACATTTGGGCGAATACAAAAAATAGAAAAAAAATTTGGTAAAAAATGGTGATAATTCCGCTAAATATCGTTTAAAGTCATTTGTATTGAACTAATCATACTTTTTATATTTTTATCGTTAAGTTAACATAATTTTACATCTAAAACACGTCTGTACAATACATTTGGGTGAATATAAAACGTCGTAAAAAAATTTTGAAAAACAGGTGATGAATCCGCTAAATATCGTCTTAAGTCATTTCTATTAAACTAATCATACTTTTTATATTTTTAACGTTAAGTTCAGATAATTTTACATCTAAAACACGTATTTACAATACATTTGGGTGAATAAAAAAAATAGAAAAAAAATTTGGGAAAAAATTTGGTAAAAAATGGTGATAATTCCGCTAAATATCGTTTAAAGTCATTTGTATTGAACTAATCATACTTTTTATATTTTTATCGTTAAGTTAACATAATTTTACATCTAAAACACGTCTTTACAATACATTTGGGTGAATATAAAACGTCGTAAAAAAATTTTGAAAAACAGGTGATGAATCCGCTAAATATCGTCTTAAGTCATTTCTATTAAACTAATCATACTTTTTATATTTTTAACGTTATGTTCAGATAATTTTACATCTAAAACACGCCTTTACAATACATTTGGGTGAATATAAAAGGTCGTAAAAAAATTTTGAAAAACAGGTGATGATTCCGCTAAATATCGTCATAAGTCATTTCTATTAAACTAATCATACTTTTTATATTTTTAATGTTAAGATCACATCATTTTACATCTAAAACACGTATTTACAATACATTTGGGTGAATAAAAAAAATAGAAAAAAAATTTGGGAAAAAATTTGGTAAAAAATGGTGATAATTCCGCTAAATATCGTTTAAAGTCATTTGTATTGAACTAATCATACTTTTTATATTTTTATCGTTAAGTTAACATAATTTTACATCTAAAACACGTCTGTACAATACATTTGGGTGAATATAAAACGTCGTAAAAAAATTTTGAAAAACAGGTGATGAATCCGCTAAATATCGTCTTAAGTCATTTCTATTAAACTAATCATACTTTTTATATTTTTAACGTTAAGTTCAGATAATTTTACATCTAAAACACGTATTTACAATACATTTGGGTGAATAAAAAAAATAGAAAAAAAATTTGGGAAAAAATTTGGTAAAAAATGGTGATAATTCCGCTAAATATCGTTTAAAGTCATTTGTATTGAACTAATCATACTATTTATATTTTTAACGTTAAGATCACATTATTTTACATCTAAAACACGTCTTTACAATACATTTGGGTGAATATAAAACGTCGTAAAAAATTTTTGAAAAACAGGTGATGAATCCGCTAAATATCGTCTTAAGTCATTTCTATTAAACTAATCATACTTTTTATATTTTTAACGTTATGTTCAGATAATTTTACATCTAAAACACGCTTTTACAATACATTTGGGTGAATATAAAAGGTCGTAAAAAAATTTTGAAAAACAGGTGATGATTCCGCTAAATATCGTCATAAGTCATTTCTATTAAACTAATCATACTTTTTATATTTTTAATGTTAAGATCACATTATTTTACATCTAAAACACGTATTTACAATACATTTGGGTGAATAAAAAAAATAGAAAAAAAATTTGGGAAAAAATTTGGTAAAAAATGGTGATAATTCCGCTAAATATCTTTTAAAGTCATTTGTATTGAACTAATAATACTTTTTATATTTTTATCGTTAAGTTAACATAATTTTACATCTAAAACACGTCTTTACAATACATTTGGGTGAATATAAAACGTCGTAAAAAAATTTTGAAAAACAGGTGATGAATCCGCTAAATATCGTTATTAAGTCATTTCTATTAAACTAATCATACTTTTTATATTTTTAACGTTAAGTTCAGATAATTTTACATCTAAAACACGTATTTACAATACATTTGGGTGAATAAAAAAAATAGAAAAAAAATTTGGGAAAAAATGGTGATAATTCCGCTAAATATCGTCTTAAGTCATTTCTATTAAACTAATCATACTTTTTATATTTTTAACGTTATGTTCAGATAATTTTACATCTAAAACACGCCTTTAAAATACATTTGGGTGAATATAAAAGGTCGTGAAAAAATTTTGAAAAACAGGTGATGATTCCGCTAAATATCGTCTTAAGTCATTTCTATTAAACTAATCATACTTTTTATATTTTTAACGTTAAGTTCAGATAATTTTACATCTAAAACACGTATTTACAATACATTTGGGTGAATACAAAAAATAGAAAAAAAATTTGGGAAAAAATTTGGTAAAAAATGGTGATAATTCCGCTAAATATCGTTTAAAGTCATTTGTATTGAACTAATCATACTTTTTATATTTTTATCGTTAAGTTAACATAATTTTACATCTAAAACACGCCTTTACAATACATTTGGGTGAATATAAAAGGTCGTAAAAAAATTTTGAAAAACAGGTGATGATTCCGCTAAATATCGTCATAAGTCATTTCTATTAAACTAATCATACTTTTTATATTTTTAATGTTAAGATCACATTATTTTACATCTAAAACACGTATTTACAATACATTTGGGTGAATAAAAAAAATAGAAAAAAAATTTGGGAAAAAATTTGGTAAAAAATGGTGATAATTCCGCTAAATATCGTTTAAAGTCATTTGTATTGAACTAATCATACTTTTTATATTTTTATCGTTAAGTTAACATAATTTTACATCTAAAACACGTCTTTACAATACATTTGGGTGAATATAAAACGTCGTAAAAAAATTTTGAAAAACAGGTGATGAATCCGCTAAATATCGTCTGAAGTCATTTCTATTAAACTAATCATACTTTTTATATTTTTAAAGTTAAGTTCAGATAATTTTACATCTAAAACACGTATTTACAATACATTTGGGTGAATAAAAAAAATAGAAAAAAAATTTGGGAAAAGATTTGGTAAAAAATGGTGATAATTCCGCTAAATATCGTTTAAAGTCATTTGTATTGAACTAATCATACTTTTTATATTTTTATCGTTAAGATAACATCATTTTACATCTAAAACACGTCTTTACAATACATTTGGGTGAATATAAAACGTCGTAAAAAAATTTTGAAAAACAGGTGATGAATCCGCTAAATATCGTCTTAAGTCATTTCTATTAAACTAATCATACTTTTTATATTTTTAACGTTAAGTTCAGATAATTTTACATCTAAAACACGTATTTACAATTCATTTGGGTGAATAAAAAAAATAAAAAAAAAATTTGGGAAAAAATTTGGTAAAAAATGGTGATAATTCCGCTAAATATCGTTTAAAGTCATTTGTATTTTACTAATCATACTTTTTATATTTTTAACGTTAAGTTCACATTATTTTACATCTAAAACACGTATTTACAATACATTTGGGCGAATACAAAAAATAGAAAAAAAATTTGGTAAAAAATGGTGATAATTCCGCTAAATATCGTTTAAAGTCATTTGTATTGAACTAATCATACTTTTTATATTTTTATCGTTAAGTTAACATAATTTTACATCTAAAACACGTCTGTACAATACATTTGGGTGAATATAAAACGTCGTAAAAAAATTTTGAAAAACAGGTGATGAATCCGCTAAATATCGTCTTAAGTCATTTCTATTAAACTAATCATACTTTTTATATTTTTAACGTTAAGTTCAGATAATTTTACATCTAAAACACGTATTTACAATACATTTGGGTGAATAAAAAAAATAGAAAAAAAATTTGGGAAAAAATTTGGTAAAAAATGGTGATAATTCCGCTAAATATCGTTTAAAGTCATTTGTATTGAACTAATCATACTTTTTATATTTTTATCGTTAAGTTAACATAATTTTACATCTAAAACACGTCTTTACAATACATTTGGGTGAATATAAAACGTCGTAAAAAAATTTTGAAAAACAGGTGATGAATCCGCTAAATATCGTCTTAAGTCATTTCTATTAAACTAATCATACTTTTTATATTTTTAACGTTATGTTCAGATAATTTTACATCTAAAACACGCCTTTACAATACATTTGGGTGAATATAAAAGGTCGTAAAAAAATTTTGAAAAACAGGTGATGATTCCGCTAAATATCGTCATAAGTCATTTCTATTAAACTAATCATACTTTTTATATTTTTAATGTTAAGATCACATCATTTTACATCTAAAACACGTATTTACAATACATTTGGGTGAATAAAAAAAATAGAAAAAAAATTTGGGAAAAAATTTGGTAAAAAATGGTGATAATTCCGCTAAATATCGTTTAAAGTCATTTGTATTGAACTTATCATACTTTTTATATTTTTATCGTTAAGTTAACATAATTTTACATCTAAAACACGTCTGTACAATACATTTGGGTGAATATAAAACGTCGTAAAAAAATTTTGAAAAACAGGTGATGAATCCGCTAAATATCGTCTTAAGTCATTTCTATTAAACTAATCATACTTTTTATATTTTTAACGTTAAGTTCAGATAATTTTACATCTAAAACACGTATTTACAATACATTTGGGTGAATAAAAAAAATAGAAAAAAAATTTGGGAAAAAATTTGGTAAAAAATGGTGATAATTCCGCTAAATATCGTTTAAAGTCATTTGTATTGAACTAATCATACTTTTTATATTTTTATCGTTAAGTTAACATAATTTTACATCTAAAACACGTCTTTACAATACATTTGGGTGAATATAAAACGTCGTAAAAAAATTTTGAAAACAGGTGATGAATCCGCTAAATATCGTCTTAAGTCATTTCTATTAAACTAATCATACTTTTTATATTTTTAACGTTATGTTCAGATAATTTTACATCTAAAACACGCCTTTACAATACATTTGGGTGAATATAAAAGGTCGTAAAAAAATTTTGAAAAACAGGTGATGATTCCGCTAAATATCGTCATAAGTCATTTCTATTAAACTAATCATACTTTTTATATTTTTAACGTTAAGTTCAGATAATTTTACATCTAAAACACGTATTTACAATACATTTGGGTGAATAAAAAAAATAGAAAAAAAATTTGGGAAAAAATTTGGTAAAAAATGGTGATAATTCCGCTAAATATCGTTTAAAGTCATTTGTATTGAACTAATCATACTTTTTATATTTTTATCGTTAAGTTAACATAATTTTACATCTAAAACACGTCTTTACAATACATTTGGGTGAATATAAAACGTCGTAAAAAAATTTTGAAAAACAGGTGATGAATCCGCTAAATATCGTCTTAAGTCATTTCTATTAAACTAATCATACTTTTTATATTTTTAACGTTATGTTCAGATAATTTTACATCTAAAACACGCCTTTACAATACATTTGGGTGAATATAAAAGGTCGTAAAAAAATTTTGAAAAACAGGTGATGATTCCGCTAAATATCGTCATAAGTCATTTCTATTAAACTAATCATACTTTTTATATTTTTAATGTTAAGATCACATCATTTTACATCTAAAACACGTATTTACAATACATTTGGGTGAATAAAAAAAATAGAAAAAAAATTTGGGAAAAAATTTGGTAAAAAATGGTGATAATTCCGCTAAATATCGTTTAAAGTCATTTGTATTGAACTAATCATACTTTTTATATTTTTATCGTTAAGTTAACATAATTTTACATCTAAAACACGTCTGTACAATACATTTGGGTGAATATAAAACGTCGTAAAAAAATTTTGAAAAACAGGTGATGAATCCGCTAAATATCGTCTTAAGTCATTTCTATTAAACTAATCATACTTTTTATATTTTTAACGTTAAGTTCAGATAATTTTACATCTAAAACACGTATTTACAATACATTTGGGTGAATAAAAAAAATAGAAAAAAAATTTGGGAAAAAATTTGGTAAAAAATGGTGATAATTCCGCTAAATATCGTTTAAAGTCATTTGTATTGAACTAATCATACTTTTTATATTTTTATCGTTAAGTTAACATAATTTTACATCTAAAACACGTCTTTACAATACATTTGGGTGAATATAAAACGTCGTAAAAAAATTTTGAAAAACAGGTGATGAATCCGCTAAATATCGTCTTAAGTCATTTCTATTAAACTAATCATACTTTTTATATTTTTAACGTTATGTTCAGATAATTTTACATCTAAAACACGCCTTTACAATACATTTGGGTGAATATAAAAGGTCGTAAAAAAATTTTGAAAAACAGGTGATGATTCCGCTAAATATCGTCATAAGTCATTTCTATTAAACTAATCATACTTTTTATATTTTTAATGTTAAGATCACATCATTTTACATCTAAAACATGTATTTACAATACATTTGGGTGAATAAAAAAAATAGAAAAAAAATTTGGGAAAAAATTTGGTAAAAAATGGTGATAATTCCGCTAAATATCGTTTAAAGTCATTTGTATTGAACTAATCATACTTTTTATATTTTTATCGTTAAGTTAACATAATTTTACATCTAAAACACGTCTTTACAATACATTTGGGTGAATATAAAACGTCGTAAAAAAATTTTGAAAAACAGGTGATGAATCCGCTAAATATCGTCTTAAGTCATTTCTATTAAACTAATCATACTTTTTATATTTTTAACGTTAAGTTCACATTATTTTACATCTAAAACACGTATTTACAATACATTTGGGTGAATAAAAAAAATAGAAAAAAAATTTGGGAAAAAATTTGGTAAAAAATGGTGATAATTCCGCTAAATATCGTCTTAAGTCATTATTATTAAACTAATCATACTTTTTATATTTTTAACGTTAAGTTCACATTATTTTACATCTAAAACACGTATTTACAATACATTTGGGTGAATAAAAAAAATAGAAAAAAAATTTGGGAAAAAATTTGGTAAAAAATGGTGATAATTCCGCTAAATATCGTTTAAAGTCATTTGTATTGAACTAATCATACTTTTTATATTTTTATCGTTAAGTTAACATAATTTTACATCTAAAACACGTCTTTACAATACATTTGGGTGAATATAAAACGTCGTAAAAAAATTTTGAAAAACAGGTGATGAATCCGCTAAATATCGTCTTAAGTCATTTCTATTAAACTAATCATACTTTTTATATTTTTAACGTTAAGTTCACATTATTTTACATCTAAAACACGTATTTACAATACATTTGGGTGAAAACAAAAAATAGAAAAAAAATTTGGGAAAAAAATTGGTAAAAAATGGTGATAATTCCGCAAAGTATCGTTTAAAGTCATTTGTATTGAACTAATCATACTTTTTATATTTTTATCGTTAAGTTAACATAATTTTACATCTAAAACACGTCTGTACAATACATTTGGGTGAATATAAAACGTCGTAAAAAAATTTTGAAAAACAGGTGATGAATCCGCTAAATATCGTCTTAAGTCATTTCTATTAAACTAATCATACTTTTTATATTTTTAACGTTAAGTTCAGATAATTTTACATCTAAAACACGTATTTACAATACATTTGGGTGAATAAAAAAAATAGAAAAAAAATTTGGGAAAAAATTTGGTAAAAAATGGTGATAATTCCGCTAAATATCGTTTAAAGTCATTTGTATTGAACTAATCATACTTTTTATATTTTTATCGTTAAGTTAACATAATTTTACATCTAAAACACGTCTTTACAATACATTTGGGTGAATATAAAACGTCGTAAAAAAATTTTGAAAACAGGTGATGAATCCGCTAAATATCGTCTTAAGTCATTTCTATTAAACTAATCATACTTTTTATATTTTTAACGTTATGTTCAGATAATTTTACATCTAAAACACGCCTTTACAATACATTTGGGTGAATATAAAAGGTCGTAAAAAAATTTTGAAAAACAGGTGATGATTCCGCTAAATATCGTCATAAGTCATTTCTATTAAACTAATCATACTTTTTATATTTTTAACGTTAAGTTCAGATAATTTTACATCTAAAACACGTATTTACAATACATTTGGGTGAATAAAAAAAATAGAAAAAAAATTTGGGAAAAAATTTGGTAAAAAATGGTGATAATTCCGCTAAATATCGTTTAAAGTCATTTGTATTGAACTAATCATACTTTTTATATTTTTATCGTTAAGTTAACATAATTTTACATCTAAAACACGTCTTTACAATACATTTGGGTGAATATAAAACGTCGTAAAAAAATTTTGAAAAACAGGTGATGAATCCGCTAAATATCGTCTTAAGTCATTTCTATTAAACTAATCATACTTTTTATATTTTTAACGTTATGTTCAGATAATTTTACATCTAAAACACGCCTTTACAATACATTTGGGTGAATATAAAAGGTCGTAAAAAAATTTTGAAAAACAGGTGATGATTCCGCTAAATATCGTCATAAGTCATTTCTATTAAACTAATCATACTTTTTATATTTTTAATGTTAAGATCACATCATTTTACATCTAAAACACGTATTTACAATACATTTGGGTGAATAAAAAAAATAGAAAAAAAATTTGGGAAAAAATTTGGTAAAAAATGGTGATAATTCCGCTAAATATCGTTTAAAGTCATTTGTATTGAACTAATCATACTTTTTATATTTTTATCGTTAAGTTAACATAATTTTACATCTAAAACACGTCTGTACAATACATTTGGGTGAATATAAAACGTCGTAAAAAAATTTTGAAAAACAGGTGATGAATCCGCTAAATATCGTCTTAAGTCATTTCTATTAAACTAATCATACTTTTTATATTTTTAACGTTAAGTTCAGATAATTTTACATCTAAAACACGTATTTACAATACATTTGGGTGAATAAAAAAAATAGAAAAAAAATTTGGGAAAAAATTTGGTAAAAAATGGTGATAATTCCGCTAAATATCGTTTAAAGTCATTTGTATTGAACTAATCATACTTTTTATATTTTTATCGTTAAGTTAACATAATTTTACATCTAAAACACGTCTTTACAATACATTTGGGTGAATATAAAACGTCGTAAAAAAATTTTGAAAAACAGGTGATGAATCCGCTAAATATCGTCTTAAGTCATTTCTATTAAACTAATCATACTTTTTATATTTTTAACGTTATGTTCAGATAATTTTACATCTAAAACACGCCTTTACAATACATTTGGGTGAATATAAAAGGTCGTAAAAAAATTTTGAAAAACAGGTGATGATTCCGCTAAATATCGTCATAAGTCATTTCTATTAAACTAATCATACTTTTTATATTTTTAATGTTAAGATCACATCATTTTACATCTAAAACATGTATTTACAATACATTTGGGTGAATAAAAAAAATAGAAAAAAAATTTGGGAAAAAATTTGGTAAAAAATGGTGATAATTCCGCTAAATATCGTTTAAAGTCATTTGTATTGAACTAATCATACTTTTTATATTTTTATCGTTAAGTTAACATAATTTTACATCTAAAACACGTCTTTACAATACATTTGGGTGAATATAAAACGTCGTAAAAAAATTTTGAAAAACAGGTGATGAATCCGCTAAATATCGTCTTAAGTCATTTCTATTAAACTAATCATACTTTTTATATTTTTAACGTTAAGTTCACATTATTTTACATCTAAAACACGTATTTACAATACATTTGGGTGAATAAAAAAAATAGAAAAAAAATTTGGGAAAAAATTTGGTAAAAAATGGTGATAATTCCGCTAAATATCGTCTTAAGTCATTATTATTAAACTAATCATACTTTTTATATTTTTAACGTTAAGTTCACATTATTTTACATCTAAAACACGTATTTACAATACATTTGGGTGAATAAAAAAAATAGAAAAAAAATTTGGGAAAAAATTTGGTAAAAAATGGTGATAATTCCGCTAAATATCGTTTAAAGTCATTTGTATTGAACTAATCATACTTTTTATATTTTTATCGTTAAGTTAACATAATTTTACATCTAAAACACGTCTTTACAATACATTTGGGTGAATATAAAACGTCGTAAAAAAATTTTGAAAAACAGGTGATGAATCCGCTAAATATCGTCTTAAGTCATTTCTATTAAACTAATCATACTTTTTATATTTTTAACGTTAAGTTCACATTATTTTACATCTAAAACACGTATTTACAATACATTTGGGTGAAAACAAAAAATAGAAAAAAAATTTGGGAAAAAAATTGGTAAAAAATGGTGATAATTCCGCAAAGTATCGTTTAAAGTCATTTGTATTGAACTAATCATACTTTTTATATTTTTATCGTTAAGTTAACATAATTTTACATCTAAAACACGTCTGTACAATACATTTGGGTGAATATAAAACGTCGTAAAAAAATTTTGAAAAACAGGTGATGAATCCGCTAAATATCGTCTTAAGTCATTTCTATTAAACTAATCATACTTTTTATATTTTTAACGTTAAGTTCAGATAATTTTACATCTAAAACACGTATTTACAATACATTTGGGTGAATAAAAAAAATAGAAAAAAAATTTGGGAAAAAATTTGGTAAAAAATGGTGATAATTCCGCTAAATATCGTTTAAAGTCATTTGTATTGAACTAATCATACTTTTTATATTTTTATCGTTAAGTTAACATAATTTTACATCTAAAACACGTCTTTACAATACATTTGGGTGAATATAAAACGTCGTAAAAAAATTTTGAAAACAGGTGATGAATCCGCTAAATATCGTCTTAAGTCATTTCTATTAAACTAATCATACTTTTTATATTTTTAACGTTATGTTCAGATAATTTTACATCTAAAACACGCCTTTACAATACATTTGGGTGAATATAAAAGGTCGTAAAAAAATTTTGAAAAACAGGTGATGATTCCGCTAAATATCGTCATAAGTCATTTCTATTAAACTAATCATACTTTTTATATTTTTAACGTTAAGTTCAGATAATTTTACATCTAAAACACGTATTTACAATACATTTGGGTGAATAAAAAAAATAGAAAAAAAATTTGGGAAAAAATTTGGTAAAAAATGGTGATAATTCCGCTAAATATCGTTTAAAGTCATTTGTATTGAACTAATCATACTTTTTATATTTTTATCGTTAAGTTAACATAATTTTACATCTAAAACACGTCTTTACAATACATTTGGGTGAATATAAAACGTCGTAAAAAAATTTTGAAAAACAGGTGATGAATCCGCTAAATATCGTCTTAAGTCATTTCTATTAAACTAATCATACTTTTTATATTTTTAACGTTATGTTCAGATAATTTTACATCTAAAACACGCCTTTACAATACATTTGGGTGAATATAAAAGGTCGTAAAAAAATTTTGAAAAACAGGTGATGATTCCGCTAAATATCGTCATAAGTCATTTCTATTAAACTAATCATACTTTTTATATTTTTAATGTTAAGATCACATCATTTTACATCTAAAACACGTATTTACAATACATTTGGGTGAATAAAAAAAATAGAAAAAAAATTTGGGAAAAAATTTGGTAAAAAATGGTGATAATTCCGCTAAATATCGTTTAAAGTCATTTGTATTGAACTAATCATACTTTTTATATTTTTATCGTTAAGTTAACATAATTTTACATCTAAAACACGTCTGTACAATACATTTGGGTGAATATAAAACGTCGTAAAAAAATTTTGAAAAACAGGTGATGAATCCGCTAAATATCGTCTTAAGTCATTTCTATTAAACTAATCATACTTTTTATATTTTTAACGTTAAGTTCAGATAATTTTACATCTAAAACACGTATTTACAATACATTTGGGTGAATAAAAAAAATAGAAAAAAAATTTGGGAAAAAATTTGGTAAAAAATGGTGATAATTCCGCTAAATATCGTTTAAAGTCATTTGTATTGAACTAATCATACTTTTTATATTTTTATCGTTAAGTTAACATAATTTTACATCTAAAACACGTCTTTACAATACATTTGGGTGAATATAAAACGTCGTAAAAAAATTTTGAAAAACAGGTGATGAATCCGCTAAATATCGTCTTAAGTCATTTCTATTAAACTAATCATACTTTTTATATTTTTAACGTTATGTTCAGATAATTTTACATCTAAAACACGCCTTTACAATACATTTGGGTGAATATAAAAGGTCGTAAAAAAATTTTGAAAAACAGGTGATGATTCCGCTAAATATCGTCATAAGTCATTTCTATTAAACTAATCATACTTTTTATATTTTTAATGTTAAGATCACATCATTTTACATCTAAAACATGTATTTACAATACATTTGGGTGAATAAAAAAAATAGAAAAAAAATTTGGGAAAAAATTTGGTAAAAAATGGTGATAATTCCGCTAAATATCGTTTAAAGTCATTTGTATTGAACTAATCATACTTTTTATATTTTTATCGTTAAGTTAACATAATTTTACATCTAAAACACGTCTTTACAATACATTTGGGTGAATATAAAACGTCGTAAAAAAATTTTGAAAAACAGGTGATGAATCCGCTAAATATCGTCTTAAGTCATTTCTATTAAACTAATCATACTTTTTATATTTTTAACGTTAAGTTCACATTATTTTACATCTAAAACACGTATTTACAATACATTTGGGTGAATAAAAAAAATAGAAAAAAAATTTGGGAAAAAATTTGGTAAAAAATGGTGATAATTCCGCTAAATATCGTCTTAAGTCATTATTATTAAACTAATCATACTTTTTATATTTTTAACGTTAAGTTCACATTATTTTACATCTAAAACACGTATTTACAATACATTTGGGTGAATAAAAAAAATAGAAAAAAAATTTGGGAAAAAATTTGGTAAAAAATGGTGATAATTCCGCTAAATATCGTTTAAAGTCATTTGTATTGAACTAATCATACTTTTTATATTTTTATCGTTAAGTTAACATAATTTTACATCTAAAACACGTCTTTACAATACATTTGGGTGAATATAAAACGTCGTAAAAAAATTTTGAAAAACAGGTGATGAATCCGCTAAATATCGTCTTAAGTCATTTCTATTAAACTAATCATACTTTTTATATTTTTAACGTTAAGTTCACATTATTTTACATCTAAAACACGTATTTACAATACATTTGGGTGAAAACAAAAAATAGAAAAAAAATTTGGGAAAAAAATTGGTAAAAAATGGTGATAATTCCGCAAAGTATCGTTTAAAGTCATTTGTATTGAACTAATCATACTATTTATATTTTTAACGTTAAGATCACATTATTTTACATCTAAAACACGTCTTTACAATACATTTGGGTGAATATAAAACGTCGTAAAAAATTTTTGAAAAACAGGTGATGAATCCGCTAAATATCGTCTTAAGTCATTTCTATTAAACTAATCATACTTTTTATATTTTTAACGTTAAGTTCAGATAATTTTACATCTAAAACACGTCTTTACAATACATTTGGGTGAATATAAAAAATAGAAAAAAAATTTGGGAAAATATTTGGTAATAAATGGTGATAATTCCGCTAAATATCGTTTAAAGTCATTTGTATTGAACTAATCATACTTTTTATATTTTTATCGTTAAGTTCACATAATTTTACATCTAAAACACGTCTTTACAATACATTTGGGTGAATATAAAAGGTCGTAAAAAAATTTTGAAAAACAGGTTATGATTCCGCTAAATATCGTCATAAGTCATTTCTATTAAACTAATCATACTTTTTATATTTTTAACGTTAAGTTCAGATAATTTTACATCTAAAACACGTATTTACAATACATTTGGGTGAATAAAAAAAATAGAAAAAAAATTTGGGAAAAAATTTGGTAAAAAATGGTGATAATTCCGCTAAATATCGTCTTAAGTCATTTCTTTTAAACTAATCATACTTTTTATATTTTTAACGTTAAGTTCACATTATTTTACATCTAAAACACGTATTTACAATACATTTGGGTGAATACAAAAAATAGAAAAAAAATTTGGGAAAAAATTTGGTAAAAAATGGTGATAATTCCGCTAAATATCGTTTAAAGTCATTTGTATTGAACTAATCATACTTTTTATATTTTTATCGTTAAGTTAACATAATTTTACATCTAAAACACGTCTTTACAATACATTTGGGTGAATATAAAAGGTCGTAAAAAAATTTTGAAAAACAGGTGATGATTCCGCTAAATATCGTCTTAAGTCATTTCTATTAAACTAATCATACTTTTTATATTTTTAACGTTAAGTTCAGATAATTTTACATCTAAAACACGTATTTACAATACATTTGGGTGAATAAAAAAAATAGAAAAAAAATTTGGGAAAAAATTTGGTAAAAAATGGTGATAATTCCGCTAAATATCGTCTTAAGTCATTATTATTAAACTAATCATACTTTTTATATTTTTAACGTTAAGTTCACATTATTTTACATCTAAAACACGTCTTTACAATACATTTGGGTGAATATAAAACGTCGTAAAAAAATTTTGAAAAACAGGTGATGAATCCGCTAAATATCGTCATAAGTCATTTCTATTAAACTAATCATACTTTTTATATTTTTAATGTTAAGATCACATTATTTTACATCTAAAACACGTATTTACAATACATTTGGGTGAATAAAAAAAATAGAAAAAAAATTTGGGAAAAAATTTGGTAAAAAATGGTGATAATTCCGCTAAATATCGTTTAAAGTCATTTGTATTGAACTAATCATACTTTTTATATTTTTATCGTTAAGTTAACATAATTTTACATCTAAAACACGTCATTACAATACATTTGGGTGAATATAAAACGTCGTAAAAAAATTTTGAAAAACAGGTGATGAATCCGCTAAATATCGTCTTAGGTCATTTCTATTAAACTAATCATACTATTTATATTTTTAACGTTAAGTTCACATTATTTTACATCTAAAACACGTATTTACAATACATTTGGGTGAATACAAAAAATAGAAAAAAAATTTGGGAAAAAATTTGGTAAAAAATGGTGATAATTCCGCTAAATATCGTTTAAAGTCATTTGTATTGAACTAATCATACTTTTTATATTTTTATCGTTAAGTTAACATAATTTTACATCTAAAACACGTCTTTACAATACATTTGGGTGAATATAAAAGGTCGTAAAAAAATTTTGAAAAACAGGTGATGATTCCGCTAAATATCGTCTTAAGTCATTTCTATTAAACTAATCATACTTTTTATATTTTTAACGTTAAGTTCAGATAATTTTACATCTAAAACACGTATTTACAATACATTTGGGTGAATAAAAAAAATAGAAAAAAAATTAGGGAAAAAATTTGGTAAAAAATGGTGATAATTCCGCTAAATATCGTCTTAAGTCATTATTATTAAACTAATCATACTTTTTATATTTTTAACGTTAAGTTCACATTATTTTACATCTAAAACACGTCTTTACAATACATTTGGGTGAATATAAAACGTCGTAAAAAAATTTTGAAAAACAGGTGATGAATCCGCTAAATATCGTCATAAGTCATTTCTATTAAACTAATCATACTTTTTATATTTTTAATGTTAAGATCACATTATTTTACATCTAAAACACGTATTTACAATACATTTGGGTGAATAAAAAAAATAGAAAAAAAATTTGGGAAAAAATTTGGTAAAAAATGGTGATAATTCAGCAAAGTATCGTTTAAAGTCATTTGTATTGAACTAATCATACTATTTATATTTTTAACGTTAAGATCACATTATTTTACATCTAAAACACGTCTTTACAATACATTTGGGTGAATATAAAACGTCGTAAAAAATTTTTGAAAAACAGGTGATGAATCCGCTAAATATCGTCTTAAGTCATTTCTATTAAACTAATCATACTTTTTATATTTTTAACGTTAAGTTCAGATAATTTTACATCTAAAACACGTCTTTACAATACATTTGGGTGAATATAAAAGGTCGTAAAAAAATTTTGAAAAACAGGTTATGATTCCGCTAAATATCGTCATAAGTCATTTCTATTAAACTAATCATACTTTTTATATTTTTAACGTTAAGTTCAGATAATTTTACATCTAAAACACGTATTTACAATACATTTGGGTGAATAAAAAAAATAGAAAAAAAATTTGGGAAAAAATTTGGTAAAAAATGGTGATAATTCCGCTAAATATCGTCTTAAGTCATTTCTTTTAAACTAATCATACTTTTTATATTTTTAACGTTAAGTTCACATTATTTTACATCTAAAACACGTATTTACAATACATTTGGGTGAATACAAAAAATAGAAAAAAAATTTGGGAAAAAATTTGGTAAAAAATGGTGATAATTCCGCTAAATATCGTTTAAAGTCATTTGTATTGAACTAATCATACTTTTTATATTTTTATCGTTAAGTTAACATAATTTTACATCTAAAACACGTCTTTACAATACATTTGGGTGAATATAAAAGGTCGTAAAAAAATTTTGAAAAACAGGTGATGATTCCGCTAAATATCGTCTTAAGTCATTTCTATTAAACTAATCATACTTTTTATATTTTTAACGTTAAGTTCAGATAATTTTACATCTAAAACACGTATTTACAATACATTTGGGTGAATAAAAAAAATAGAAAAAAAATTTGGGAAAAAATTTGGTAAAAAATGGTGATAATTCCGCTAAATATCGTCTTAAGTCATTATTATTAAACTAATCATACTTTTTATATTTTTAACGTTAAGTTCACATTATTTTACATCTAAAACACGTCTTTACAATACATTTGGGTGAATATAAAACGTCGTAAAAAAATTTTGAAAAACAGGTGATGAATCCGCTAAATATCGTCATTAGTCATTTCTATTAAACTAATCATACTTTTTATATTTTTAATGTTAAGATCACATTATTTTACATCTAAAACACGTATTTACAATACATTTGGGTGAATAAAAAAAATAGAAAAAAAATTTGGGAAAAAATTTGGTAAAAAATGGTGATAATTCCGCTAAATATCGTTTAAAGTCATTTGTATTGAACTAATCATACTTTTTATATTTTTATCGTTAAGTTAACATAATTTTACATCTAAAACACGTCTTTACAATACATTTGGGTGAATATAAAACGTCGTAAAAAAATTTTGAAAAACAGGTGATGAATCCGCTAAATATCGTCTTAGGTCATTTCTATTAAACTAATCATACTATTTATATTTTTAACGTTAAGTTCACATTATTTTACATCTAAAACACGTATTTACAATACATTTGGGTGAATACAAAAAATAGAAAAAAAATTTGGGAAAAAATTTGGTAAAAAATGGTGATAATTCCGCTAAATATCGTTTAAAGTCATTTGTATTGAACTAATCATACTTTTTATATTTTTATCGTTAAGTTAACATAATTTTACATCTAAAACACGTCTTTACAATACATTTGGGTGAATATAAAAGGTCGTAAAAAAATTTTGAAAAACAGGTGATGATTCCGCTAAATATCGTCTTAAGTCATTTCTATTAAACTAATCATACTTTTTATATTTTTAACGTTAAGTTCAGATAATTTTACATCTAAAACACGTATTTACAATACATTTGGGTGAATAAAAAAAATAGAAAAAAAATTTGGGAAAAAATTTGGTAAAAAATGGTGATAATTCCGCTAAATATCGTCTTAAGTCATTATTATTAAACTAATCATACTTTTTATATTTTTAACGTTAAGTTCACATTATTTTACATCTAAAACACGTCTTTACAATACATTTGGGTGAATATAAAACGTCGTAAAAAAATTTTGAAAAACAGGTGATGAATCCGCTAAATATCGTCATTAGTCATTTCTATTAAACTAATCATACTTTTTATATTTTTAATGTTAAGATCACATTATTTTACATCTAAAACACGTATTTACAATACATTTGGGTGAATAAAAAAAATAGAAAAAAAATTTGGGAAAAAATTTGGTAAAAAATGGTGATAATTCCGCTAAATATCGTTTAAAGTCATTTGTATTGAACTAATCATACTTTTTATATTTTTATCGTTAAGTTAACATAATTTTACATCTAAAACACGTCTTTACAATACATTTGGGTGAATATAAAACGTCGTAAAAAAATTTTGAAAAACAGGTGATGAATCCGCTAAATATCGTCTTAGGTCATTTCTATTAAACTAATCATACTATTTATATTTTTAACGTTAAGTTCACATTATTTTACATCTAAAACACGTATTTACAATACATTTGGGTGAATACAAAAAATAGAAAAAAAATTTGGGAAAAAATTTGGTAAAAAATGGTGATAATTCCGCTAAATATCGTTTAAAGTCATTTGTATTGAACTAATCATACTTTTTATATTTTTATCGTTAAGTTAACATAATTTTACATCTAAAACACGTCTTTACAATACATTTGGGTGAATATAAAAGGTCGTAAAAAAATTTTGAAAAACAGGTGATGATTCCGCTAAATATCGTCTTAAGTCATTTCTATTAAACTAATCATACTTTTTATATTTTTAACGTTAAGTTCAGATAATTTTACATCTAAAACACGTATTTACAATACATTTGGGTGAATAAAAAAAATAGAAAAAAAATTTGGGAAAAAATTTGGTAAAAAATGGTGATAATTCCGCTAAATATCGTCTTAAGTCATTATTATTAAACTAATCATACTTTTTATATTTTTAACGTTAAGTTCACATTATTTTACATCTAAAACACGTCTTTACAATACATTTGGGTGAATATAAAACGTCGTAAAAAATTTTTGAAAAACAGGTGATGAATCCGCTAAATATCGTCATAAGTCATTTCTATTAAACTAATCATACTTTTTATATTTTTAATGTTAAGATCACATTATTTTACATCTAAAACACGTATTTACAATACATTTGGGTGAATAAAAAAAATAGAAAAAAAATTTGGGAAAAAATTTGGTAAAAAATGGTGATAATTCCGCTAAATATCGTTTAAAGTCATTTGTATTGAACTAATCATACTTTTTATATTTTTATCGTTAAGTTAACATAATTTTACATCTAAAACACGTCTTTACAATACATTTGGGTGAATATAAAACGTCGTAAAAAAATTTTGAAAAACAGGTGATGAATCCGCTAAATATCGTCTTAGGTCATTTCTATTAAACTAATCATACTATTTATATTATTAACGTTAAGTTCACATTATTTTACATCTAAAACACGTATTTACAATACATTTGGGTGAATACAAAAAATAGAAAAAAAATTTGGGAAAAAATTTGGTAAAAAATGGTGATAATTCCGCTAAATATCGTTTAAAGTCATTTGTATTGAACTAATCATACTTTTTATATTTTTATCGTTAAGTTAACATAATTTTACATCTAAAACACGTCTTTACAATACATTTGGGTGAATATAAAAGGTCGTAAAAAAATTTTGAAAAACAGGTGCGGATTCCGCTAAATATCGTCTTAAGTCATTTCTATTAAACTAATCATACTTTTTATATTTTTAACGTTAAGTTCAGATAATTTTACATCTAAAACACGTATTTACAATACATTTGGGTGAATAAAAAAAATAGAAAAAAAATTTGGGAAAAAATTTGGTAAAAAATGGTGATAATTCCGCTAAATATCGTCTTAAGTCATTATTATTAAACTAATCATACTTTTTATATTTTTAACGTTAAGTTCACATTATTTTACATCTAAAACACGTATTTACAATACATTTGGGTGAATAAAAAAAATAGAAAAAAAATTTGGGAAAAAATTTGGTAAAAAATGGTGATAATTCCGCTAAATATCGTTTAAAGTCATTTGTATTGAACTAATCATACTTTTTATATTTTTATCGTTAAGTTAACATAATTTTACATCTAAAACACGTCTTTACAATACATTTGGGTGAATATAAAACGTCGTAAAAAATATTTGAAAAACAGGTGATGAATCCACTAAATATCGTCTTAAGTCATTTCTATTAAACTAATCATACTTTTTATATTTTTAACGTTAAGTTCAGATAATTTTACATCTAAAACACGTCTTTACAATACATTTGGGTGAATATAAAAGGTCGTAAAAAAATTTTGAAAAACAGGTTATGATTCCGCTAAATATCGTCATAAGTCATTTCTATTAAACTAATCATACTTTTTATATTTTTAACGTTAAGTTCAGATAATTTTACATCTAAAACACGTATTTACAATACATTTGGGTGAATAAAAAAAATAGAAAAAAAATTTGGGAAAAAATTTGGTAAAAAATGGTGATAATTCCGCTAAATATCGTCTTAAGTCATTTCTTTTACACTAATCATACTTTTTATATTTTTAACGTTAAGTTCACATTATTTTACATCTAAAACACGTATTTACAATACATTTGGGTGAATACAAAAAATAGAAAAAAAATTTGGGAAAAAATTTGGTAAAAAATGGTGATAATTCCGCTAAATATCGTTTAAAGTCATTTGTATTGAACTAATCATACTTTTTATATTTTTATCGTTAAGTTAACATAATTTTACATCTAAAACAAGTCTTTACAATACATTTGGGTGAATATAAAAGGTCGTAAAAAAATTTTGAAAAACAGGTGATGATTCCGCTAAATATCGTCTTAAGTCATTTCTATTAAACTAATCATACTTTTTATATTTTTAACGTTAAGTTCAGATAATTTTACATCTAAAACACGTATTTACAATACATTTGGGTGAATAAAAAAAATAGAAAAAAAATTTGGGAAAAAATTTGGTAAAAAATGGTGATAATTCCGCTAAATATCGTCTTAAGTCATTATTATTAAACTAATCATACTTTTTATATTTTTAACGTTAAGTTCACATTATTTTACATCTAAAACACGTCTTTACAATACATTTGGGTGAATATAAAACGTCGTAAAAAATTTTTGAAAAACAGGTGATGAATCCGCTAAATATCGTCATAAGTCATTTCTATTAAACTAATCATACTTTTTATATTTTTAATGTTAAGATCACATTATTTTACATCTAAAACACGTATTTACAATACATTTGGGTGAATAAAAAAAATAGAAAAAAAATTTGGGAAAAAATTTGGTAAAAAATGGTGATAATTCCGCTAAATATCGTTTAAAGTCATTTGTATTGAACTAATCATACTTTTTATATTTTTATCGTTAAGTTAACATAATTTTACATCTAAAACACGTCTTTACAATACATTTGGGTGAATATAAAACGTCGTAAAAAATTTTGAAAAACAGGTGATGAATCCGCTAAATATCGTCTTAGGTCATTTCTATTAAACTAATCATACTATTTATATTTTTAATGTTAAGATCACATTATTTTACATCTAAAACACGTATTTACAATACATTTGGGTGAATAAAAAAAATAGAAAAAAAATTTGGGAAAAAATTTGGTAAAAAATGGTGATAATTCCGCTAAATATCGTTTAAAGTCATTTGTATTGAACTAATCATACTTTTTATATTTTTATCGTTAAGTTAACATAATTTTACATCTAAAACACGTCTTTACAATACATTTGGGTGAATATAAAACGTCGTAAAAAATTTTGAAAAACAGGTGATGAATCCGCTAAATATCGTCTTAGGTCATTTCTATTAAACTAATCATACTATTTATATTTTTAACGTTAAGTTCACATTATTTTACATCTAAAACACGTATTTACAATACATTTGGGTGAATACAAAAAATAGAAAAAAAATTTGGGAAAAAATTTGGTAAAAAATGGTGATAATTCCGCTAAATATCGTTTAAAGTCATTTGTATTGAACTAATCATACTATTTATATTTTTAACGTTAAGTTAACATAATTTTACATCTAAAACACGTCTTTACAATACATTTGGGTGAATATAAAACGTCGTAAAAAAATTTTGAAAAACAGGTGATGAATCCGCTAAATATCGTCTTAAGTCATTTCTATTAAACTAATCATACTTTTTATATTTTTAACGTTAAGTTCACATTATTTTACATCTAAAACACGTATTTACAATACATTTGGGTGAAAACAAAAAATAGAAAAAAAATTTGGGAAAAAAATTGGTAAAAAATGGTGATAATTCCGCAAAGTATCGTTTAAAGTCATTTGTATTGAACTAATCATACTATTTATATTTTTAACGTTAAGATCACATTATTTTACATCTAAAACACGTCTTTACAATACATTTGGGTGAATATAAAACGTCGTAAAAAATATTTGAAAAACAGGTGATGAATCCACTAAATATCATCTTAAGTCATTTCTATTAAACTAATCATACTTTTTATATTTTTAACGTTAAGTTCAGATAATTTTACATCTAAAACACGTCTTTACAATACATTTGGGTGAATATAAAAGGTCGTAAAAAAATTTTGAAAAACAGGTTATGATTCCGCTAAATATCGTCATAAGTCATTTCTATTAAACTAATCATACTTTTTATATTTTTAACGTTAAGTTCAGATAATTTTACATCTAAAACACGTATTTACAATACATTTGGGTGAATAAAAAAAATAGAAAAAAAATTTGGGAAAAAATTTGGTAAAAAATGGTGATAATTCCGCTAAATATCGTCTTAAGTCATTTCTTTTACACTAATCATACTTTTTATATTTTTAACGTTAAGTTCACATTATTTTACATCTAAAACACGTATTTACAATACATTTGGGTGAATACAAAAAATAGAAAAAAAATTTGGGAAAAAATTTGGTAAAAAATGGTGATAATTCCGCTAAATATCGTTTAAAGTCATTTGTATTGAACTAATCATACTTTTTATATTTTTATCGTTAAGTTAACATAATTTTACATCTAAAACAAGTCTTTACAATACATTTGGGTGAATATAAAAGGTCGTAAAAAAATTTTGAAAAACAGGTGATGATTCCGCTAAATATCGTCTTAAGTCATTTCTATTAAACTAATCATACTTTTTATATTTTTAACGTTAAGTTCAGATAATTTTACATCTAAAACACGTATTTACAATACATTTGGGTGAATAAAAAAAATAGAAAAAAAATTTGGGAAAAAATTTGGTAAAAAATGGTGATAATTCCGCTAAATATCGTCTTAAGTCATTATTATTAAACTAATCATACTTTTTATATTTTTAACGTTAAGTTCACATTATTTTACATCTAAAACACGTCTTTACAATACATTTGGGTGAATATAAAACGTCGTAAAAAATTTTTGAAAAACAGGTGATGAATCCGCTAAATATCGTCATAAGTCATTTCTATTAAACTAATCATACTTTTTATATTTTTAATGTTAAGATCACATTATTTTACATCTAAAACACGTATTTACAATACATTTGGGTGAATAAAAAAAATAGAAAAAAAATTTGGGAAAAAATTTGGTAAAAAATGGTGATAATTCCGCTAAATATCGTTTAAAGTCATTTGTATTGAACTAATCATACTTTTTATATTTTTATCGTTAAGTTAACATAATTTTACATCTAAAACACGTCTTTACAATACATTTGGGTGAATATAAAACGTCGTAAAAAATTTTGAAAAACAGGTGATGAATCCGCTAAATATCGTCTTAGGTCATTTCTATTAAACTAATCATACTATTTATATTTTTAATGTTAAGATCACATTATTTTACATCTAAAACACGTATTTACAATACATTTGGGTGAATAAAAAAAATAGAAAAAAAATTTGGGAAAAAATTTGGTAAAAAATGGTGATAATTCCGCTAAATATCGTTTAAAGTCATTTGTATTGAACTAATCATACTTTTTATATTTTTATCGTTAAGTTAACATAATTTTACATCTAAAACACGTCTTTACAATACATTTGGGTGAATATAAAACGTCGTAAAAAATTTTGAAAAACAGGTGATGAATCCGCTAAATATCGTCTTAGGTCATTTCTATTAAACTAATCATACTATTTATATTTTTAACGTTAAGTTCACATTATTTTACATCTAAAACACGTATTTACAATACATTTGGGTGAATACAAAAAATAGAAAAAAAATTTGGGAAAAAATTTGGTAAAAAATGGTGATAATTCCGCTAAATATCGTTTAAAGTCATTTGTATTGAACTAATCATACTATTTATATTTTTAACGTTAAGTTAACATAATTTTACATCTAAAACACGTCTTTACAATACATTTGGGTGAATATAAAAGGTCGTAAAAAAATTTTGAAAAACAGGTGCGGATTCCGCTAAATATCGTCTTAAGTCATTTCTATTAAACTAATCATACTTTTTATATTTTTAACGTTAAGTTCAGATAATTTTACATCTAAAACACGTATTTACAATACATTTGGGTGAATAAAAAAAATAGAAAAAAAATTTGGGAAAAAATTTGGTAAAAAATGGTGATAATTCCGCTAAATATCGTCTTAAGTCATTATTATTAAACTAATCATACTTTTTATATTTTTAACGTTAAGTTCACATTATTTTACATCTAAAACACGTATTTACAATACATTTGGGTGAATAAAAAAAATAGAAAAAAAATTTGGGAAAAAATTTGGTAAAAAATGGTGATAATTCCGCTAAATATCGTTTAAAGTCATTTGTATTGAACTAATCATACTTTTTATATTTTTATCGTTAAGTTAACATAATTTTACATCTAAAACACGTCTTTACAATACATTTGGGTGAATATAAAACGTCGTAAAAAAATTTTGAAAAACAGGTGATGAATCCGCTAAATATCGTCTTAAGTCATTTCTATTAAACTAATCATACTTTTTATATTTTTAACGTTAAGTTCACATTATTTTACATCTAAAACACGTATTTACAATACATTTGGGTGAAAACAAAAAATAGAAAAAAAATTTGGGAAAAAAATTGGTAAAAAATGGTGATAATTCCGCAAAGTATCGTTTAAAGTCATTTGTATTGAACTAATCATACTATTTATATTTTTAACGTTAAGATCACATTATTTTACATCTAAAACACGTCTTTACAATACATTTGGGTGAATATAAAACGTCGTAAAAAATTTTTGAAAAACAGGTGATGAATCCGCTAAATATCGTCTTAAGTCATTTCTATTAAACTAATCATACTTTTTATATTTTTAACGTTAAGTTCAGATAATTTTACATCTAAAACACGTCTTTACAATACATTTGGGTGAATATAAAAGGTCGTAAAAAAATTTTGAAAAACAGGTTATGATTCCGCTAAATATCGTCATAAGTCATTTCTATTAAACTAATCATACTTTTTATATTTTTAACGTTAAGATCAGATAATTTTACATCTAAAACACGTATTTACAATACATTTGGGTGAATATAAAAGGTCGTAAAAAAATTTTGAAAAACAGGTGATGATTCCGCTAAATATCGTCGTAAGTCATTTCTATTAAACTAATCATACTTTTTATATTTTTAACGTTAAGTTCACATTATTTTACATCTAAAACACGTATTTACAATACATTTGGGTGAATAAAAAAAATAGAAAAAAAATTTGGGAAAAAATTTGGTAAAAAATGGTGATAATTCCGCTAAATATCGTTTAAAGTCATTTGTATTGAACTAATCATACTTTTTATATTTTTATCGTTAATTTCACGTAATTTAACATCTAAAACACGTCTTTACAATACATTTGGGTGAATATAAAAGGTCGTAAAAAAATTTTGAAAAACAGGTGGTGATTCCGCTAAATATCGTCTTAAGTCATTTCTATTAAACTAATCATACTTTTTATATTTTTAACGTTAAGTTCACATTATTTTACATCTAAAACACGTATTTACAATACATTTGGGTGAATATAAAACGTCGTAAAAAAATTTTGAAAAACAGGTGATGAATCCGCTAAATATCGTCTTAAGTCATTTCTATTAAACTAATCATACTTTTTATATTTTTAACGTTAAGTTCACATTATTTTACATCTAAAACACGTATTTAAAATACATTTGGGTGAATATAAAAGGTCGTAAAAAAATTTAGAAAAACAGGTGATGATTCCGCTAAATTTCGTCATAAGTCATTTCTATTAAACTAATCATACTTTTTATATTTTTAATGTTAAGATCACATTATTTTACATCTAAAACACGTCTTTACAATACATTTGGGTGAATATAAAACGTCGTAAAAAAATTTTGAAAAACAGGTGATGAATCCGCTAAATATCGTCTTAAGTCATTTCTATTAAACTAATCATACTTTTTATATTTTTAACGTTAAGTTCAGATAATTTTACATCTAAAACACGTATTTACAATACATTTGGGTGAATAAAAAAAATAGAAAAAAAATTTGGGAAAAAATTTGGTAAAAAATAGTGATAATTCCGCTAAATATCGTTTAAAGTCATTTGTATTGAACTAATAATACTTTTTATATTTTTATCGTTAAGTTAACATAATTTTACATCTAAAACACGTCTTTACAATACATTTGGGTGAATATAAAAGGTCGTAAAAAAATTTTGAAAAACAGGTGATGATTCCGCTAAATATCGTCTTAGGTCATTTCTATTAAACTAATCATACTATTTATATTTTTAACGTTAAGTTCACATTATTTTACATCTAAAACACGTATTTACAATACATTTGGGTGAATACAAAAAATAGAAAAAAAATTTGGGAAAAAATTTGGTAAAAAATGGTGATAATTCCGCTAAATATCGTTTAAAGTCATTTGTATTGAACTAATCATACTTTTTATATTTTTATCGTTAAGTTAACATAATTTTACATCTAAAACACGTCTTTACAATACATTTGGGTGAATATAAAAGGTCGTGAAAAAATTTTGAAAAACAGGTGATGATTCCGCTAAATATCGTCTTAAGTCATTTCTATTAAACTAATCATACTTTTTATATTTTTAACGTTAAGTTCAGATAATTTTACATCTAAAACACGTATTTACAATACATTTGGGTGAATAAAAAAAATAGAAAAAAAATTTGGGAAAAAATTTGGTAAAAAATGGTGATAATTCCGCTAAATATCGTCTTAAGTCATTATTATTAAACTAATCATACTTTTTATATTTTTAACGTTAAGTTCACATTATTTTACATCTAAAACACGTATTTACAATACATTTGGGTGAATAAAAAAAATAGAAAAAAAATTTGGGAAAAAATTTGGTAAAAAATGGTGATAATTCCGCTAAATATCGTTTAAAGTCATTTCTATTAAACTAATCATACTTTTTATATTTTTAACGTTAAGTTCACATTATTTTACATCTAAAACACGTATTTACAATACATTTGGGTGAAAACAAAAAATAGAAAAAAAATTTGGGAAAAAAATTGGTAAAAAATGGTGATAATTCCGCAAAGTATCGTTTAAAGTCATTTGTATTGAACTAATCATACTATTTATATTTTTAACGATAAGATCATATTATTTTACATCTAAAACACGTCTTTACAATACATTTGGGTGAATATAAAACGTCGTAAAAAATTTTTGAAAAACAGGTGATGAATCCGCTAAATATCGTCTTAAGTCATTTCTATTAAACTAATCATACTTTTTATATTTTTAACGTTAAGTTCAGATAATTTTACATCTAAAACACGTCTTTACAATACATTTGGGTGAATATAAAAGGTCGTAAAAAAATTTTGAAAAACAGGTTATGATTCCGCTAAATATCGTCATAAGTCATTTCTATTAAACTAATCATACTTTTTATATTTTTAACGTTAAGTTCAGATAATTTTACATCTAAAACACGTATTTACAATACATTTGGGTGAATATAAAAGGTCGTAAAAAAATTTTGAAAAACAGGTGATGATTCCGCTAAATATCGTCGTAAGTCATTTCTATTAAACTAATCATACTTTTTATATTTTTAACGTTAAGTTCACATTATTTTACATCTAAAACACGTATTTACAATACATTTGGGTGAATAAAAAAAATAGAAAAAAAATTTGGGAAAAAATTTGGTAAAAAATGGTGATAATTCCGCTAAATATCGTTTAAAGTCATTTGTATTGAACTAATCATACTTTTTATATTTTTATCGTTAATTTCACGTAATTTAACATCTAAAACACGTCTTTACAATACATTTGGGTGAATATAAAAGGTCGTAAAAAAATTTTGAAAAACAGGTGGTGATTCCGCTAAATATCGTCTTAAGTCATTTCTATTAAACTAATCATACTTTTTATATTTTTAACGTTAAGTTCACATTATTTTACATCTAAAACACGTATTTACAATACATTTGGGTGAATATAAAACGTCGTAAAAAAATTTTGAAAAACAGGTGATGAATCCGCTAAATATCGTCTTAAGTCATTTCTATTAAACTAATCATACTTTTTATATTTTTAACGTTAAGTTCACATTATTTTACATCTAAAACACGTATTTAAAATACATTTGGGTGAATATAAAAGGTCGTAAAAAAATTTAGAAAAACAGGTGATGATTCCGCTAAATTTCGTCATAAGTCATTTCTATTAAACTAATCATACTTTTTATATTTTTAATGTTAAGATCACATTATTTTACATCTAAAACACGTCTTTACAATACATTTGGGTGAATATAAAACGTCGTAAAAAAATTTTGAAAAACAGGTGATGAATCCGCTAAATATCGTCTTAAGTCATTTCTATTAAACTAATCATACTTTTTATATTTTTAACGTTAAGTTCAGATAATTTTACATCTAAAACACGTATTTACAATACATTTGGGTGAATAAAAAAAATAGAAAAAAAATTTGGGAAAAAATTTGGTAAAAAATAGTGATAATTCCGCTAAATATCGTTTAAAGTCATTTGTATTGAACTAATAATACTTTTTATATTTTTATCGTTAAGTTAACATAATTTTACATCTAAAACACGTCTTTACAATACATTTGGGTGAATATAAAAGGTCGTAAAAAAATTTTGAAAAACAGGTGATGATTCCGCTAAATATCGTCTTAGGTCATTTCTATTAAACTAATCATACTATTTATATTTTTAACGTTAAGTTCACATTATTTTACATCTAAAACACGTATTTACAATACATTTGGGTGAATACAAAAAATAGAAAAAAAATTTGGGAAAAAATTTGGTAAAAAATGGTGATAATTCCGCTAAATATCGTTTAAAGTCATTTGTATTGAACTAATCATACTTTTTATATTTTTATCGTTAAGTTAACATAATTTTACATCTAAAACACGTCTTTACAATACATTTGGGTGAATATAAAAGGTCGTGAAAAAATTTTGAAAAACAGGTGATGATTCCGCTAAATATCGTCTTAAGTCATTTCTATTAAACTAATCATACTTTTTATATTTTTAACGTTAAGTTCAGATAATTTTACATCTAAAACACGTATTTACAATACATTTGGGTGAATAAAAAAAATAGAAAAAAAATTTGGGAAAAAATTTGGTAAAAAATGGTGATAATTCCGCTAAATATCGTCTTAAGTCATTATTATTAAACTAATCATACTTTTTATATTTTTAACGTTAAGTTCACATTATTTTACATCTAAAACACGTATTTACAATACATTTGGGTGAATAAAAAAAATAGAAAAAAAATTTGGGAAAAAATTTGGTAAAAAATGGTGATAATTCCGCTAAATATCGTTTAAAGTCATTTGTATTGAACTAATCATACTTTTTATATTTTTATCGTTAATTTCACGTAATTTAACATCTAAAACACGTCTTTACAATACATTTGGGTGAATATAAAAGGTCGTAAAAAAATTTTGAAAAACAGGTGATGATTCCGCTAAATATCGTCTTAAGTCATTTCTATTAAACTAATCATACTTTTTATATTTTTAACGTTAAGTTCACATTATTTTACATCTAAAACACGTATTTACAATACATTTGGGTGAATATAAAACGTCGTAAAAAAATTTTGAAAAACAGGTGATGAATCCGCTAAATATCGTCTTAAGTCATTTCTATTAAACTAATCATACTTTTTATATTTTTAACGTTAAGTACACATTATTTTACATCTAAAACACGTATTTACAATACATTTGGGTGAAAACAAAAAATAGAAAAAAAATTTGGGAAAAAAATTGGTAAAAAATGGTGATAATTCCGCAAAGTATCGTTTAAAGTCATTTGTATTGAACTAATCATACTATTTATATTTTTAACGTTAAGATCACATTATTTTACATCTAAAACACGTCTTTACAATACATTTGGGTGAATATAAAACGTCGTAAAAAAATTTTGAAAAACAGGTGATGAATCCGCTAAATATCGTCTTAAGTCATTTCTATTAAACTAATCATACTTTTTATATTTTTAACGTTAAGTTCAGATAATTTTACATCTAAAACACGTATTTACAATACATTTGGGTGAATAAAAAAAATAGAAAAAAAATTTGGGAAAAAATTTGGTAAAAAATAGTGATAATTCCGCTAAATATCGTTTAAAGTCATTTGTATTGAACTAATAATACTTTTTATATTTTTATCGTTAAGTTAACATAATTTTACATCTAAAACACGTCTTTACAATACATTTGGGTGAATATAAAAGGTCGTAAAAAAATTTTGAAAAACAGGTGATGATTCCGCTAAATATCGTCTTAGGTCATTTCTATTAAACTAATCATACTATTTATATTTTTAACGTTAAGTTCACATTATTTTACATCTAAAACACGTATTTACAATACATTTGGGTGAATACAAAAAATAGAAAAAAAATTTGGGATAAAATTTGGTAAAAAATGGTGATAATTCCGCTAAATATCGTTTAAAGTCATTTGTATTGAACTAATCATACTTTTTATATTTTTATCGTTAAGTTAACATAATTTTACATCTAAAACACGTCTTTACAATACATTTGGGTGAATATAAAAGGTCGTGAAAAAATTTTGAAAAACAGGTGATGATTCCGCTAAATATCGTCTTAAGTCATTTCTATTAAACTAATCATACTTTTTATATTTTTAACGTTAAGTTCAGATAATTTTACATCTAAAACACGTATTTACAATACATTTGGGTGAATAAAAAAAATAGAAAAAAAATTTGGGAAAAAATTTGGTAAAAAATGGTGATAATTCCGCTAAATATCGTCTTAAGTCATTATTATTAAACTAATCATACTTTTTATATTTTTAACGTTAAGTTCACATTATTTTACATCTAAAACACGTATTTACAATACATTTGGGTGAATAAAAAAAATAGAAAAAAAATTTGGGAAAAAATTTGGTAAAAAATGGTGATAATTCCGCTAAATATCGTTTAAAGTCATTTGTATTGAACTAATCATACTTTTTATATTTTTATCGTTAATTTCACGTAATTTAACATCTAAAACACGTCTTTACAATACATTTGGGTGAATATAAAAGGTCGTAAAAAAATTTTGAAAAACAGGTGATGATTCCGCTAAATATCGTCTTAAGTCATTTCTATTAAACTAATCATACTTTTTATATTTTTAACGTTAAGTTCACATTATTTTACATCTAAAACACGTATTTACAATACATTTGGGTGAATATAAAACGTCGTAAAAAAATTTTGAAAAACAGGTGATGAATCCGCTAAATATCGTCTTAAGTCATTTCTATTAAACTAATCATACTTTTTATATTTTTAACGTTAAGTTCACATTATTTTACATCTAAAACACGTATTTACAATACATTTGGGTGAAAACAAAAAATAGAAAAAAAATTTGGGAAAAAAATTGGTAAAAAATGGTGATAATTCCGCAAAGTATCGTTTAAAGTCATTTGTATTGAACTAATCATACTATTTATATTTTTAACGTTAAGATCACATTATTTTACATCTAAAACACGTCTTTACAATACATTTGGGTGAATATAAAACGTCGTAAAAAAATTTTGAAAAACAGGTGATGAATCCGCTAAATATCGTCTTAAGTCATTTCTATTAAACTAATCATACTTTTTATATTTTTAACGTTAAGTTCAGATAATTTTACATCTAAAACACGTATTTACAATACATTTGGGTGAATAAAAAAAATAGAAAAAAAATTTGGGAAAAAATTTGGTAAAAAATGGTGATAATTCCGCTAAATATCGTTTAAAGTCATTTGTATTGAACTAATCATACTTTTTATATTTTTATCGTTAAGTTAACATAATTTTACATCTAAAACACGTCTTTACAATACATTTGGGTGAATACAAAAAATAGAAAAAAAATTTGGGAAAAAATTTGGTAAAAAATGGTGATAATTCCGCTAAATATCGTTTAAAGTCATTTGTATTGAACTAATCATACTTTTTATATTTTTATCGTTAAGTTAACATAATTTTACATCTAAAACACGTCTTTACAATACATTTGGGTGAATATAAAAGGTCGTGAAAAAATTTTGAAAAACAGGTGATGATTCCGCTAAATATCGTCTTAAGTCATTTCTATTAAACTAATCATACTTTTTATATTTTTAACGTTAAGTTCAGATAATTTTACATCTAAAACACGTATTTACAATACATTTGGGTGAATAAAAAAAATAGAAAAAAAATTTGGGAAAAAATTTGGTAAAAAATGGTGATAATTCCGCTAAATATCGTTTAAAGTCATTTGTATTGAACTAATCATACTTTTTATATTTTTATCGTTAATTTCACGTAATTTAACATCTAAAACAAGTCTTTACAATACATTTGGGTGAATATAAAAGGTCGTAAAAAAATTTTGAAAAACAGGTGATGATTCCGCTAAATATCGTCTTAAGTCATTTCTATTAAACTAATCATACTTTTTATATTTTTAACGTTAAGTTCACATTATTTTACATCTAAAACACGTATTTACAATACATTTGGGTGAATATAAAAGGTCGTAAAAAAATTTTGAAAAACAGGTGATGAATCCGCTAAATATCGTCTTAGGTCATTTCTATTAAACTAATCATACTATTTATATTTTTAACGTTAAGTTCACATTATTTTACATCAAAAACACGTATTTACAATACATTTGGGTGAATACAAAAAATAGAAAAAAAATTTGGGAAAAAATTTGGTAAAAAATGGTGATAATTCCGCTAAATATCGTTTAAATTCATTTGTATTGAACTAATCATACTTTTTATATTTTTATCGTTAAGTTAACATAATTTTACATCTAAAACACGTCTTTACAATACATTTGGGTGAATATAAAAGGTCGTGAAAAAATTTTGAAAAACAGGTGATGATTCCGCTAAATATCGTCTTAAGTCATTTCTATTAAACTAATCATACTTTTTATATTTTTAACGTTAAGTTCAGATAATTTTACATCTAAAACACGTATATACAATACATTTGGGTGAATAAAAAAAATAGAAAAAAAATTTGGGAAAAAATTTGGTAAAAAATGGTGATAATTCCGCTAAATATCGTCTTAAGTTATTATTATTAAACTAATCATACTTTTTATATTTTTAACGTTAAGTTCACATTATTTTACATCTAAAACACGTATTTACAATACATTTGGGTGAATAAAAAAAATAGAAAAAAAATTTGGGAAAAAATTTGGTAAAAAATGGTGATAATTCCGCTAAATATCGTTTAAAGTCATTTGTATTGAACTAATCATACTTTTTATATTTTTATCGTTAAGTTAACATAATTTTACATCTAAAACACGTCTTTACAATACATTTGGGTGAATATAAAAGGTCGTGAAAAAATTTTGAAAAACAGGTGATGATTCCGCTAAATATCGTCTTAAGTCATTTCTATTAAACTAATCATACTTTTTATATTTTTAACGTTAAGTTCAGATAATTTTACATCTAAAACACGTATATACAATACATTTGGGTGAATAAAAAAAATAGAAAAAAAATTTGGGAAAAAATTTGGTAAAAAATGGTGATAATTCCGCTAAATATCGTCTTAAGTTATTATTATTAAACTAATCATACTTTTTATATTTTTAACGTTAAGTTCACATTATTTTACATCTAAAACACGTATTTACAATACATTTGGGTGAATAAAAAAAATAGAAAAAAAATTTGGGAAAAAATTTGGTAAAAAATGGTGATAATTCCGCTAAATATCGTTTAAAGTCATTTGTATTGAACTAATCATACTTTTTATATTTTTATCGTTAATTTCACGTAATTTAACATCTAAAACACGTCTTTACAATACATTTGGGTGAATATAAAAGGTCGTAAAAAAATTTTGAAAAACAGGTGATGATTCCGCTAAATATCGTCTTAAGTCATTTCTATTAAACTAATCATACTTTTTATATTTTTAACGTTAAGTTCACATTATTTTACATCTAAAACACGTATTTACAATACATTTGGGTGAATATAAAACGTCGTAAAAAAATTTTGAAAAACAGGTGATGAATCCGCTAAATATCGTCTTAAGTCATTTCTATTAAACTAATCATACTTTTTATATTTTTAACGTTAAGTTCACATTATTTTACATCTAAAACACGTATTTACAATACATTTGGGTGAAAACAAAAAATAGAAAAAAAATTTGGGAAAAAAATTGGTAAAAAATGGTGATAATTCCGCAAAGTATCGTCTTAAGTCATTATTATTAAACTAATCATACTTTTTATATTTTTAACGTTAAGTTCACATTATTTTACATCTAAAACACGTATTTACAATACATTTGGGTGAATAAAAAAAATAGAAAAAAAATTTGGGAAAAAAATTGGTAAAAAATGGTGATAATTCCGCAAAGTATCGTTTAAAGTCATTTCTATTAAACTAATCATACTATTTATATTTTTAACGTTAAGTTCACATTATTTTACATCAAAAACACGTATTTACAATACATTTGGGTGAATACAAAAAATAGAAAAAAAATTTGGGAAAAAATTTGGTAAAAAATGGTGATAATTCCGCTAAATATCGTTTAAAGTCATTTGTATTGAACTAATCATACTTTTTATATTTTTAACGTTAAGTTAACATAACTTTACATCTAAAACACGTCTTTACAATACATTTGGGTGAATATAAAAGGTCGTGAAAAAATTTTGAAAAACAGGTGATGATTCCGCTAAATATCGTCTTAAGTCATTTCTATTAAACTAATCATACTTTTTATATTTTTAACGTTAAGTTCAGATAATTTTACATCTAAAACACGTATATACAATACATTTGGGTGAATAAAAAAAATAGAAAAAAAATTTGGGAAAAAATTTGGTAAAAAATGGTGATAATTCCGCTAAATATCGTCTTAAGTCATTATTATTAAACTAATCATACTTTTTATATTTTTAACGTTAAGTTCACATTATTTTACATCTAATACACGTATTTACAATACATTTGGGTGAATAAAAAAAATAGAAAAAAAATTTGGGAAAAAATTTGGTAAAAAATGGTGATAATTCCGCTAAATATCGTTTAAAGTCATTTGTATTGAACTAATCATACTTTTTATATTTTTATCGTTAATTTCACGTAATTTAACATCTAAAACACGTCTTTACAATACATTTGGGTGAATATAAAAGGTCGTAAAAAAATTTTGAAAAACAGGTGATGATTCCGCTAAATATCGTCTTAAGTCATTTCTATTAAACTAATCATACTTTTTATATTTTTAACGTTAAGTTCACATTATTTTACATCTAAAACACGTATTTACAATACATTTGGGTGAATATAAAAGGTCGTAAAAAAATTTTGAAAAACAGGTGATGAATCCGCTAAATATCGTCTTAGGTCATTTCTATTAAACTAATCATACTATTTATATTTTTAACGTTAAGTTCACATTATTTTACATCTAAAACACGTATTTACAATACATTTGGGTGAATACAAAAAATAGAAAAAAAATTTGGGAAAAAATTTGGTAAAAAATGGTGATAATTCCGCTAAATATCGTTTAAAGTCATTTGTATTGAACTAATCATACTTTTTATATTTTTATCGTTAAGTTAACATAATTTTACATCTAAAACACGTCTTTACAATACATTTGGGTGAATATAAAAGGTCGTGAAAAAATTTTGAAAAACAGGTGATGATTCCGCTAAATATCGTCTTAAGTCATTTCTATTAAACTAATCATACTTTTTATATTTTTAACGTTAAGTTCAGATAATTTTACATCTAAAACACGTATTTACAATACATTTGGGTGAATAAAAAAAATAGAAAAAAAATTTGGGAAAAAATTTGGTAAAAAATGGTGATAATTCCGCTAAATATCGTCTTAAGTCATTATTATTAAACTAATCATACTTTTTATATTTTTAACGTTAAGTTCACATTATTTTACATCTAAAACACGTATTTACAATACATTTGGGTGAATAAAAAAAATAGAAAAAAAATTTGGGAAAAAATTTGGTAAAAAATGGTGATAATTCCGCTAAATATCGTTTAAAGTCATTTGTATTGAACTAATCATACTTTTTATATTTTTATCGTTAATTTCACGTAATTTAACATCTAAAACACGTCTTTACAATACATTTGGGTGAATATAAAAGGTCGTAAAAAAATTTTGAAAAACAGGTGATGATTCCGCTAAATATCGTCTTAAGTCATTTCTATTAAACTAATCATACTTTTTATATTTTTAACGTTAAGTTCACATTATTTTACATCTAAAACACGTATTTACAATACATTTGGGTGAATATAAAACGTCGTAAAAAAATTTTGAAAAACAGGTGATGAATCCGCTAAATATCGTCTTAAGTCATTTCTATTAAACTAATCATACTTTTTATATTTTTAACGTTAAGTTCAGATAATTTTACATCTAAAACACGTATTTACAATACATTTGGGTGAATAAAAAAAATAGAAAAAAAATTTGGGAAAAAATTTGGTAAAAAATGGTGATAATTCCGCTAAATATCGTTTAAAGTCATTTGTATTGAACTAATCATACTTTTTATATTTTTATCGTTAAGTTAACATAATTTTACATCTAAAACACGTCTTTACAATACATTTGGGTGAATACAAAAAATAGAAAAAAAATTTGGGAAAAAATTTGGTAAAAAATGGTGATAATTCCGCTAAATATCGTTTAAAGTCATTTGTATTGAACTAATCATACTTTTTATATTTTTATCGTTAAGTTAACATAATTTTACATCTAAAACACGTCTTTACAATACATTTGGGTGAATATAAAAGGTCGTGAAAAAATTTTGAAAAACAGGTGATGATTCCGCTAAATATCGTCTTAAGTCATTTCTATTAAACTAATCATACTTTTTATATTTTTAACGTTAAGTTCAGATAATTTTACATCTAAAACACGTATTTACAATACATTTGGGTGAATAAAAAAAATAGAAAAAAAATTTGGGAAAAAATTTGGTAAAAAATGGTGATAATTCCGCTAAATATCGTCTTAAGTCATTTCTATTAAACTAATCATACTTTTTATATTTTTAACGTTAAGTTAACATAACTTTACATCTAAAACACGTCTTTACAATACATTTGGGTGAATATAAAAGGTCGTGAAAAAATTTTGAAAAACAGGTGATGATTCCGCTAAATATCGTCTTAAGTCATTTCTATTAAACTAATCATACTTTTTATATTTTTAACGTTAAGTTCAGATAATTTTACATCTAAAACACGTATATACAATACATTTGGGTGAATAAAAAAAATAGAAAAAAAATTTGGGAAAAAATTTGGTAAAAAATGGTGATAATTCCGCTAAATATCGTCTTAAGTCATTATTATTAAACTAATCATACTTTTTATATTTTTAACGTTAAGTTCACATTATTTTACATCTAATACACGTATTTACAATACATTTGGGTGAATAAAAAAAATAGAAAAAAAATTTGGGAAAAAATTTGGTAAAAAATGGTGATAATTCCGCTAAATATCGTTTAAAGTCATTTGTATTGAACTAATCATACTTTTTATATTTTTATCGTTAATTTCACGTAATTTAACATCTAAAACACGTCTTTACAATACATTTGGGTGAATATAAAAGGTCGTAAAAAAATTTTGAAAAACAGGTGATGATTCCGCTAAATATCGTCTTAAGTCATTTCTATTAAACTAATCATACTTTTTATATTTTTAACGTTAAGTTCACATTATTTTACATCTAAAACACGTATTTACAATACATTTGGGTGAATATAAAAGGTCGTAAAAAAATTTTGAAAAACAGGTGATGAATCCGCTAAATATCGTCTTAGGTCATTTCTATTAAACTAATCATACTATTTATATTTTTAACGTTAAGTTCACATTATTTTACATCTAAAACACGTATTTACAATACATTTGGGTGAATACAAAAAATAGAAAAAAAATTTGGGAAAAAATTTGGTAAAAAATGGTGATAATTCCGCTAAATATCGTTTAAAGTCATTTGTATTGAACTAATCATACTTTTTATATTTTTATCGTTAAGTTAACATAATTTTACATCTAAAACACGTCTTTACAATACATTTGGGTGAATATAAAAGGTCGTGAAAAAATTTTGAAAAACAGGTGATGATTCCGCTAAATATCGTCTTAAGTCATTTCTATTAAACTAATCATACTTTTTATATTTTTAACGTTAAGTTCAGATAATTTTACATCTAAAACACGTATTTACAATACATTTGGGTGAATAAAAAAAATAGAAAAAAAATTTGGGAAAAAATTTGGTAAAAAATGGTGATAATTCCGCTAAATATCGTCTTAAGTCATTATTATTAAACTAATCATACTTTTTATATTTTTAACGTTAAGTTCACATTATTTTACATCTAAAACACGTATTTACAATACATTTGGGTGAATAAAAAAAATAGAAAAAAAATTTGGGAAAAAATTTGGTAAAAAATGGTGATAATTCCGCTAAATATCGTTTAAAGTCATTTGTATTGAACTAATCATACTTTTTATATTTTTATCGTTAATTTCACGTAATTTAACATCTAAAACACGTCTTTACAATACATTTGGGTGAATATAAAAGGTCGTAAAAAAATTTTGAAAAACAGGTGATGATTCCGCTAAATATCGTCTTAAGTCATTTCTATTAAACTAATCATACTTTTTATATTTTTAACGTTAAGTTCACATTATTTTACATCTAAAACACGTATTTACAATACATTTGGGTGAATATAAAACGTCGTAAAAAAATTTTGAAAAACAGGTGATGAATCCGCTAAATATCGTCTTAAGTCATTTCTATTAAACTAATCATACTTTTTATATTTTTAACGTTAAGTTCAGATAATTTTACATCTAAAACACGTATTTACAATACATTTGGGTGAATAAAAAAAATAGAAAAAAAATTTGGGAAAAAATTTGGTAAAAAATGGTGATAATTCCGCTAAATATCGTTTAAAGTCATTTGTATTGAACTAATCATACTTTTTATATTTTTATCGTTAAGTTAACATAATTTTACATCTAAAACACGTCTTTACAATACATTTGGGTGAATACAAAAAATAGAAAAAAAATTTGGGAAAAAATTTGGTAAAAAATGGTGATAATTCCGCTAAATATCGTTTAAAGTCATTTGTATTGAACTAATCATACTTTTTATATTTTTATCGTTAAGTTAACATAATTTTACATCTAAAACACGTCTTTACAATACATTTGGGTGAATATAAAAGGTCGTGAAAAAATTTTGAAAAACAGGTGATGATTCCGCTAAATATCGTCTTAAGTCATTTCTATTAAACTAATCATACTTTTTATATTTTTAACGTTAAGTTCAGATAATTTTACATCTAAAACACGTATTTACAATACATTTGGGTGAATAAAAAAAATAGAAAAAAAATTTGGGAAAAAATTTGGTAAAAAATGGTGATAATTCCGCTAAATATCGTTTAAAGTCATTTGTATTGAACTAATCATACTTTTTATATTTTTATCGTTAATTTCACGTAATTTAACATCTAAAACACGTCTTTACAATACATTTGGGTGAATATAAAAGGTCGTAAAAAAATTTTGAAAAACAGGTGATGATTCCGCTAAATATCGTCTTAAGTCATTTCTATTAAACTAATCATACTTTTTATATTTTTAACGTTAAGTTCACATTATTTTACATCTAAAACACGTATTTACAATACATTTGGGTGAATATAAAACGTCGTAAAAAAATTTTGAAAAACAGGTGATGAATCCGCTAAATATCGTCTTAAGTCATTTCTATTAAACTAATCATACTTTTTATATTTTTAACGTTAAGTTCACATTATTTTACATCTAAAACACGTATTTACAACACATTTGGGTGAATAAAAAAAATAGAAAAAAAATTTGGGAAAAAATTTGGTAAAAAATGGTGATAATTCCGCTAAATATCGTTTAAAGTCATTTGTATTGAACTAATCATACTTTTTATATTTTTATCGTTAATTTCACGTAATTTAACATCTAAAACACGTCTTTACAATACATTTGGGTGAATATAAAAGGTCGTAAAAAAATTTTGAAAAACAGGTGATGATTCCGCTAAATATCGTCTTAAGTCATTTCTATTAAACTAATCATACTTTTTATATTTTTAACGTTAAGTTCACATTATTTTACATCTAAAACACGTATTTACAATACATTTGGGTGAAAACAAAAAATAGAAAAAAAATTTGGGAAAAAAATTGGTAAAAAATGGTGATAATTCCGCAAAGTATCGTTTAAAGTCATTTGTATTGAACTAATCATACTATTTATATTTTTAACGTTAAGATCACATTATTTTACATCTAAAACACGTCTTTACAATACATTTGGGTGAATATAAAACGTCGTAAAAAAATTTTTGAAAAACAGGTGATGAATCCGCTAAATATCGTCTTAAGTCATTTCTATTAAACTAATCATACTTTTTATATTTTTAACGTTAAGTTCAGATAATTTTACATCTAAAACACGTATTTACAATACATTTGGGTGAATAAAAAAAATAGAAAAAAAATTTGGGAAAAAATTTGGTAAAAAATGGTGATAATTCCGCTAAATATCGTTTAAAGTCATTTGTATTGAACTAATCATACTTTTTATATTTTTATCGTTAAGTTAACATAATTTTACATCTAAAACACGTCTTTACAATACATTTGGGTGAATATAAAACGTCGAAAAAAATTTTGAAAAACAGGTGATGAATCCGCTAAATATCGTCTTAAGTCATTTCTATTAAACTAATCATACTTTTTATATTTTTAACGTTATGTTCAGATAATTTTACATCTAAAACACGCCTTTACAATACATTTGGGTGAATATAAAAGGTCGTAAAAAAATTTAGAAAAACAGGTGATGATTCCGCTAAATTTCGTCATAAGTCATTTCTATTAAACTAATCATACTTTTTATATTTTTAACGTTAAGTTCAGATAATTTTACATCTAAAACACGTATTTACAATACATTTGGGTGAATAAAAAAAATAGAAAAAAAATTTGGGAAAAAATTTGGTAAAAAATGGTGATAATTCCGCTAAATATCGTTTAAAGTCATTTGTATTGAACTAATCATACTTTTTATATTTTTATCGTTAAGTTAACATAATTTTACATCTAAAACACGTCTTTACAATACATTTGGGTGAATATAAAACGTCGTAAAAAAATTTGGGAAAAAATTTGGTAAAAAATGGTGATAATTCCGCTAAATATCGTTTAAAGTCATTTGTATTGAACTAATCATACTTTTTATATTTTTATCGTTAAGTTAACATAATTTTACATCTAAAACACGTCTTTACAATACATTTGGGTGAATATAAAAGGTCGTGAAAAAATTTTGAAAAACAGGTGATGATTCCGCTAAATATCGTCTTAAGTCATTTCTATTAAACTAATCATACTTTTTATATTTTTAACGTTAAGTTCAGATAATTTTACATCTAAAACACGTATTTACAATACATTTGGGTGAATAAAAAAAATAGAAAAAAAATTTGGGAAAAAATTTGGTAAAAAATGGTGATAATTCCGCTAAATATCGTCTTAAGTCATTTCTATTAAACTAATCATACTTTTTATATTTTTAACGTTAAGTTAACATAACTTTACATCTAAAACACGTCTTTACAATACATTTGGGTGAATATAAAAGGTCGTGAAAAAATTTTGAAAAACAGGTGATGATTCCGCTAAATATCGTCTTAAGTCATTTCTATTAAACTAATCATACTTTTTATATTTTTAACGTTAAGTTCAGATAATTTTACATCTAAAACACGTATATACAATACATTTGGGTGAATAAAAAAAATAGAAAAAAAATTTGGGAAAAAATTTGGTAAAAAATGGTGATAATTCCGCTAAATATCGTCTTAAGTCATTATTATTAAACTAATCATACTTTTTATATTTTTAACGTTAAGTTCACATTATTTTACATCTAATACACGTATTTACAATACATTTGGGTGAATAAAAAAAATAGAAAAAAAATTTGGGAAAAAATTTGGTAAAAAATGGTGATAATTCCGCTAAATATCGTTTAAAGTCATTTGTATTGAACTAATCATACTTTTTATATTTTTATCGTTAATTTCACGTAATTTAACATCTAAAACACGTCTTTACAATACATTTGGGTGAATATAAAAGGTCGTAAAAAAATTTTGAAAAACAGGTGATGATTCCGCTAAATATCGTCTTAAGTCATTTCTATTAAACTAATCATACTTTTTATATTTTTAACGTTAAGTTCACATTATTTTACATCTAAAACACGTATTTACAATACATTTGGGTGAATATAAAAGGTCGTAAAAAAATTTTGAAAAACAGGTGATGAATCCGCTAAATATCGTCTTAGGTCATTTCTATTAAACTAATCATACTATTTATATTTTTAACGTTAAGTTCACATTATTTTACATCTAAAACACGTATTTACAATACATTTGGGTGAATACAAAAAATAGAAAAAAAATTTGGGAAAAAATTTGGTAAAAAATGGTGATAATTCCGCTAAATATCGTTTAAAGTCATTTGTATTGAACTAATCATACTTTTTATATTTTTATCGTTAAGTTAACATAATTTTACATCTAAAACACGTCTTTACAATACATTTGGGTGAATATAAAAGGTCGTGAAAAAATTTTGAAAAACAGGTGATGATTCCGCTAAATATCGTCTTAAGTCATTTCTATTAAACTAATCATACTTTTTATATTTTTAACGTTAAGTTCAGATAATTTTACATCTAAAACACGTATTTACAATACATTTGGGTGAATAAAAAAAATAGAAAAAAAATTTGGGAAAAAATTTGGTAAAAAATGGTGATAATTCCGCTAAATATCGTCTTAAGTCATTATTATTAAACTAATCATACTTTTTATATTTTTAACGTTAAGTTCACATTATTTTACATCTAAAACACGTATTTACAATACATTTGGGTGAATAAAAAAAATAGAAAAAAAATTTGGGAAAAAATTTGGTAAAAAATGGTGATAATTCCGCTAAATATCGTTTAAAGTCATTTGTATTGAACTAATCATACTTTTTATATTTTTATCGTTAATTTCACGTAATTTAACATCTAAAACACGTCTTTACAATACATTTGGGTGAATATAAAAGGTCGTAAAAAAATTTTGAAAAACAGGTGATGAATCCGCTAAATATCGTCTTAAGTCATTTCTATTAAACTAATCATACTTTTTATATTTTTAACGTTATGTTCAGATAATTTTACATCTAAAACACGCCTTTACAATACATTTGGGTGAATATAAAAGGTCGTAAAAAAATTTAGAAAAACAGGTGATGATTCCGCTAAATTTCGTCATAAGTCATTTCTATTAAACTAATCATACTTTTTATATTTTTAACGTTAAGTTCAGATAATTTTACATCTAAAACACGTATTTACAATACATTTGGGTGAATAAAAAAAATAGAAAAAAAATTTGGGAAAAAATTTGGTAAAAAATGGTGATAATTCCGCTAAATATCGTTTAAAGTCATTTGTATTGAACTAATCATACTTTTTATATTTTTATCGTTAAGTTAACATAATTTTACATCTAAAACACGTCTTTACAATACATTTGGGTGAATATAAAACGTCGTAAAAAAATTTTGAAAAACAGGTGATGAATCCGCTAAATTTCATCATAAGTCATTTCTATTAAACTAATCATACTTTTTATATTTTTAATGTTAAGATCACATTATTTTACATCTAAAACACGTCTTTACAATACATTTGGGTGAATATAAAACGTCGTAAAAAAATTTTGAAAAACAGGTGATGAATCCGCTAAATATCGTCTTAAGTCATTTCTATTAAACTAATCATACTTTTTATATTTTTAACGTTAAGTTCAGATAATTTTACATCTAAAAAACGTATTTTCAATACATTTGGGTGAATAAAAAAAATAGAAAAAAAATTTGGGAAAAAATTTGGTAAAAAATGGTGATAATTCCGCTAAATATCGTTTAAAGTCATTTGTATTGAACTAATCATACTTTTTATATTTTTATCGTTAAGTTAACATAATTTTACATCTAAAACACGTCTTTACAATACATTTGGGTGAATATAAAAGGTCGTAAAAAAATTTTGAAAAACAGGTGATGATTCCGCTTAATATCGCCATAAGTCATTTCTATTAAACTAATCATACTTTTTATATTTTTAATGTTAAGATCACATTATTTTACATCTAAAACACGTATTTACAATACATTTGGGTGAATAAAAAAAATAGAAAAAAAATTTGGGAAAAAATTTGGTAAAAAATGGTGATAATTCCGCTAAATATCGTTTAAAGTCATTTGTATTGAACTAATCATACTTTTTATATTTTTATCGTTAAGTTAACATAATTTTACATCTAAAACACGTCTTTACAATACATTTGGGTGAATATAAAACGTCGTAAAAAAATTTTGAAAAACAGGTGATGAATCCGCTAAATATCGTCTTAAGTCATTTCTATTAAACTAATCATACTTTTTATATTTTTAACGTTATGTTCAGATAATTTTACATCTAAAACACGTATTTACAATACATTTGGGTGAATAAAAAAAATAGAAAAAAAATTTGGGAAAAAATTTGGTAAAAAATGGTGATAATTCCGCTAAATATCGTTTAAAGTCATTTGTATTGAACTAATCATACTTTTTATATTTTTATCGTTAAGTTAACATAATTTTACATCTAAAACACGTCTTTACAATACATTTGGGTGAATATAAAACGTCGTAAAAAAATTTTGAAAAACAGGTGATGAATCCGCTGAATATCGTCTTAAGTAATTTCTATTAAACTAATCATACTTTTTATATTTTTAACGTTAAGTTCAGATAATTTTACATCTAAAACACGTATTTACAATACATTTGGGTGAATAAAAAAAATAGAAAAAAAATTTGGGAAAAAATTTGGTAAAAAATGGTGATAATTCCGCTAAATATCGTTTAAAGTCATTTGTATTTTACTAATCATACTTTTTATATTTTTATCGTTAAGTTAACATAATTTTACATCTAAAACACGTCTTTACAATACATTTGGGTGAATATAAAACGTCGTAAAAAAATTTTGAAAAACAGGTGATGAATCCGCTGAATATCGTCTTAAGTCATTTCTATTAAACTAATCATACTTTTTATATTTTTAACGTTAAGTTCAGATAATTTTACATCTAAAAAACGTATTTTCAATACATTTGGGTGAATAAAAAAAATAGAAAAAAAATTTTGAAAAACAGGTGATGATTCCGCTAAATTTCGTCATAAGTCATTTCTATTAAACTAATCATACTTTTTATATTTTTAACGTTAAGTTCAGATAATTTTACATCTAAAACACGTATTTACAATACATTTGGGTGAATAAAAAAAATAGAAAAAAAATTTGGGAAAAAATTTGGTAAAAAATGGTGATAATTCCGCTATATATCGTTTAAAGTCATTTGTATTGAACTAATCATACTTTTTATATTTTTATCGTTAAGTTAACATAATTTTACATCTAAAACACGTCTTTACAATACATTTGGGTGAATATAAAACGTCGTAAAAAAATTTTGAAAAACAGGTGATGAATCCACTAAATTTCATCATAAGTCATTTCTATTAAACTAATCATACTTTTTATATTTTTAATGTTAAGATCACATTATTTTACATCTAAAACACGTCTTTACAATACATTTGGGTGAATATAAAACGTCGTAAAAAAATTTTGAAAAACAGGTGATGAATCCGCTAAATATCGTCTTAAGTCATTTCTATTAAACTAATCATACTTTTTATATTTTTAACGTTAAGTTCACATTATTTTACATCTAAAACACGTATTTACAATACATTTGGGTGAAAACAAAAAATAGAAAAAAAATTTGGGAAAAAAATTGGTAAAAAATGGTGATAATTCCGCAAAGTATCGTTTAAAGTCATTTGTATTGAACTAATCATACTATTTATATTTTTAACGTTAAGATCACATTATTTTACATCTAAAACACGTCTTTACAATACATTTGGGTGAATATAAAACGTCGTAAAAAAATTTTGAAAAATAGGTGATGAATCCGCTAAATATCGTCTTAAGTCATTTCTATTAAACTAATCATACTTTTTATATTTTTAATGTTAAGATCACATTATTTTACATCTAAAACACGTATTTACAATACATTTGGGTGAATAAAAAAAATAGAAAAAAAATTTGGGAAAAAATTTGGTAAAAAATGGTGATAATTCCGCTAAATATCGTTTAAAGTCATTTGTATTGAACTAATCATACTTTTTATATTTTTATCGTTAAGTTAACATAATTTTACATCTAAAACACGTCTTTACAATACATTTGGGTGAATATAAAACGTCGTAAAAAAATTTTGAAAAACAGGTGATGAATCCGCTAAATATCGTCTTAAGTCATTTCTATTAAACTAATCATACTTTTTATATTTTTAACGTTATGTTCAGATAATTTTACATCTAAAACACGTATTTACAATACATTTGGGTGAATAAAAAAAATAGAAAAAAAATTTGGGAAAAAATTTGGTAAAAAATGGTGATAATTCCGCTAAATATCGTTTAAAGTCATTTGTATTTTACTAATCATACTTTTTATATTTTTATCGTTAAGTTAACATAATTTTACATCTAAAACACGTCTTTACAATACATTTGGGTGAATATAAAACGTCGTAAAAAAATTTTGAAAAACAGGTGATGAATCCGCTGAATATCGTCTTAAGTCATTTCTATTAAACTAATCATACTTTTTATATTTTTAACGTTAAGTTCAGATAATTTTACATCTAAAACACGTATTTACAATACATTTGGGTGAATACAAAAAATAGAAAAAAAATTTGGTAAAAAATGGTGATAATTCCACTAAATATCGTTTAAAGTCATTTCTATTAAACTAATCATACTTTTTATATTTTTAACGTTATGTTCAGATAATTTTACATCTAAAACACGCCTTTACAATACATTTGGGTGAATATAAAAGGTCGTAAAAAAATTTTGAAAAACAGGTGATGATTCCGCTAAATATCGTCATAAGTCATTTCTATTAAACTAATCATACTTTTTATATTTTTAATGTTAAGATCACATTATTTTACATCTAAAACACGTATTTACAATACATTTGGGTGAATAAATAAAATAGAAAAAAAATTTGGGAAAAAATTTGGTAAAAAATGGTGATAATTCCGCTAAATATCGTTTAAAGACATTTGTATTGAACTAATCATGCTTTTTATATTTTTATCGTTAAGTTCACAGAATTTTACATCTAAAACACCTCTTTACAATACATTTGGGTGAATATAAAAGGTCGTAAAAAAATTTTGAAAAACAGGTGATGAATCCGCTAAATATCGTCTTAGGTCATTTCTATTAAACTAATCATACTATTTATATTTTTAACGTTAAGTTCACATTATTTTACATTTAAAACCAGTATTTACAATACATTTAAGTGAATACAAAAAATAGAAAAAAAATTTGGGAAAAAATTTGGTAAAAAATGGTGATAATTCCGCTAAATATCGCTTAAAGTTATTTGTATTGAACTAATCATACTTTTTATATTTTTATCGTTAAGTTAACATAATTTTACATCTAAAACACGTCTTTACAATACATTTGGGTGAATATAAAAGGTCGTAAAAAAATTTTGAAAAACAGGTGATGATTCCGCTAAATATCGTCTTAAGTCATTTCTATTAAACTAATCATACTTTTTATATTTTTAACGTTAAGTTCAGATAATTTTACATCTAAAACACGTATTTACAATACATTTGGGTGAATAAAAAAAATAGAAAAAAAATTTGGGAAAAAATTTGGTAAAAAATGGTGATAATTCCGCTAAATATCGTTTAAAGTCATTTGTATTGAACTAATCATACTTTTTATATTTTTAACGTTAAGTTCACATTATTTTACATCTAAAACACGTATTTACAATACATTTGGGTGAAAACAAAAAATAGAAAAAAAATTTGGGAAAAAAATTGGTAAAAAATGGTGATAATTCCGCAAAGTATCGTTTAAAGTCATTTGTATTGAACTAATCATACTATTTATATTTTTAACGTTAAGATCACATTATTTTACATCTAAAACACGTCTTTACAATACATTTGGGTGAATATAAAACGTCGTAAAAAAATTTTGAAAAACAGGTGATGAATCCACTAAATTTCATCATAAGTCATTTCTATTAAACTAATCATACTTTTTATATTTTTAATGTTAAGATCACATTATTTTACATCTAAAACACGTCTTTACAATACATTTGGGTGAATATAAAACGTCGTAAAAAAATTTTGAAAAACAGGTGATGAATCCGCTAAATATCGTCTTAAGTCATTTCTATTAAACTAATCATACTTTTTATATTTTTAACGTTAAGTTCACATTATTTTACATCTAAAACACGTATTTACAATACATTTGGGTGAAAACAAAAAATAGAAAAAAAATTTGGGAAAAAAATTGGTAAAAAATGGTGATAATTCCGCAAAGTATCGTTTAAAGTCATTTGTATTGAACTAATCATACTATTTATATTTTTAACGTTAAGATCACATTATTTTACATCTAAAACACGTCTTTACAATACATTTGGGTGAATATAAAACGTCGTAAAAAAATTTTGAAAAATAGGTGATGAATCCGCTAAATATCGTCTTAAGTCATTTCTATTAAACTAATCATACTTTTTATATTTTTAATGTTAAGATCACATTATTTTACATCTAAAACACGTATTTACAATACATTTGGGTGAATAAAAAAAATAGAAAAAAAATTTGGGAAAAAATTTGGTAAAAAATGGTGATAATTCCGCTAAATATCGTTTAAAGTCATTTGTATTGAACTAATCATACTTTTTATATTTTTATCGTTAAGTTAACATAATTTTACATCTAAAACACGTCTTTACAATACATTTGGGTGAATATAAAACGTCGTAAAAAAATTTTGAAAAACAGGTGATGAATCCGCTAAATATCGTCTTAAGTCATTTCTATTAAACTAATCATACTTTTTATATTTTTAACGTTATGTTCAGATAATTTTACATCTAAAACACGTATTTACAATACATTTGGGTGAATAAAAAAAATAGAAAAAAAATTTGGGAAAAAATTTGGTAAAAAATGGTGATAATTCCGCTAAATATCGTTTAAAGTCATTTGTATTTTACTAATCATACTTTTTATATTTTTATCGTTAAGTTAACATAATTTTACATCTAAAACACGTCTTTACAATACATTTGGGTGAATATAAAACGTCGTAAAAAAATTTTGAAAAACAGGTGATGAATCCGCTGAATATCGTCTTAAGTCATTTCTATTAAACTAATCATACTTTTTATATTTTTAACGTTAAGTTCAGATAATTTTACATCTAAAACACGTATTTACAATACATTTGGGTGAATACAAAAAATAGAAAAAAAATTTGGTAAAAAATGGTGATAATTCCACTAAATATCGTTTAAAGTCATTTCTATTAAACTAATCATACTTTTTATATTTTTAACGTTATGTTCAGATAATTTTACATCTAAAACACGCCTTTACAATACATTTGGGTGAATATAAAAGGTCGTAAAAAAATTTTGAAAAACAGGTGATGATTCCGCTAAATATCGTCATAAGTCATTTCTATTAAACTAATCATACTTTTTATATTTTTAATGTTAAGATCACATTATTTTACATCTAAAACACGTATTTACAATACATTTGGGTGAATAAATAAAATAGAAAAAAAATTTGGGAAAAAATTTGGTAAAAAATGGTGATAATTCCGCTAAATATCGTTTAAAGACATTTGTATTGAACTAATCATGCTTTTTATATTTTTATCGTTAAGTTCACAGAATTTTACATCTAAAACACCTCTTTACAATACATTTGGGTGAATATAAAAGGTCGTAAAAAAATTTTGAAAAACAGGTGATGAATCCGCTAAATATCGTCTTAGGTCATTTCTATTAAACTAATCATACTATTTATATTTTTAACGTTAAGTTCACATTATTTTACATTTAAAACCAGTATTTACAATACATTTAAGTGAATACAAAAAATAGAAAAAAAATTTGGGAAAAAATTTGGTAAAAAATGGTGATAATTCCGCTAAATATCGCTTAAAGTTATTTGTATTGAACTAATCATACTTTTTATATTTTTATCGTTAAGTTAACATAATTTTACATCTAAAACACGTCTTTACAATACATTTGGGTGAATATAAAAGGTCGTAAAAAAATTTTGAAAAACAGGTGATGATTCCGCTAAATATCGTCTTAAGTCATTTCTATTAAACTAATCATACTTTTTATATTTTTAACGTTAAGTTCAGATAATTTTACATCTAAAACACGTATTTACAATACATTTGGGTGAATAAAAAAAATAGAAAAAAAATTTGGGAAAAAATTTGGTAAAAAATGGTGATAATTCCGCTAAATATCGTTTAAAGTCATTTGTATTGAACTAATCATACTTTTTATATTTTTAACGTTAAGTTCACATTATTTTACATCTAAAACACGTATTTACAATACATTTGGGTGAAAACAAAAAATAGAAAAAAAATTTGGGAAAAAAATTGGTAAAAAATGGTGATAATTCCGCAAAGTATCGTTTAAAGTCATTTGTATTGAACTAATCATACTATTTATATTTTTAACGTTAAGATCACATTATTTTACATCTAAAACACGTCTTTACAATACATTTGGGTGAATATAAAACGTCGTAAAAAAATTTTGAAAAACAGGTGATGAATCCGCTAAATATCGTCTTAAGTCATTTCTATTAAACTAATCATACTTTTTATATTTTTAACGTTAAGTACAGATAATTTTACATCTAAAACACGTATTTACAATACATTTGGGTGAATATAAAACGTCGTAAAAAAATTTTGAAAAACAGGTGATGAATCCGCTAAATATCGTCTTAAGTCATTTCTATTAAACTAATCATACTTTTTATATTTTTAACGTTAAGTTCACATTATTTTACATCTAAAACACGTATTTACAATACATTTGGGTGAAAACAAAAAATAGAAAAAAAATTTGGGAAAAAAATTGGTAAAAAATGGTGATAATTCCGCAAAGTATCGTTTAAAGTCATTTGTATTGAACTAATCATACTATTTATATTTTTAACGTTAAGATCACATTATTTTACATCTAAAACACGGCTTTACAATACATTTGGGTGAATATAAAACGTCGTAAAAAAATTTTGAAAAACAGGTGATGAATCCGCTAAATATCGTCTTAAATCATTTCTATTAAACTAATCATACTTTTTATATTTTTAACGTTAAGTTCAGATAATTTTACATCTAAAACACGTATTTACAATACATTTGGGTGAATAAAAAAAATAGAAAAAAAATTTGGGAAAAAATTTGGTAAAAAATGGTGATAATTCCGCTAAATATCGTTTAAAGTCATTTGTATTGAACTAATCATACTTTTTATATTTTTATCGTTAAGTTAACATAATTTACATCTAAAACACGTATTTACAATACATTTGGGTGAATATAAAACGTCGTAAAAAAATTTTGAAAAACAGGTGATGAATCCGCTAAATATCGTCTTAAGTCATTTCTATTAAACTAATCATACTTTTTATATTTTTAACGTTAAGTTCACATTATTTTACATCTAAAACACGTATTTACAATACATTTGGGTGAAAACAAAAAATAGAAAAAAAATTTGGGAAAAAAATTGGTAAAAAATGGTGATAATTCCGCAAAGTATCGTTTAAAGTCATTTGTATTGAACTAATCATACTATTTATATTTTTAACGTTAAGATCACATTATTTTACATCTAAAACACGTCTTTACAATACATTTGTGTGAATATAAAACGTCGTAAAAAAATTTTGAAAAACAGGTGATGAATCCGCTAAATATCGTCTTCAGTCATTTCTATTAAACTAATCATACTTTTTATATTTTTAACATTAAGTTCACATTATTTTACATCTAAAACACGTCTTTACAATACATTTGGGTGAATATAAAAGGTCGTAAAACAATTTTGAAAAACAGGTGATAATTCCGCTAAATATCGTTTAAAGTCATTTGTATTGAACTAATCATACTTTTTATATTTTTATCGTTAAGATCACATTATTTTACATCTAAAACACGTCTTTACAATACATTTGGGTGAATATAAAACGTCGTAAAAAAATTTTGAAAAACAGGTGATGAATCCGCTAAATATCGTCTTAAGTCATTTCTATTAAACTAATCATACTTTTTATATTTTTAACGTTAAGTTCAGATAATTTTACATCTAAAACACGTATTTACAATACATTTGGGTGAATAAAAAAAATAGAAAAAAAATTTGGGAAAAAATTTGGTAAAAAATGGTGATAATTCCGCTAAATATCGTTTAAAGTCATTTGTATTTTACTAATCATACTTTTTATATTTTTATCGTTAAGATAACATAATTTTACATCTAAAACACGTCTTTACAATACATTTGGGTGAATATAAAACGTCGTAAAAAAATTTTGAAAAACAGGTGATGAATCCGCTAAATATCGTCTTAAGTCATTTCTATTAAACTAATCATACTTTTTATATTTTTAACGTTATGTTCAGATAATTTTACATCTAAAACACGTCTTTACAATACATTTGGGTGAATATAAAACGTCGTAAAAAAATTTTGAAAAACAGGTGATGATTCCGCTAAATATCGTCATAAGTCATTTCTATTAAACTAATCATACTTTTTATATTTTTAATGTTAAGATCACATTATTTTACATATAAAACACGTATTTACAATACATTTGGGTGAATAAAAAAAATAGAAAAAAAATTTGGGAAAAAATTTGGTAAAAAATGGTGATAATTCCGCTAAATATCGTTTAAAGTCATTTGTATTGAACTAATCATACTTTTTATATTTTTATCGTTAAGTTAACATAATTTTACATCTAAAACACGTCTTTACAATACATTTGGGTGAATATAAAACGTCGTAAAAAAATTTTGAAAAACAGGTGATGAATCCGCTAAATTTCGTCATAAGTCATTTCTATTAAACTAATCATACTTTTTATATTTTTAATGTTAAGATCACATTATTTTACATCTAAAACACGTCTTTACAATACATTTGGGTGAATATAAAACGTCGTAAAAAAATTTTGAAAAACAGGTGATGAATCCGCTAAATATCGTCTTAAGTCATTTCTATTAAACTAATCATACTTTTTATATTTTTAACGTTAAGTTCAGATAATTTTACATCTAAAAAACGTATTTACAATACATTTGGGTGAATAAAAAAAATAGAAAAAAAATTTGGGAAAAAATTTGGTAAAAAATGGTGATAATTCCGCTAAATATCGTTTAAAGTCATTTCTATTAAACTAATCATACTTTTTATATTTTTAACGTTAAGTTCAGATAATTTTACATCTAAAACACGTATTTACAATACATTTGGGTGAATATAAAAGGTCGTAAAAAAATTTTGAAAAACAGGTGATGATTCCGCTAAATATCGTCATAAGTCATTTCTATTAAACTAATCATACTTTTTATATTTTTAATGTTAAGATCACATTATTTTACATCTAAAACACGTATTTACAAAACATTTGGGTGAATAAAAAAAATAGAAAAAAAATTTGGGAAAAAATTTGGTAAAAAATGGTGATAATTCCGCTAAATATCGTTTAAAGTCATTTGTATTGAACTAATCATACTTTTTATATTTTTATCGTTAAGTTAACATAATTTTACATCTAAAACACGTCTTTACAATACATTTGGGTGAATATAAAACGTCGTAAAAAAATTTTGAAAAACAGGTGATGAATCCGCTAAATATCGTCTTAAGTCATTTCTATTAAACTAATCATACTTTTTATATTTTTAACGTTATGTTCAGATAATTTTACATCTAAAACACGTATTTACAATACATTTGGGTGAATAAAAAAAATAGAAAAAAAATTTGGGAAAAAATTTGGTAAAAAATGGTGATAATTCCGCTAAATATCGTTTAAAGTCATTTGTATTGAACTAATCATACTTTTTATATTTTTATCGTTAAGTTAACATAATTTTACATCTAAAACACGTCTTTACAATACATTTGGGTGAATATAAAACGTCGTAAAAAAATTTTGAAAAACAGGTGATGAATCCGCTGAATATCGTCTTAAGTCATTTCTATTAAACTAATCATACTTTTTATATTTTTAACGTTAAGTTCAGATAATTTTACATCTAAAACACGTATTTACAATACATTTGGGTGAATAAAAAAAATAGAAAAAAAATTTGGGAAAAAATTTTGTAAAAAATGGTGATAATTCCGCTAAATATCGTTTAAAGTCATTTGTATTTTACTAATCATACTTTTTATATTTTTATCGTTAAGTTAACATAATTTTACATCTAAAACACGTCTTTACAATACATTTGGGTGAATATAAAACGTCGTAAAAAAATTTTGAAAAACAGGTGATGAATCCGCTAAATATCGTCTTAAGTCATTTCTATTAAACTAATCATACTTTTTATATTTTTAACGTTATGTTCAGATAATTTTACATCTAAAACACGCCTTTACAATACATTTGGGTGAATATAAAAGGTCGTAAAAAAATTTTGAAAAACAGGTGATGATTCCGCTAAATATCGTCATAAGTCATTTCTATTAAACTAATCATACTTTTTATATTTTTAACGTTATGTTCAGATAATTTTACATCTAAAACACGTATTTACAATACATTTGGGTGAATAAAAAAAATAGAAAAAAAATTTGGGAAAAAATTTGGTAAAAAATGGTGATAATTCCGCTAAATATCGTTTAAAGTCATTTGTATTGAACTAATCAAACTTTTTATATTTTTATCGTTAAGTTAACATAATTTTACATCTAAAACACGTCTTTACAATACATTTGGGTGAATATAAAACGTCGTAAAAAAATTTTGAAAAACAGGTGATGAATCCGCTGAATATCGTCTTAAGTCATTTCTATTATACTAATCATACTTTTTATATTTTTAACGTTAAGTTCAGATAATTTTACATCTAAAACACGTATTTACAATACATTTGGGTGAATAAAAAAAATAGAAAAAAAATTTGGGAAAAAATTTGGTAAAAAATGGTGATAATTCCGCTAAATATCGTTTAAAGTCATTTGTATTTTACTAATCATACTTTTTATATTTTTATCGTTAAGTTAACATAATTTTACATCTAAAACACGTCTTTACAATACATTTGGGTGAATATAAAACGTCGTAAAAAAATTTTGAAAAACAGGTGATGAATCCGCTAAATATCGTCTTAAGTCATTTCTATTAAACTAATCATACTTTTTATATTTTTAACGTTATGTTCAGATAATTTTACATCTAAAACACGCCTTTACAATACATTTGGGTGAATATAAAAGGTCGTAAAAAAATTTTGAAAAACAGGTGATGATTCCGCTAAATATCGTCATAAGTCATTTCTATTAAGCTAATCATACTTTTTATATTTTTAATGTTAAGATCACATTATTTTACATCTAAAACACGTATTTACAGTACATTTGGGTGAATAAAAAAAATAGAAAAAAAATTTGGGAAAAAATTTGGTAAAAAATGGTGATAATTCCGCTAAATATCGTTTAAAGTCATTTGTATTGAACTAATCATACTTTTTATATTTTTATCGTTAAGTTAACATAATTTTACATCTAAAACACGTCTTTACAATACATTTGGGTGAATATAAAACGTCGTAAAAAAATTTTGAAAAACAGGTGATGAATCCGCTAAATATCGTCTTAAGTCATTTCTATTAAACTAATCATACTTTTTATATTTTTAACGTTATGTTCAGATAATTTTACATCTAAAACACGTATTTACAATACATTTGGGTGAATAAAAAAAATAGAAAAAAAATTTGGGAAAAAATTTGGTAAAAAATGGTGATAATTCCGCTAAATATCGTTTAAAGTCATTTGTATTGAACTAATCATACTTTTTATATTTTTATCGTTAAGTTAACATAATTTTACATCTAAAACACGTCTTTACAATACATTTGGGTGAATATAAAACGTCGTAAAAAAATTTTGAAAAACAGGTGATGAATCCGCTGAATATCGTCTTAAGTCATTTCTATTAAACTAATCATACTTTTTATATTTTTAACGTTAAGTTCAGATAATTTTACATCTAAAACACGTATTTACAATACATTTGGGTGAATAAAAAAAATAGAAAAAAAATTTGGTAAAAAATGGTGATAATTCCGCTAAATATCGTTTAAAGTCATTTGTATTTTACTAATCATACTTTTTATATTTTTATCGTTAAGTTAACATAATTTTACATCTAAAACACGTCTTTACGATACATTTGGGTGAATATAAAACGTCGTAAAAAAATTTTGAAAAACAGGTGATGAATCCGCTAAATATCGTCTTAAGTCATTTCTATTAAACTAATCATACTTTTTATATTTTTAACGTTATGTTCAGATAATTTTACATCTAAAACACGCCTTTACAATACATTTGGGTGAATATAAAAGGTCGTAAAAAAATTTTGAAAAACAGGTGATGATTCCGCTAAATATCGTCTTAAGTCATTTCTATTAAACTAATCATACTTTTTATATTTTTAACGTTAAGTTCACATTATTTTACATCTAAAACACGTATTTACAATACATTTGGGTGAAAACAAAAAATAGAAAAAAAATTTGGGAAAAAAATTGGTAAAAAATGGTGATAATTCCGCAAAGTATCGTTTAAAGTCATTTGTATTGAACTAATCATACTATTTATATTTTTAACGTTAAGATCATATTATTTTACATCTAAAACACGTCTTTACAATACATTTGGGTGAATAAAAAAAATAGAAAAAAAATTTGGGAAAAAATTTGGTAAAAAATGGTGATAATTCCGCTAAATATCGTTTAAAGTCATTTGTATTGAACTAATCATACTTTTTATATTTTTATCGTTAAGTTAACATAATTTTACATCTAAAACACGTCTTTACAATACATTTGGGTGAATATAAAACGTCGTAAAAAAATTTTGAAAAACAGGTGATAAATCCGCTAAATATCGTCTTAAGTCATTTCTATTAAACTAATCATACTTTTTATATTTTTAACGTTATGTTCAGATAATTATACATCTAAAACACGCCTTTACAATACATTTGGGTGAATATAAAAGGTCGTAAAAAAATTTAGAAAAACAGGTGATGATTCCGCTAAATTTCGTCATAAGTCATTTCTATTAAACTAATCATACTTTTTATATTTTTAATGTTAAGATCACATTATTTTACATCTAAAACACGTCTTTACAATACATTTGGGTGAATATAAAACGTCGTAAAAAAATTTTGAAAAACAGGTGATGAATCCGCTAAATATCGTCTTAAGTCATTTCTATTAAACTAATCATACTTTTTATATTTTTAACGTTAAGTTCAGATAATTTTACATCTAAAAAACGTATTTACAATACATTTGGGTGAAAACAAAAAATAGAAAAAAAATTTGGGAAAAAAATTGGTAAAAAATGGTGATAATTCCGCAAAGTATCGTTTAAAGTCATTTGTATTGAACTAATCATACTATTTATATTTTTAACGTTAAGATCACATTATTTTACATCTAAAACACGTCTTTACAATACATTTGGGTGAATATAAAACGTCGTAAAAAAATTTTGAAAAACAGGTGATGAATCCGCTAAATATCGTCTTAAGTCATTTCTATTAAACTAATCATACTTTTTATATTTTTAACGTTAAGTTCAGATAAATTTACATCTAAAACACGTATTTACAATACATTTGGGTGAATAAAAAAAATAGAAAAAAAACTTGGGAAAAAATTTGGTAAAAAATGGTGATAATTCCGCTAAATATCGTTTAAAGTCATTTGTATTGAACTAATCATACTTTTTATATTTTTATCGTTAAGTTAACATAATTTTACATCTAAAACACGTCTTTACAATACATTTGGGTGAATATAAAACGTCGTAAAAAAATTTTGAAAAACAGGTGATGAATCCGCTAAATATCGTCTTAAGTCATTTCTATTAAACTAATCATACTTTTTATATTTTTAACGTTATGTTCAGATAATTTTACATCTAAAACACGCCTTTACAATACATTTGGGTGAATATAAAAGGTCGTAAAAAAATTTAGAAAAACAGGTGATGATTCCGCTAAATTTCGTCATAAGTCATTTCTATTAAACTAATCATACTTTTTATATTTTTAACGTTAAGTTCAGATAATTTTACATCTAAAACACGTATTTACAATACATTTGGGTGAATAAAAAAAATAGAAAAAAAATTTGGGAAAAAATTTGGTAAAAAATGGTGATAATTCCGCTAAATATCGTTTAAAGTCATTTGTATTGAACTAATCATACTTTTTATATTTTTATCGTTAAGTTAACATAATTTTACATCTAAAACACGTCTTTACAATACATTTGGGTGAATATAAAACGTCGTAAAAAAATTTTGAAAAACAGGTGATAAATCCGCTAAATATCGTCTTAAGTCATTTCTATTAAACTAATCATACTTTTTATATTTTTAACGTTATGTTCAGATAATTATACATCTAAAACACGCCTTTACAATACATTTGGGTGAATATAAAAGGTCGTAAAAAAATTTAGAAAAACAGGTGATGATTCCGCTAAATTTCGTCATAAGTCATTTCTATTAAACTAATCATACTTTTTATATTTTTAATGTTAAGATCACATTATTTTACATCTAAAACACGTCTTTACAATACATTTGGGTGAATATAAAACGTCGTAAAAAAATTTTGAAAAACAGGTGATGAATCCGCTAAATATCGTCTTAAGTCATTTCTATTAAACTAATCATACTTTTTATATTTTTAACGTTAAGTTCAGATAATTTTACATCTAAAACACGTATTTACAATACATTTGGGTGAATAAAAAAAATAGAAAAAAAATTTGGGAAAAAATTTGGTAAAAAATGGTGATAATTCCGCTAAATATCGTTTAAAGTCATTTGTATTGAACTAATCATACTTTTTATATTTTTATCGTTAAGTTAACATAATTTTACATCTAAAACACGTCTTTACAATACATTTGGGTGAATATAAAAGGTCGTAAAAAAATTTTGAAAAACAGGTGATGATTCCGCTAAATATCGTCATAAGTCATTTCTATTAAACTAATCATACTTTTTATATTTTTAATGTTAAGATCACATTATTTTACATCTAAAACACGTATTTACAATACATTTGGGTGAATAAAAAAAATAGAAAAAAAATTTGGGAAAAAATTTGGTAAAAAATGGTGATAATTCCGCTAAATATCGTTTAAAGTCATTTGTATTGAACTAATCATACTTTTTATATTTTTATCGTTAAGTTAACATAATTTTACATCTAAAACACGTCTTTACAATACATTTGGGTGAATATAAAACGTCGTAAAAAAATTTTGAAAAACAGGTGATAAATCCGCTAAATATCGTCTTAAGTCATTTCTATTAAACTAATCATACTTTTTATATTTTTAACGTTATGTTCAGATAATTATACATCTAAAACACGCCTTTACAATACATTTGGGTGAATATAAAAGGTCGTAAAAAAATTTTGAAAAACAGGTGATGATTCCGCTAAATATCGTCTTAAGACATTTCTATTAAACTAATCATACTTTTTATATTTTTAACGTTAAGTTCACATTATTTTACATCTAAAACACGTATTTACAATACATTTGGGTGAATATAAAAGGTCGTAAAAAAATTTTGAAAAACAGGTGATGAATCCGCTAAATATCGTCTTAAGTCATTTCTATTAAACTAATCATAGTTTTTATATTTTTAACGTTAAGTTCACATTATTTTACATCTAAAACACGTATTTACAATACATTTGGGTGAAAACAAAAAATAGAAAAAAAATTTGGGAAAAAAATTGGTAAAAAATGGTGATAATTCCGCAAAGTATCGTTTAAAGTCATTTGTATTGAACTAATCATACTATTTATATTTTTAACGTTAAGATCACATTATTTTACATCTAAAACACGTCTTTACAATACATTTGGGTGAATATAAAACGTCGTAAAAAAATTTTGAAAAACAGGTGATGAATCCGCTAAATATCGTCTTAAGTCATTTCTATTAAACTAATCATACTTTTTATATTTTTAACGTTAAGTTCAGATAAATTTACATCTAAAACACGTATTTACAATACATTTGGGTGAATAAAAAAAATAGAAAAAAAATTTGGGAAAAAATTTGGTAAAAAATGGTGATAATTCCGCTAAATATCGTTTAAAGTCATTTGTATTAAACTAATCATACATTTTATATTTTTATCGTTAAGTTCACATTATTTTACATCTAAAACACGTCTTTACAATACATTTGTGTGAATAAAAAAGGTCGTAAAAAAATTTTGATAAACAGGTGATGAATCCGCAAAATATCGTCTTAAGTCTTTTGTATTAAACTCATCATACTTTTTATGTTTTTATCGATAAGTTGACGTTATTTTACATCTAAAACACGTCTTTACAATACATTTGGGTTAATATAAAAGGTCGTAAAAAATTTTGAAAAACAGGAGATGAATCCGCTAAATATCGTCTTAAGTCATTTCTATTTAACTAATCATAATTTTTATATTTTTAAGTTAAGTTCACATTATTTTACATCTAAAACACGTCTTTACAATACATTTGGGTGAATACAAAAAATAGAAAAAAAATTTGGAAAGAATGGTGATAATTCCGCTAAATATCGTCTTAAGTCATTTGTATTGAACTAATCATACTTTTTATATTTCTATTGTTAAGTTCACATTATTTTACATCTAAAACACGTCTTTACAATACATTTATGTAAATACAAAAAATAGAAAAAAAATTTGGAAAATAATTTGGTAAAAAATGGTGATAATTCCGCTAAATATCGTTTAAAGTCATTTGTATTGAACTAATCATACTATTTATATTTTTAACGTTAAGATCACATTATTTTACATCTAAAACACGTCTTTACAATACATTTGGGTGAATATAAAACGTCGTAAAAAAATTTTGAAAAACAGGTGATGAATCCGCTGAATATCGTCTTAAGTCATTTCTATTAAACTAATCATACTTTTTATATTTTTAACGTTAAGTTCAGATAATTTTACATCTAAAACACGTATTTACAATACATTTGGGTGAATAAAAAAAATAGAAAAAAAATTTGGGAAAAAATTTGGTAAAAAATGGTGATAATTCCGCTAAATATCGTTTAAAGTCATTTGTATTTTACTAATCATACTTTTTATATTTTTATCGTTAAGTTAACATAATTTTACATCTAAAACACGTCTTTACGATACATTTGGGTGAATATAAAACGTCGTAAAAAAATTTTGAAAAACAGGTGATGAATCCGCTAAATATCGTCTTAAGTCATTTCTATTAAACTAATCATACTTTTTATATTTTTAACGTTATGTTCAGATAATTTTACATCTAAAACACGCCTTTACAATACATTTGGGTGAATATAAAAGGTCGTAAAAAAATTTTGAAAAACAGGTGATGATTCCGCTAAATATCGTCTTAAGTCATTTCTATTAAACTAATCATACTTTTTATATTTTTAACGTTAAGTTCACATTATTTTACATCTAAAACACGTATTTACAATACATTTGGGTGAATATAAAACGTCGTAAAAAAATTTTGAAAAACAGGTGATGAATCCGCTAAATATCGTCTTAAGTCATTTCTATTAAACTAATCATACTTTTTATATTTTTAACGTTAAGTTCAGATAATTTTACATCTAAAACACGTATTTACAATACATTTGGGTGAATAAAAAAAATAGAAAAAAAATTTGGGAAAAAATTTGGTAAAAAATGGTGATAATTCCGCTAAATATCGTTTAAAGTCATTTGTATTGAACTAATCATACTTTTTATATTTTTATCGTTAAGTTAACATAATTTTACATCTAAAACACGTCTTTACAATACATTTGGGTGAATATAAAACGTCGTAAAAAAATTTTGAAAAACAGGTGATGAATCCGCTAAATATCGTCTTAAGTCATTTCTATTAAACTAATCATACTTTTTATATTTTTAACGTTATGTTCAGATAATTTTACATCTAAAACACGCCTTTACAATACATTTGGGTGAATATAAAAGGTCGTAAAAAAATTTAGAAAACAGGTGATGATTCCGCTAAATTTCGTCATAAGTCATTTCTATTAAACTAATCATACTTTTTATATTTTTAACGTTAAGTTCAGATAATTTTACATCTAAAACACGTATTTACAATACATTTGGGTGAATAAAAAAAATAGAAAAAAAATTTGGGAAAAAATTTGGTAAAAAATGGTGATAATTCCGCTAAATATCGTTTAAAGTCATTTGTATTGAACTAATCATACTTTTTATATTTTTATCGTTAAGTTAACATAATTTTACATCTAAAACACGTCTTTACAATACATTTGGGTGAATATAAAACGTCGTAAAAAAATTTTGAAAAACAGGTGATAAATCCGCTAAATATCGTCTTAAGTCATTTCTATTAAACTAATCATACTTTTTATATTTTTAACGTTATGTTCAGATAATTATACATCTAAAACACGCCTTTACAATACATTTGGGTGAATATAAAAGGTCGTAAAAAAATTTAGAAAAACAGGTGATGATTCCGCTAAATTTCGTCATAAGTCATTTCTATTAAACTAATCATACTTTTTATATTTTTAATGTTAAGATCACATTATTTTACATCTAAAACACGTCTTTACAATACATTTGGGTGAATATAAAACGTCGTAAAAAAATTTTGAAAAACAGGTGATGAATCCGCTAAATATCGTCTTAAGTCATTTCTATTAAACTAATCATACTTTTTATATTTTTAACGTTAAGTTCAGATAATTTTACATCTAAAACACGTATTTACAATACATTTGGGTGAATAAAAAAAATAGAAAAAAAATTTGGGAAAAAATTTGGTAAAAAATGGTGATAATTCCGCTAAATATCGTTTAAAGTCATTTGTATTGAATTAATCATACTTTTTATATTTTTATCGTTAAGTTAACATAATTTTACATCTAAAACACGTCTTTACAATACATTTGGGTGAATATAAAAGGTCGTAAAAAAATTTTGAAAAACAGGTGATGATTCCGCTAAATATCGTCATAAGTCATTTCTATTAAACTAATCATACTTTTTATATTTTTAATGTTAAGATCACATTATTTTACATCTAAAACACGTATTTACAATACATTTGGGTGAATAAAAAAAATAGAAAAAAAATTTGGGAAAAAAATTGGTAAAAAATGGTGATAATTCCGCAAAGTATCGTTTAAAGTCATTTGTATTGAACTAATCATACTATTTATATTTTTAACGTTAAGATCACATTATTTTACATCTAAAACACGTCTTTACAATACATTTGGGTGAATATAAAACGTCGTAAAAAAATTTTGAAAAACAGGTGATGAATCCGCTAAATATCGTCTTAAGTCATTTCTATTAAACTAATCATACTTTTTATATTTTTAACGTTAAGTTCAGATAATTTTACATCTAAAACACGTATTTACAATACATTTGGGTGAATAAAAAAAATAGAAAAAAAATTTGGGAAAAAATTTGGTAAAAAATGGTGATAATTCCGCTAAATATCGTTTAAAGTCATTTGTATTGAACTAATCATACTTTTTATATTTTTATCGTTAAGTTAACATAATTTTACATCTAAAACACGTCTTTACAATACATTTGGGTGAATATAAAACGTCGTAAAAAAATTTTGAAAAACAGGTGATGAATCCGCTAAATATCGTCTTAAGTCATTTCTATTAAACTAATCATACTTTTTATATTTTTAACGTTATGTTCAGATAATTTTACATCTAAAACACGCCTTTACAATACATTTGGGTGAATATAAAAGGTCGTAAAAAAATTTAGAAAAACAGGTGATGATTCCGCTAAATTTCGTCATAAGTCATTTCTATTAAACTAATCATACTTTTTATATTTTTAACGTTAAGTTCAGATAATTTTACATCTAAAACACGTATTTACAATACATTTGGGTGAATAAAAAAAATAGAAAAAAAATTTGGGAAAAAATTTGGTAAAAAATGGTGATAATTCCGCTAAATATCGTTTAAAGTCATTTGTATTGAACTAATCATACTTTTTATATTTTTATCGTTAAGTTAACATAATTTTACATCTAAAACACGTCTTTACAATACATTTGGGTGAATATAAAACGTCGTAAAAAAATTTTGAAAAACAGGTGATAAATCCGCTAAATATCGTCTTAAGTCATTTCTATTAAACTAATCATACTTTTTATATTTTTAACGTTATGTTCAGATAATTATACATCTAAAACACGCCTTTACAATACATTTGGGTGAATATAAAAGGTCGTAAAAAAATTTAGAAAAACAGGTGATGATTCCGCTAAATTTCGTCATAAGTCATTTCTATTAAACTAATCATACTTTTTATATTTTTAATGTTAAGATCACATTATTTTACATCTAAAACACGTCTTTACAATACATTTGGGTGAATATAAAACGTCGTAAAAAAATTTTGAAAAACAGGTGATGAATCCGCTAAATATCGTCTTAAGTCATTTCTATTAAACTAATCATACTTTTTATATTTTTAACGTTAAGTTCAGATAATTTTACATCTAAAACACGTATTTACAATACATTTGGGTGAATAAAAAAAATAGAAAAAAAATTTGGGAAAAAATTTGGTAAAAAATGGTGATAATTCCGCTAAATATCGTTTAAAGTCATTTGTATTGAACTAATCATACTTTTTATATTTTTATCGTTAAGTTAACATAATTTTACATCTAAAACACGTCTTTACAATACATTTGGGTGAATATAAAAGGTCGTAAAAAAATTTAGAAAAACAGGTGATGATTCCGCTAAATTTCGTCATAAGTCATTTCTATTAAACTAATCATACTTTTTATATTTTTAATGTTAAGATCACATTATTTTACATCTAAAACACGTCTTTACAATACATTTGGGTGAATATAAAACGTCGTAAAAAAATTTTGAAAAACAGGTGATGAATCCGCTAAATATCGTCTTAAGTCATTTCTATTAAACTAATCATACTTTTTATATTTTTAACGTTAAGTTCAGATAATTTTACATCTAAAACACGTATTTACAATACATTTGGGTGAATAAAAAAAATAGAAAAAAAATTTGGGAAAAAATTTGGTAAAAAATGGTGATAATTCCGCTAAATATCGTTTAAAGTCATTTGTATTGAACTAATCATACTTTTTATATTTTTATCGTTAAGTTAACATAATTTTACATCTAAAACACGTCTTTACAATACATTTGGGTGAATATAAAAGGTCGTAAAAAAATTTTGAAAAACAGGTGATGATTCCGCTAAATATCGTCATAAGTCATTTCTATTAAACTAATCATACTTTTTATATTTTTAATGTTAAGATCACATTATTTTACATCTAAAACACGTATTTACAATACATTTGGGTGAATAAAAAAAATAGAAAAAAAATTTGGGAAAAAAATTGGTAAAAAATGGTGATAATTCCGCAAAGTATCGTTTAAAGTCATTTGTATTGAACTAATCATACTATTTATATTTTTAACGTTAAGATCACATTATTTTACATCTAAAACACGTCTTTACAATACATTTGGGTGAATATAAAACGTCGTAAAAAAATTTTGAAAAACAGGTGATGAATCCGCTAAATATCGTCTTAAGTCATTTCTATTAAACTAATCATACTTTTTATATTTTTAACGTTAAGTTCAGATAATTTTACATCTAAAACACGTATTTACAATACATTTGGGTGAATAAAAAAAATAGAAAAAAAATTTGGGAAAAAATTTGGTAAAAAATGGTGATAATTCCGCTAAATATCGTTTAAAGTCATTTGTATTGAACTAATCATACTTTTTATATTTTTATCGTTAAGTTAACATAATTTTACATCTAAAACACGTCTTTACAATACATTTGGGTGAATATAAAACGTCGTAAAAAAATTTTGAAAAACAGGTGATGAATCCGCTAAATATCGTCTTAAGTCATTTCTATTAAACTAATCATACTTTTTATATTTTTAACGTTATGTTCAGATAATTTTACATCTAAAACACGCCTTTACAATACATTTGGGTGAATATAAAAGGTCGTAAAAAAATTTAGAAAAACAGATGATGATTCCGCTAAATTTCGTCATAAGTCATTTCTATTAAACTAATCATACTTTTTATATTTTTAACGTTAAGTTCAGATAATTTTACATCTAAAACACGTATTTACAATACATTTGGGTGAATAAAAAAAATAGAAAAAAAATTTGGGAAAAAATTTGGTAAAAAATGGTGATAATTCCGCTAAATATCGTTTAAAGTCATTTGTATTGAACTAATCATACTTTTTATATTTTTATCGTTAAGTTAACATAATTTTACATCTAAAACACGTCTTTACAATACATTTGGGTGAATATAAAACGTCGTAAAAAAATTTTGAAAAACAGGTGATAAATCCGCTAAATATCGTCTTAAGTCATTTCTATTAAACTAATCATACTTTTTATATTTTTAACGTTATGTTCAGATAATTATACATCTAAAACACGCCTTTACAATACATTTGGGTGAATATAAAAGGTCGTAAAAAAATTTAGAAAAACAGGTGATGATTCCGCTAAATTTCGTCATAAGTCATTTCTATTAAACTAATCATACTTTTTATATTTTTAATGTTAAGATCACATTATTTTACATCTAAAACACGTCTTTACAATACATTTGGGTGAATATAAAACGTCGTAAAAAAATTTTGAAAAACAGGTGATGAATCCGCTAAATATCGTCATAAGTCATTTCTATTAAACTAATCATACTTTTTATATTTTTAATGTTAAGATCACATTATTTTACATCTAAAACACGTATTTACAATACATTTGGGTGAATAAAAAAAATAGAAAAAAAATTTGGGAAAAAAATTGGTAAAAAATGGTGATAATTCCGCAAAGTATCGTTTAAAGTCATTTGTATTGAACTAATCATACTATTTATATTTTTAACGTTAAGATCACATTATTTTACATCTAAAACACGTCTTTACAATACATTTGGGTGAATATAAAACGTCGTAAAAAAATTTTGAAAAACAGGTGATGAATCCGCTAAATATCGTCTTAAGTCATTTCTATTAAACTAATCATACTTTTTATATTTTTAACGTTAAGTTCAGATAATTTTACATCTAAAACACGTATTTACAATACATTTGGGTGAATAAAAAAAATAGAAAAAAAATTTGGGAAAAAATTTGGTAAAAAATGGTGATAATTCCGCTAAATATCGTTTAAAGTCATTTGTATTGAACTAATCATACTTTTTATATTTTAATCGTTAAGTTAACATAATTTTACATCTAAAACACGTCTTTACAATACATTTGGGTGAATATAAAACGTCGTAAAAAAATTTTGAAAAACAGGTGATGAATCCGCTAAATATCGTCTTAAGTCATTTCTATTAAACTAATCATACTTTTTATATTTTTAACGTTATGTTCAGATAATTTTACATCTAAAACACGCCTTTACAATACATTTGGGTGAATATAAAAGGTCGTAAAAAAATTTAGAAAAACAGGTGATGATTCCGCTAAATTTCGTCATAAGTCATTTCTATTAAACTAATCATACTTTTTATATTTTTAACGTTAAGTTCAGATAATTTTACATCTAAAACACGTATTTACAATACATTTGGGTGAATAAAAAAAATAGAAAAAAAATTTGGGAAAAAATTTGGTAAAAAATGGTGATAATTCCGCTAAATATCGTTTAAAGTCATTTGTATTGAACTAATCATACTTTTTATATTTTTATCGTTAAGTTAACATAATTTTACATCTAAAACACGTCTTTACAATACATTTGGGTGAATATAAAACGTCGTAAAAAAATTTTGAAAAACAGGTGATAAATCCGCTAAATATCGTCTTAAGTCATTTCTATTAAACTAATCATACTTTTTATATTTTTAACGTTATGTTCAGATAATTATACATCTAAAACACGCCTTTACAATACATTTGGGTGAATATAAAAGGTCGTAAAAAAATTTAGAAAAACAGGTGATGATTCCGCTAAATTTCGTCATAAGTCATTTCTATTAAACTAATCATACTTTTTATATTTTTAATGTTAAGATCACATTATTTTACATCTAAAACACGTCTTTACAATACATTTGGGTGAATATAAAACGTCGTAAAAAAATTTTGAAAAACAGGTGATGAATCCGCTAAATATCGTCTTAAGTCATTTCTATTAAACTAATCATACTTTTTATATTTTTAACGTTAAGTTCAGATAATTTTACATCTAAAACACGTATTTACAATACATTTGGGTGAATAAAAAAAATAGAAAAAAAATTTGGGAAAAAATTTGGTAAAAAATGGTGATAATTCCGCTAAATATCGTTTAAAGTCATTTGTATTGAACTAATCATACTTTTTATATTTTTATCGTTAAGTTAACATAATTTTACATCTAAAACACGTCTTTACAATACATTTGGGTGAATATAAAAGGTCGTAAAAAAATTTTGAAAAACAGGTGATGATTCCGCTAAATATCGTCATAAGTCATTTCTATTAAACTAATCATACTTTTTATATTTTTAATGTTAAGATCACATTATTTTACATCTAAAACACGTATTTACAATACATTTGGGTGAATAAAAAAAATAGAAAAAAAATTTGGGAAAAAATTTGGTAAAAAATGGTGATAATTCCGCTAAATATCGTTTAAAGTCATTTGTATTGAACTAATCATACTTTTTATATTTTTATCGTTAAGTTAACATAATTTTACATCTAAAACACGTCTTTACAATACATTTGGTTGAATATAAAACGTCGTAAAAAAATTTTGAAAAACAGGTGATGAATCCGCTAAATATCGTCTTAAGTCATTTCTATTAAACTAATCATACTTTTTATATTTTTAACGTTATGTTCAGATAATTTTACATCTAAAACACGTATTTACAATACATTTGAGTGAATAAAAAAAATAGAAAAAAAATTTGGGAAAAAATTTGGTAAAAAATGGTGATAATTCCGCTAAATATCGTTTAAAGTCATTTGTATTGAACTAATCATACTTTTTATATTTTTATCGTTAAGTTAACATAATTTTACATCTAAAACACGTCTTTACAATACATTTGGGTGAATATAAAACGTCGTAAAAAAATTTTGAAAAACAGGTGATGAATCCGCTGAATATCGTCTTAAGTCATTTCTATTAAACTAATCATACTTTTTATATTTTTAACGTTATGTTCACATTATTTTACATCTAAACACGTATTTACAATACATTTGGGTGAATACAAAAAATAGAAAAAAAATTTGGTAAAAAATGGTGATAATTCCGCTAAATATCGTTTAAAGTCATTTGTATTGAACTAATCATACTTTTTATATTTTTATCGTTAAGTTAACATAATTTTACATCTAAAACACGTCTTTACAATACATTTGGGTGAATATAAAACGTCGTAAAAAAATTTTGAAAAACAGGTGATGAATCCGCTAAATATCGTCTTAAGTCATTTCTATTAAACTAATCATACTTTTTATATTTTTAACGTTATGTTCAGATAATTTTACATCTAAAACACGCCTTTACAATACATTTGGGTGAATATAAAAGGTCGTAAAAAATTTTTGAAAAACAGGTGATAATTCCGCTAAATATCGTCTTAAGTCATTTCTATTAAACTAATCATACTTTTTATATTTTTAACGTTAAGTTCACATTATTTTACATCTAAAACACGTATTTACAATACATTTGGGTGAATAAAAAAAATAGAAAAAAAATTTGGGAAAAAATTTGGTAAAAAATTGTGATAATTCCGCTAAATATCGTTTAAAGTCATTTGTATTGAACTAATCATACTTTTTATATTTTTATCGTTAAGTTAACATAATTTTACATCTAAAACACGTCTTTACAATACATTTGGGTGAATATAAAACGTCGTAAAAAAATTTTGAAAAACAGGTGATGAATCCGCTAAATATCGTCTTTAGTCATTTCTATTAAACTAATCATACTTTTTATATTTTTAACGTTAAGTTCACATTATTTTACATCTAAAACACGTATTTACAATACATTTGGGTGAAAACAAAAAATAGAAAAAAAATTTGGGAAAAAAATTGGTAAAAAATGGTGATAATTCCGCAAAGTATCGTTTAAAGTCATTTGTATTGAACTAATCATACTATTTATATTTTTAACGTTAAGATCACATTATTTTACATCTAAAACACGTCTTTACAATACATTTGGGTGAATATAAAACGTCGTAAAAAATTTTTGAAAAACAGGTGATGAGTCCGCTAAATATCGTCTTAAGTCATTTCTATTAAACTAATCATACTTTTTATATTTTTAACGTTAAGTTCAGATAATTTTACATCTAAAACACGTCTTTACAATACATTTGGGTGAATATAAAAGGTCGTAAAAAAATTTTGAAAAACAGGTTATGATTCCGCTAAATATCGTCATAAGTCATTTCTATTAAACTAATCATACTTTTTATATTTTTAACGTTAAGTTCAGATAATTTTACATCTAAAACACGTATTTACAATACATTTGGGTGAATAAAAAAAATAGAAAAAAAATTTGGGAAAAAATTTGGTAAAAAATGGTGATAATTCCGCTAAATATCGTTTAAAGTCATTTGTATTGAACTAATCATACTTTTTATATTTTTATCGTTAATTTCAAGTAATTTAACATCTAAAACACGTCTTTACAATACATTTGGGTGAATATAAAAGGTCGTAAAAAAATTTTGAAAAACAGGTGATGATTCCGCTAAATATCGTCTTAAGACATTTCTATTAAACTAATCATACTTTTTATATTTTTAACGTTAAGTTCACATTATTTTACATCTAAAACACGTATTTACAATACATTTGGGTGAAAACAAAAAATAGAAAAAAAATTTGGGAAAAAAATTGGTAAAAAATGGTGATAATTCCGCAAAGTATCGTTTAAAGTCATTTGTATTGAACTAATCATACTATTTATATTTTTAACGTTAAGATCACATTATTTTACATCTAAAACACGTCTTTACAATACATTTGGGTGAATATAAAACGTCGTAAAAAAATTTTGAAAAACAGGTGATGAATCCGCTAAATATCGTCTTAAGTCATTTCTATTAAACTAATCATACTTTTTATATTTTTAACGTTAAGTTCAGATAAATTTACATCTAAAACACGTATTTACAATACATTTGGGTGAATAAAAAAAATAGAAAAAAAATTTGGGAAAAAATTTGGTAAAAAATGGTGATAATTCCGCAAAGTATCGTTTAAAGTCATTTGTATTGAACTAATCATACTATTTATATTTTTAACGTTAAGATCACATTATTTTACATCTAAAACACGTCTTTACAATACATTTGGGTGAATATAAAACGTCGTAAAAAATTTTTGAAAAACAGGTGATGAGTCCGCTAAATATCGTCTTAAGTCATTTCTATTAAACTAATCATACTTTTTATATTTTTAACGTTAAGTTCAGATAATTTTACATCTAAAACACGTCTTTACAATACATTTGGGTGAATATAAAAGGTCGTAAAAAAATTTTGAAAAACAGGTTATGATTCCGCTAAATATCGTCATAAGTCATTTCTATTAAACTAATCATACTTTTTATATTTTTAACGTTAAGTTCAGATAATTTTACATCTAAAACACGTATTTACAATACATTTGGGTGAATAAAAAAAATAGAAAAAAAATTTGGGAAAAAATTTGGTAAAAAATGGTGATAATTCCGCTAAATATCGTTTAAAGTCATTTGTATTGAACTAATCATACTTTTTATATTTTTATCGTTAATTTCACGTAATTTAACATCTAAAACACGTCTTTACAATACATTTGGGTGAATATAAAAGGTCGTAAAAAAATTTTGAAAAACAGGTGATGATTCCGCTAAATATCGTCTTAAGACATTTCTATTAAACTAATCATACTTTTTATATTTTTAACGTTAAGTTCACATTATTTTACATCTAAAACACGTATTTACAATACATTTGGGTGAATATAAAAGGTCGTAAAAAAATTTTGAAAAACAGGTGATGAATCCGCTAAATATCGTCTTAAGTCATTTCTATTAAACTAATCATACTTTTTATATTTTTAACGTTAAGTTCAGATAATTTTACATCTAAAACACGTATTTACAATACATTTGGGTGAATAAAAAAAATAGAAAAAAAATTTGGGAAAAAATTTGGTAAAAAATGGTGATAATTCCGCTAAATATCGTTTAAAGTCATTTGTATTGAACTAATCATACTTTTTATATTTTTATCGTTAAGTTAACATAATTTTACATCTAAAACACGTCTTTACAATACATTTGGGTGAATATAAAAGGTCGTAAAAAAATTTTGAAAAACAGGTGATGATTCCGCTAAATATCGTCATAAGTCATTTCTATTAAACTAATCATACTTTTTATATTTTTAATGTTAAGATCACATTATTTTACATCTAAAACACGTATTTACAATACATTTGGGTGAATAAAAAAAATAGAAAAAAAATTTGGGAAAAAATTTGGTAAAAAATGGTGATAATTCCGCTAAATATCGTTTAAAGTCATTTGTATTGAACTAATCATACTTTTTATATTTTTATCGTTAAGTTAACATAATTTTACATCTAAAACACGTCTTTACAATACATTTGGTTGAATATAAAACGTCGTAAAAAAATTTTGAAAAACAGGTGATGAATCCGCTAAATATCGTCTTAAGTCATTTCTATTAAACTAATCATACTTTTTATATTTTTAACGTTATGTTCAGATAATTTTACATCTAAAACACGTATTTACAATACATTTGAGTGAATAAAAAAAATAAAAAAAAAATTTGGGAAAAAATTTGGTAAAAAATGGTGATAATTCCGCTAAATATCGTTTAAAGTCATTTGTATTGAACTAATCATACTTTTTATATTTTTATCGTTAAGTTAACATAATTTTACATCTAAAACACGTCTTTACAATACATTTGGGTGAATATAAAACGTCGTAAAAAAATTTTGAAAAACAGGTGATGAATCCGCTGAATATCGTCTTAAGTCATTTCTATTAAACTAATCATACTTTTTATATTTTTAACGTTATGTTCACATTATTTTACATCTAAACACGTATTTACAATACATTTGGGTGAATACAAAAAATAGAAAAAAAATTTGGTAAAAAATGGTGATAATTCCGCTAAATATCGTTTAAAGTCATTTGTATTGAACTAATCATACTTTTTATATTTTTATCGTTAAGTTAACATAATTTTACATCTAAAACACGTCTTTACAATACATTTGGGTGAATATAAAACGTCGTAAAAAAATTTTGAAAAACAGGTGATGAATCCGCTAAATATCGTCTTAAGTCATTTCTATTAAACTAATCATACTTTTTATATTTTTAACGTTATGTTCAGATAATTTTACATCTAAAACACGCCTTTACAATACATTTGGGTGAATATAAAAGGTCGTAAAAAATTTTTGAAAAACAGGTGATGATTCCGCTAAATATCGTCATAAGTCATTTCTATTAAACTAATCATACTTTTTATATTTTTAATGTTAAGATCACATTATTTTACATCTAAAACACGTATTTACAATACATTTGGGTGAATAAATAAAATAGAAAAAAAATTTGGGAAAAAATTTGGTAAAAAATGGTGATAATTCCGCTAAATATCGTTTAAAGTCATTTGTATTGAACTAATCATACTTTTTATATTTTTATCGTTAAGTTAACATAATTTTACATCTAAAACACGTCTTTACAATACATTTGGGTGAATATAAAAGGTCGTAAAAAAATTTTGAAAAACAGGTGATGATTCCGCTAAATATCGTCTTAAGTCATTTCTATTAAACTAATCATACTTTTTATATTTTTAACGTTAAGTTCAGATAATTTTACATCTAAAACACGTATTTACAATACATTTGGGTGAATAAAAAAAATAGAAAAAAAATTTGGGAAAAAATTTGGTAAAAAATGGTGATAATTCCGCTAAATATCGTCTTAAGTCATTATTATTAAACTAATCATACTTTTTATATTTTTAACGTTAAGTTCACATTATTTTACATCTAAAACACGTATTTACAATACATTTGGGTGAATAAAAAAAATAGAAAAAAAATTTGGGAAAAAATTTGGTAAAAAATTGTGATAATTCCGCTAAATATCGTTTAAAGTCATTTGTATTGAATTAATCATACTTTTTATATTTTTATCGTTATGTTAACATAATTTTACATCTAAAACACGTCTTTACAATACATTTGGGTGAATATAAAACGTCGTAAAAAAATTTTGAAAAACAGGTGATGAATCCGCTAAATATCGTCTTTAGTCATTTCTATTAAACTAATCATACTTTTTATATTTTTAACGTTAAGTTCACATTATTTTACATCTAAAACACGTATTTACAATACATTTGGGTGAAAACAAAAAATAGAAAAAAAATTTGGGAAAAAAATTGGTAAAAAATGGTGATAATTCCGCAAAGTATCGTTTAAAGTCATTTGTATTGAACTAATCATACTATTTATATTTTTAACGTTAAGATCACATTATTTTACATCTAAAACACGTCTTTACAATACATTTGGGTGAATATAAAACGTCGTAAAAAATTTTTGAAAAACAGGTGATGAGTCCGCTAAATATCGTCTTAAGTCATTTCTATTAAACTAATCATACTTTTTATATTTTTAACGTTAAGTTCAGATAATTTTACATCTAAAACACGTCTTTACAATACATTTGGGTGAATATAAAAGGTCGTAAAAAAATTTTGAAAAACAGGTTATGATTCCGCTAAATATCGTCATAAGTCATTTCTATTAAACTAATCATACTTTTTATATTTTTAACGTTAAGTTCAGATAATTTTACATCTAAAACACGTATTTACAATACATTTGGGTGAATAAAAAAAATAGAAAAAAAATTTGGGAAAAAATTTGGTAAAAAATGGTGATAATTCCGCTAAATATCGTTTAAAGTCATTTGTATTGAACTAATCATACTTTTTATATTTTTATCGTTAATTTCAAGTAATTTAACATCTAAAACACGTCTTTACAATACATTTGGGTGAATATAAAAGGTCGTAAAAAAATTTTGAAAAACAGGTGATGATTCCGCTAAATATCGTCTTAAGACATTTCTATTAAACTAATCATACTTTTTATATTTTTAACGTTAAGTTGACGTTATTTTACATCTAAAACACGTCTTTACAATACATTTGGGTTAATATAAAAGGTCGTAAAAAATTTTGAAAAACAGGAGATGAATCCGCTAAATATCGTCTTAAGTCATTTCTATTTAACTAATCATAATTTTTATATTTTTAAGTTAAGTTCACATTATTTTACATCTAAAACACGTCTTTACAATACATTTGGGTGAATACAAAAAATAGAAAAAAAATTTGGAAAGAATGGTGATAATTCCGCTAAATATCGTCTTAAGTCATTTGTATTGAACTAATCATACTTTTTATATTTCTATTGTTAAGTTCACATTATTTTACATCTAAAAGACGTCTTTACAATACATTTATGTAAATACAAAAAATAGAAAAAAAATTTGGAAAATAATTTGGTAAAAAATGGTGATAATTCCGCTAAATATCGTTTAAAGTCATTTGTATTGAACTAATCATACTATTTATATTTTTAACGTTAAGATCACATTATTTTACATCTAAAACACGTCTTTACAATACATTTGGGTGAATATAAAACGTCGTAAAAAAATTTTGAAAAACAGGTGATGAATCCGCTAAATATCGTCTTAAGTCATTTCTATTAAACTAATCATACTTTTTATATTTTTAACGTTAAGTTCAGATAATTTTACATCTAAAACACGTATTTACAATACATTTGGGTGAATAAAAAAAATAGAAAAAAAATTTGGGAAAAAATTTGGTAAAAAATGGTGATAATTCCGCTAAATATCGTTTAAAGTCATTTGTATTGAACTAATCATACTTTTTATATTTTTATCGTTAAGTTCACATAATTTTACATCTAAAACACGTCTTTACAATACATTTGGGTGAATATAAAACGTCGTAAAAAAATTTTGAAAAACAGGTGATGAATCCGCTAAATATCGTCTTAAGTCATTTCTATTAAACTAATCATACTTTTTATATTTTTAACGTTATGTTCAGATAATTTTACATCTAAAACACGCCTTTACAATACATTTGGGTGAATATAAAAGGTCGTAAAAAAATTTAGAAAAACAGGTGATGATTCCGCTAAATTTCGTCATAAGTCATTTCTATTAAACTAATCATACTTTTTATATTTTTAACGTTAAGTTCAGATAATTTTACATCTAAAACACGTATTTACAATACATTTGGGTGAATAAAAAAAATAGAAAAAAAATTTGGGAAAAAATTTGGTAAAAAATGTTGATAATTCCGCTAAATATCATTTAAAGTCATTTGTATTGAACTAATCATACTTTTTATATTTTTATCGTTAAGTTAACATAATTTTACATCTAAAACACGTCTTTACAATACATTTGGGTGAATATAAAACGTCGTAAAAAAATTTTGAAAAACAGGTGATGAATCCGCTAAATATCGTCTTAAGTCATTTCTATTAAACTAATCATACTTTTTATATTTTTAACGTTATTTTCAGATAATTATACATCTAAAACACGCCTTTACAATACATTTGGGTGAATATAAAAGGTCGTAAAAAAATTTAGAAAAACAGGTGATGATTCCGCTAAATTTCGTCATAAGTCATTTCTATTAAACTAATCATACTTTTTATATTTTTATTGTTAAGATCACATTATTTTACATCTAAAACACGTCTTTACAATACATTTGGGTGAATATAAAACGTCGTAAAAAAATTTTGAAAAACAGGTGATGAATCCGCTAAATATCGTCTTAAGTCATTTCTATTAAACTAATCATACTTTTTATATTTTTAACGTTAAGTTCAGATAATTTTACATCTAAAACACGTATTTACAATACATTTGGGTGAATAAAAAAAATAGAAAAAAAATTTGGGAAAAAATTTGGTAAAAAATGGTGATAATTCCGCTAAATATCGTCTTAAGTCATTATTATTAAACTAATCATACTTTTTATATTTTTAACGTTAAGTTCACATTATTTTACATCTAAAACACGTATTTACAATACATTTGGGTGAATAAAAAAAATAGAAAAAAAATTTGGGAAAAAATTTGGTAAAAAATGGTGATAATTCCGCTAAATATCGTTTAAAGTCATTTGTATTGAACTAATCATACTTTTTATATTTTTATCGTTAAGTTAACATAATTTTACATCTAAAACACGTCTTTACAATACATTTGGGTGAATATAAAACGTCGTAAAAAAATTTTGAAAAACAGGTGATGAATCCGCTAAATATCGTCTTTAGTCATTTCTATTAAACTAATCATACTTTTTATATTTTTAACGTTAAGTTCACATTATTTTACATCTAAAACACGTATTTACAATACATTTGGGTGAAAACAAAAAATAGAAAAAAAATTTGGGAAAAAAATTGGTAAAAAATGGTGATAATTCCGCAAAGTATCGTTTAAAGTCATTTGTATTGAACTAATCATACTATTTATATTTTTAACGTTAAGATCACATTATTTTACATCTAAAACACGTCTTTACAATACATTTGGGTGAATATAAAACGTCGTAAAAAATTTTTGAAAAACAGGTGATGAATCCGCTAAATATCGTCTTAAGTCATTTCTATTAAACTAATCATACTTTTTATATTTTTAACGTTAAGTTCAGATAATTTGACATCTAAAACACGTCTTTACAATACATTTGGGTGAATATAAAAGGTCGTAAAAAAATTTTGAAAAACAGGTTATGATTCCGCTAAATATCGTCATAAGTCATTTCTATTAAACTAATCATACTTTTTATATTTTTAACGTTAAGTTCAGATAATTTTACATCTAAAACACGTATTTACAATACATTTGGGTGAATAAAAAAAATAGAAAAAAAATTTGGGAAAAAATTTGGTAAAAAATGGTGATAATTCCGCTAAATATCGTTTAAAGTCATTTGTATTGAACTAATCATACTTTTTATATTTTTATCGTTAATTTCACGTAATTTAACATCTAAAACACGTCTTTACAATACATTTGGGTGAATATAAAAGGTCGTAAAAAAATTTTGAAAAACAGGTGATGATTCCGCTAAATATCGTCTTAAGACATTTCTATTAAACTAATCATACTTTTTATATTTTTAACGTTAAGTTCACATTATTTTACATCTAAAACACGTATTTACAATACATTTGGGTGAATAAAAAAAATAGAAAAAAAATTTGGGAAAAAATTTGGTAAAAAATTGTGATAATTCCGCTAAATATCGTTTAAAGTCATTTGTATTGAACTAATCATACTTTTTATATTTTTATCGTTAAGTTAACATAATTTTACATCTAAAACACGTCTTTACAATACATTTGGGTGAATATAAAACGTCGTAAAAAAATTTTGAAAAACAGGTGATGAATCCGCTAAATATCGTCTTTAGTCATTTCTATTAAACTAATCATACTTTTTATATTTTTAACGTTAAGTTCACATTATTTTACATCTAAAACACGTATTTACAATACATTTGGGTGAAAACAAAAAATAGAAAAAAAATTTGGGAAAAAAATTGGTAAAAAATGGTGATAATTCCGCAAAGTATCGTTTAAAGTCATTTGTATTGAACTAATCATACTATTTATATTTTTAACGTTAAGATCACATTATTTTACATCTAAAACACGTCTTTACAATACATTTGGGTGAATATAAAACGTCGTAAAAAATTTTTGAAAAACAGGTGATGAGTCCGCTAAATATCGTCTTAAGTCATTTCTATTAAACTAATCATACTTTTTATATTTTTAACGTTAAGTTCAGATAATTTTACATCTAAAACACGTCTTTACAATACATTTGGGTGAATATAAAAGGTCGTAAAAAAATTTTGAAAAACAGGTTATGATTCCGCTAAATATCGTCATAAGTCATTTCTATTAAACTAATCATACTTTTTATATTTTTAACGTTAAGTTCAGATAATTTTACATCTAAAACACGTATTTACAATACATTTGGGTGAATAAAAAAAATAGAAAAAAAATTTGGGAAAAAATTTGGTAAAAAATGGTGATAATTCCGCTAAATATCGTTTAAAGTCATTTGTATTGAACTAATCATACTTTTTATATTTTTATCGTTAATTTCAAGTAATTTAACATCTAAAACACGTCTTTACAATACATTTGGGTGAATATAAAAGGTCGTAAAAAAATTTTGAAAAACAGGTGATGATTCCGCTAAATATCGTCTTAAGACATTTCTATTAAACTAATCATACTTTTTATATTTTTAACGTTAAGTTCACATTATTTTACATCTAAAACACGTATTTACAATACATTTGGGTGAATATAAAAGGTCGTAAAAAAATTTTGAAAAACAGGTGATGAATCCGCTAAATATCGTCTTAAGTCATTTCTATTAAACTAATCATACTTTTTATATTTTTAACGTTAAGTTCACATTATTTTACATCTAAAACACGTATTTACAATACATTTGGGTGAAAACAAAAAATAGAAAAAAAATTTGGGAAAAAAATTGGTAAAAAATGGTGATAATTCCGCAAAGTATCGTTTAAAGTCATTTGTATTGAACTAATCATACTATTTATATTTTTAACGTTAAGATCACATTATTTTACATCTAAAACACGTCTTTACAATACATTTGGGTGAATATAAAACGTCGTAAAAAAATTTTGAAAAACAGGTGATGAATCCGCTAAATATCGTCTTAAGTCATTTCTATTAAACTAATCATACTTTTTATATTTTTAACGTTAAGTTCAGATAAATTTACATCTAAAACACGTATTTACAATACATTTGGGTGAATAAAAAAAATAGAAAAAAAATTTGGGAAAAAATTTGGTAAAAAATGGTGATAATTCCGCAAAGTATCGTTTAAAGTCATTTGTATTGAACTAATCATACTATTTATATTTTTAACGTTAAGATCACATTATTTTACATCTAAAACACGTCTTTACAATACATTTGGGTGAATATAAAACGTCGTAAAAAATTTTTGAAAAACAGGTGATGAGTCCGCTAAATATCGTCTTAAGTCATTTCTATTAAACTAATCATACTTTTTATATTTTTAACGTTAAGTTCAGATAATTTTACATCTAAAACACGTCTTTACAATACATTTGGGTGAATATAAAAGGTCGTAAAAAAATTTTGAAAAACAGGTTATGATTCCGCTAAATATCGTCATAAGTCATTTCTATTAAACTAATCATACTTTTTATATTTTTAACGTTAAGTTCAGATAATTTTACATCTAAAACACGTATTTACAATACATTTGGGTGAATAAAAAAAATAGAAAAAAAATTTGGGAAAAAATTTGGTAAAAAATGGTGATAATTCCGCTAAATATCGTTTAAAGTCATTTGTATTGAACTAATCATACTTTTTATATTTTTATCGTTAATTTCACGTAATTTAACATCTAAAACACGTCTTTACAATACATTTGGGTGAATATAAAAGGTCGTAAAAAAATTTTGAAAAACAGGTGATGATTCCGCTAAATATCGTCTTAAGACATTTCTATTAAACTAATCATACTTTTTATATTTTTAACGTTAAGTTCACATTATTTTACATCTAAAACACGTATTTACAATACATTTGGGTGAATAAAAAAAATAGAAAAAAAATTTGGGAAAAAATTTGGTAAAAAATTGTGATAATTCCGCTAAATATCGTTTAAAGTCATTTGTATTGAACTAATCATACTTTTTATATTTTTATCGTTAAGTTAACATAATTTTACATCTAAAACACGTCTTTACAATACATTTGGGTGAATATAAAACGTCGTAAAAAAATTTTGAAAAACAGGTGATGAATCCGCTAAATATCGTCTTTAGTCATTTCTATTAAACTAATCATACTTTTTATATTTTTAACGTTAAGTTCACATTATTTTACATCTAAAACACGTATTTACAATACATTTGGGTGAAAACAAAAAATAGAAAAAAAATTTGGGAAAAAAATTGGTAAAAAATGGTGATAATTCCGCAAAGTATCGTTTAAAGTCATTTGTATTGAACTAATCATACTATTTATATTTTTAACGTTAAGATCACATTATTTTACATCTAAAACACGTCTTTACAATACATTTGGGTGAATATAAAACGTCGTAAAAAATTTTTGAAAAACAGGTGATGAGTCCGCTAAATATCGTCTTAAGTCATTTCTATTAAACTAATCATACTTTTTATATTTTTAACGTTAAGTTCAGATAATTTTACATCTAAAACACGTCTTTACAATACATTTGGGTGAATATAAAAGGTCGTAAAAAAATTTTGAAAAACAGGTTATGATTCCGCTAAATATCGTCATAAGTCATTTCTATTAAACTAATCATACTTTTTATATTTTTAACGTTAAGTTCAGATAATTTTACATCTAAAACACGTATTTACAATACATTTGGGTGAATAAAAAAAATAGAAAAAAAATTTGGGAAAAAATTTGGTAAAAAATGGTGATAATTCCGCTAAATATCGTTTAAAGTCATTTGTATTGAACTAATCATACTTTTTATATTTTTATCGTTAATTTCAAGTAATTTAACATCTAAAACACGTCTTTACAATACATTTGGGTGAATATAAAAGGTCGTAAAAAAATTTTGAAAAACAGGTGATGATTCCGCTAAATATCGTCTTAAGACATTTCTATTAAACTAATCATACTTTTTATATTTTTAACGTTAAGTTCACATTATTTTACATCTAAAACACGTATTTACAATACATTTGGGTGAATATAAAAGGTCGTAAAAAAATTTTGAAAAACAGGTGATGAATCCGCTAAATATCGTCTTAAGTCATTTCTATTAAACTAATCATACTTTTTATATTTTTAACGTTAAGTTCACATTATTTTACATCTAAAACACGTATTTACAATACATTTGGGTGAAAACAAAAAATAGAAAAAAAATTTGGGAAAAAAATTGGTAAAAAATGGTGATAATTCCGCAAAGTATCGTTTAAAGTCATTTGTATTGAACTAATCATACTATTTATATTTTTAACGTTAAGATCACATTATTTTACATCTAAAACACGTCTTTACAATACATTTGGGTGAATATAAAACGTCGTAAAAAAATTTTGAAAAACAGGTGATGAATCCGCTAAATATCGTCTTAAGTCATTTCTATTAAACTAATCATACTTTTTATATTTTTAACGTTAAGTTCAGATAAATTTACATCTAAAACACGTATTTACAATACATTTGGGTGAATAAAAAAAATAGAAAAAAAATTTGGGAAAAAATTTGGTAAAAAATGGTGATAATTCCGCAAAGTATCGTTTAAAGTCATTTGTATTGAACTAATCATACTATTTATATTTTTAACGTTAAGATCACATTATTTTACATCTAAAACACGTCTTTACAATACATTTGGGTGAATATAAAACGTCGTAAAAAATTTTTGAAAAACAGGTGATGAGTCCGCTAAATATCGTCTTAAGTCATTTCTATTAAACTAATCATACTTTTTATATTTTTAACGTTAAGTTCAGATAATTTTACATCTAAAACACGTCTTTACAATACATTTGGGTGAATATAAAAGGTCGTAAAAAAATTTTGAAAAACAGGTTATGATTCCGCTAAATATCGTCATAAGTCATTTCTATTAAACTAATCATACTTTTTATATTTTTAACGTTAAGTTCAGATAATTTTACATCTAAAACACGTATTTACAATACATTTGGGTGAATAAAAAAAATAGAAAAAAAATTTGGGAAAAAATTTGGTAAAAAATGGTGATAATTCCGCTAAATATCGTTTAAAGTCATTTGTATTGAACTAATCATACTTTTTATATTTTTATCGTTAATTTCACGTAATTTAACATCTAAAACACGTCTTTACAATACATTTGGGTGAATATAAAAGGTCGTAAAAAAATTTTGAAAAACAGGTGATGATTCCGCTAAATATCGTCTTAAGACATTTCTATTAAACTAATCATACTTTTTATATTTTTAACGTTAAGTTCACATTATTTTACATCTAAAACACGTATTTACAATACATTTGGGTGAATAAAAAAAATAGAAAAAAAATTTGGGAAAAAATTTGGTAAAAAATTGTGATAATTCCGCTAAATATCGTTTAAAGTCATTTGTATTGAACTAATCATACTTTTTATATTTTTATCGTTAAGTTAACATAATTTTACATCTAAAACACGTCTTTACAATACATTTGGGTGAATATAAAACGTCGTAAAAAAATTTTGAAAAACAGGTGATGAATCCGCTAAATATCGTCTTTAGTCATTTCTATTAAACTAATCATACTTTTTATATTTTTAACGTTAAGTTCACATTATTTTACATCTAAAACACGTATTTACAATACATTTGGGTGAAAACAAAAAATAGAAAAAAAATTTGGGAAAAAAATTGGTAAAAAATGGTGATAATTCCGCAAAGTATCGTTTAAAGTCATTTGTATTGAACTAATCATACTATTTATATTTTTAACGTTAAGATCACATTATTTTACATCTAAAACACGTCTTTACAATACATTTGGGTGAATATAAAACGTCGTAAAAAATTTTTGAAAAACAGGTGATGAGTCCGCTAAATATCGTCTTAAGTCATTTCTATTAAACTAATCATACTTTTTATATTTTTAACGTTAAGTTCAGATAATTTTACATCTAAAACACGTCTTTACAATACATTTGGGTGAATATAAAAGGTCGTAAAAAAATTTTGAAAAACAGGTTATGATTCCGCTAAATATCGTCATAAGTCATTTCTATTAAACTAATCATACTTTTTATATTTTTAACGTTAAGTTCAGATAATTTTACATCTAAAACACGTATTTACAATACATTTGGGTGAATAAAAAAAATAGAAAAAAAATTTGGGAAAAAATTTGGTAAAAAATGGTGATAATTCCGCTAAATATCGTTTAAAGTCATTTGTATTGAACTAATCATACTTTTTATATTTTTATCGTTAATTTCAAGTAATTTAACATCTAAAACACGTCTTTACAATACATTTGGGTGAATATAAAAGGTCGTAAAAAAATTTTGAAAAACAGGTGATGATTCCGCTAAATATCGTCTTAAGACATTTCTATTAAACTAATCATACTTTTTATATTTTTAACGTTAAGTTCACATTATTTTACATCTAAAACACGTATTTACAATACATTTGGGTGAATATAAAAGGTCGTAAAAAAATTTTGAAAAACAGGTGATGAATCCGCTAAATATCGTCTTAAGTCATTTCTATTAAACTAATCATACTTTTTATATTTTTAACGTTAAGTTCACATTATTTTACATCTAAAACACGTATTTACAATACATTTGGGTGAAAACAAAAAATAGAAAAAAAATTTGGGAAAAAAATTGGTAAAAAATGGTGATAATTCCGCAAAGTATCGTTTAAAGTCATTTGTATTGAACTAATCATACTATTTATATTTTTAACGTTAAGATCACATTATTTTACATCTAAAACACGTCTTTACAATACATTTGGGTGAATATAAAACGTCGTAAAAAAATTTTGAAAAACAGGTGATGAATCCGCTAAATATCGTCTTAAGTCATTTCTATTAAACTAATCATACTTTTTATATTTTTAACGTTAAGTTCAGATAAATTTACATCTAAAACACGTATTTACAATACATTTGGGTGAATAAAAAAAATAGAAAAAAAATTTGGGAAAAAATTTGGTAAAAAATGGTGATAATTCCGCAAAGTATCGTTTAAAGTCATTTGTATTGAACTAATCATACTATTTATATTTTTAACGTTAAGATCACATTATTTTACATCTAAAACACGTCTTTACAATACATTTGGGTGAATATAAAACGTCGTAAAAAATTTTTGAAAAACAGGTGATGAGTCCGCTAAATATCGTCTTAAGTCATTTCTATTAAACTAATCATACTTTTTATATTTTTAACGTTAAGTTCAGATAATTTTACATCTAAAACACGTCTTTACAATACATTTGGGTGAATATAAAAGGTCGTAAAAAAATTTTGAAAAACAGGTTATGATTCCGCTAAATATCGTCATAAGTCATTTCTATTAAACTAATCATACTTTTTATATTTTTAACGTTAAGTTCAGATAATTTTACATCTAAAACACGTATTTACAATACATTTGGGTGAATAAAAAAAATAGAAAAAAAATTTGGGAAAAAATTTGGTAAAAAATGGTGATAATTCCGCTAAATATCGTTTAAAGTCATTTGTATTGAACTAATCATACTTTTTATATTTTTATCGTTAATTTCACGTAATTTAACATCTAAAACACGTCTTTACAATACATTTGGGTGAATATAAAAGGTCGTAAAAAAATTTTGAAAAACAGGTGATGATTCCGCTAAATATCGTCTTAAGACATTTCTATTAAACTAATCATACTTTTTATATTTTTAACGTTAAGTTCACATTATTTTACATCTAAAACACGTATTTACAATACATTTGGGGGAATATAAAAGGTCGTAAAAAAATTTTGAAAAACAGGTGATGAATCCGCTAAATATCGTCTTAAGTCATTTCTATTAAACTAATCATACTTTTTATATTTTTAACGTTAAGTTCACATTATTTTACATCTAAAACACGTATTTACAATACATTTGGGTGAAAACAAAAAATAGAAAAAAAATTTGGGAAAAAAATTGGTAAAAAATGGTGATAATTCCGCAAAGTATCGTTTAAAGTCATTTGTATTGAACTAATCATACTATTTATATTTTTAACGTTAAGATCACATTATTTTACATCTAAAACACGTCTTTACAATACATTTGGGTGAATATAAAACGTCGTAAAAAAATTTTGAAAAACAGGTGATGAATCCGCTAAATATCGTCTTAAGTCATTTCTATTAAACTAATCATACTTTTTATATTTTTAACGTTAAGTTCAGATAAATTTACATCTAAAACACGTATTTACAATACATTTGGGTGAATAAAAAAAATAGAAAAAAAATTTGGGAAAAAATTTGGTAAAAAATGGTGATAATTCCGCTAAATATCGTTTAATGTCATTTGTATTAAACTAATCATACATTTTATATTTTTATCGTTAAGTTCACATTATTTTACATCTAAAACACGTCTTTACAATACATTTGTGTGAATAAAAAAGGTCGTAAAAAAATTTTGATAAACAGGTGATGAATCCGCAAAATATCGTCTTAAGTCTTTTGTATTAAACTAATCATACTTTTTATGTTTTTATCGATAAGTTGACGTTATTTTACATCTAAAACACGTCTTTACAATACATTTGGGTTAATATAAAAGGTCGTAAAAAATTTTGAAAAACAGGAGATGAATCCGCTAAATATCGTCTTAAGTCATTTCTATTTAACTAATCATAATTTTTATATTTTTAAGTTAAGTTCACATTATTTTACATCTAAAACACGTCTTTACAATACATTTGGGTGAATACAAAAAATAGAAAAAAAATTTGGAAAGAATGGTGATAATTCCGCTAAATATCGTCTTAAGTCATTTGTATTGAACTAATCATACTTTTTATATTTCTATTGTTAAGTTCACATTATTTTACATCTAAAAGACGTCTTTACAATACATTTATGTAAATACAAAAAATAGAAAAAAAATTTGGAAAATAATTTGGTAAAAAATGGTGATAATTCCGCTAAATATCGTTTAAAGTCATTTGTATTGAACTAATCATACTATTTATATTTTTAACGTTAAGATCACATTATTTTACATCTAAAACACGCCTTTACAATACATTTGGGTGAATATAAAAGGTCGTAAAAAAATTTAGAAAAACAGGTGATGATTCCGCTAAATTTCGTCATAAGTCATTTCTATTAAACTAATCATACTTTTTATATTTTTAACGTTAAGTTCAGATAATTTTACATCTAAAACACGTATTTACAATACATTTGGGTGAATAAAAAAAATAGAAAAAAAATTTGGGAAAAAATTTGGTAAAAAATGTTGATAATTCCGCTAAATATCATTTAAAGTCATTTGTATTGAACTAATCATACTTTTTATATTTTTATCGTTAAGTTAACATAATTTTACATCTAAAACACGTCTTTACAATACATTTGGGTGAATATAAAACGTCGTAAAAAAATTTTGAAAAACAGGTGATGAATCCGCTAAATATCGTCTTAAGTCATTTCTATTAAACTAATCATACTTTTTATATTTTTAACGTTATTTTCAGATAATTATACATCTAAAACACGCCTTTACAATACATTTGGGTGAATATAAAAGGTCGTAAAAAAATTTAGAAAAACAGGTGATGATTCCGCTAAATTTCGTCATAAGTCATTTCTATTAAACTAATCATACTTTTTATATTTTTATTGTTAAGATCACATTATTTTACATCTAAAACACGTCTTTACAATACATTTGGGTGAATATAAAACGTCGTAAAAAAATTTTGAAAAACAGGTGATGAATCCGCTAAATATCGTCTTAAGTCATTTCTATTAAACTAATCATACTTTTTATATTTTTAACGTTAAGTTCAGATAATTTTACATCTAAAACACGTATTTACAATACATTTGGGTGAATAAAAAAAATAGAAAAAAAATTTGGGAAAAAATTTGGTAAAAAATGGTGATAATTCCGCTAAATATCGTCTTAAGTCATTATTATTAAACTAATCATACTTTTTATATTTTTAACGTTAAGTTCACATTATTTTACATCTAAAACACGTATTTACAATACATTTGGGTGAATAAAAAAAATAGAAAAAAAATTTGGGAAAAAATTTGGTAAAAAATGGTGATAATTCCGCTAAATATCGTTTAAAGTCATTTGTATTGAACTAATCATACTTTTTATATTTTTATCGTTAAGTTAACATAATTTTACATCTAAAACACGTCTTTACAATACATTTGGGTGAATATAAAACGTCGTAAAAAAATTTTGAAAAACAGGTGATGAATCCGCTAAATATCGTCTTAAGTCATTTCTATTAAACTAATCATACTTTTTATATTTTTAACGTTAAGTTCACATTATTTTACATCTAAAACACGTATTTACAATACATTTGGGTGAAAACAAAAAATAGAAAAAAAATTTGGGAAAAAAATTGGTAAAAAATGGTGATAATTCCGCAAAGTATCGTTTAAAGTCATTTGTATTGAACTAATCATACTATTTATATTTTTAACGTTAAGATCACATTATTTTACATCTAAAACACGTCTTTACAATACATTTGGGTGAATATAAAACGTCGTAAAAAATTTTTGAAAAACAGGTGATGAATCCGCTAAATATCGTCTTAAGTCATTTCTATTAAACTAATCATACTTTTTATATTTTTAACGTTAAGTTCAGATAATTTTACATCTAAAACACGTCTTTACAATACATTTGGGTGAATATAAAAGGTCGTAAAAAAATTTTGAAAAACAGGTTATGATTCCGCTAAATATCGTCATAAGTCATTTCTATTAAACTAATCATACTTTTTATATTTTTAACGTTAAGTTCAGATAATTTTACATCTAAAACACGTATTTACAATACATTTGGGTGAATAAAAAAAATAGAAAAAAAATTTGGGAAAAAATTTGGTAAAAAATGGTGATAATTCCGCTAAATATCGTTTAAAGTCATTTGTATTGAACTAATCATACTTTTTATATTTTTATCGTTAATTTCACGTAATTTAACATCTAAAACACGTCTTTACAATACATTTGGGTGAATATAAAAGGTCGTAAAAAAATTTTGAAAAACAGGTGATTATTCCGCTAAATATCGTCTTAAGACATTTCTATTAAACTAATCATACTTTTTATATTTTTAACGTTAAGTTCACATTATTTTACATCTAAAACACGTATTTACAATACATTTGGGTGAATATAAAAGGTCGTAAAAAAATTTTGAAAAACAGGTGATGAATCCGCTAAATATCGTCTTAAGTCATTTCTATTAAACTAATCATACTTTTTATATTTTTAACGTTAAGTTCACATTATTTTACATCTAAAACACGTATTTACAATACATTTGGGTGAAAACAAAAAATAGAAAAAAAATTTGGGAAAAAAATTGGTAAAAAATGGTGATAATTCCGCAAAGTATCGTTTAAAGTCATTTGTATTGAACTAATCATACTATTTATATTTTTAACGTTAAGATCACATTATTTTACATCTAAAACACGTCTTTACAATACATTTGGGTGAATATAAAACGTCGTAAAAAAATTTTGAAAAACAGGTGATGAATCCGCTAAATATCGTCTTAAGTCATTTCTATTAAACTAATCATACTTTTTATATTTTTAACGTTAAGTTCAGATAATTTTACATCTAAAACACGTATTTACAATACATTTGGGTGAATAAAAAAAATAGAAAAAAAATTTGGGAAAAAATTTGGTAAAAAATGGTGATAATTCCGCTAAATATCGTTTAAAGTCATTTGTATTGAACTAATCATACTTTTTATATTTTTATCGTTAAGTTAACATAATTTTACATCTAAAACACGTCTTTACAATACATTTGGGTGAATATAAAACGTCGTAAAAAAATTTTGAAAAACAGGTGATGAATCCGCTAAATATCGTCTTAAGTCATTTCTATTAAACTAATCATACTTTTTATATTTTTAACGTTATGTTCAGATAATTTTACATCTAAAACACGCCTTTACAATACATTTGGGTGAATATAAAAGGTCGTAAAAAAATTTAGAAAAACAGGTGATGATTCCGCTAAATTTCGTCATAAGTCATTTCTATTAAACTAATCATACTTTTTATATTTTTAACGTTAAGTTCAGATAATTTTACATCTAAAACACGTATTTACAATACATTTGGGTGAATAAAAAAAATAGAAAAAAAATTTGGGAAAAAATTTGGTAAAAAATGGTGATAATTCCGCTAAATATCATTTAAAGTCATTTGTATTGAACTAATCATACTTTTTATATTTTTATCGTTAAGTTAACATAATTTTACATCTAAAACACGTCTTTACAATACATTTGGGTGAATATAAAACGTCGTAAAAAAATTTTGAAAAACAGGTGATGAATCCGCTAAATATCGTCTTAAGTCATTTCTATTAAACTAATCATACTTTTTATATTTTTAACGTTAAGTTCAGATAATTTTACATCTAAAACACGTATTTACAATACATTTGGGTGAATAAAAAAAATAGAAAAAAAATTTGGGAAAAAATTTGGTAAAAAATGGTGATAATTCCGCTAAATATCGTTTAAAGTCATTTGTATTGAACTAATCATACTTTTTATATTTTTATCGTTAAGTTAACATAATTTTACATCTAAAACACGTCTTTACAATACATTTGGGTGAATATAAAAGGTCGTGAAAAAATTTTGAAAAACAGGTGATGATTCCGCTAAATATCGTCTTAAGTCATTTCTATTAAACTAATCATACTTTTTATATTTTTAACGTTAAGTTCAGAAAATTTTACATCTAAAACACGTATTTACAATACATTTGGGTGAATAAAAAAAATAGAAAAAAAATTTGGGAAAAAATTTGGTAAAAAATGGTGATAATTCCGCTAAATATCGTCTTAAGTCATTATTATTAAACTAATCATACTTTTTATATTTTTAACGTTAAGTTCACATTATTTTACATCTAAAACACGTATTTACAACACATTTGGGTGAATAAAAAAAATAGAAAAAAAATTTGGGAAAAAATTTGGTAAAAAATTGTGATAATTCCGCTAAATATCGTTTAAAGTCATTTGTATTGAACTAATCATACTTTTTATATTTTTATCGTTAATTTCACGTAATTTAACATCTAAAACACGTCTTTACAATACATTTGGGTGAATATAAAAGGTCGTAAAAAAATTTTGAAAAACAGGTGATGATTCCGCTAAATATCGTCTTAAGTCATTTCTATTAAACTAATCATACTTTTTATATTTTTAACGTTAAGTTCACATTATTTTACATCTAAAACACGTATTTACAATACATTTGGGTGAATATAAAACGTCGTAAAAAAATTTTGAAAAACAGGTGATGAATCCGCTAAATATCGTCTTAAGTCATTTCTATTAAACTAATCATACTTTTTATATTTTTAACGTTAAGTTCACATTATTTTACATCTAAAACACGTATTTACAATACATTTGGGTGAAAACAAAAAATAGAAAAAAAATTTGGGAAAAAAATTGGTAAAAAATGGTGATAATTCCGCAAAGTATCGTTTAAAGTCATTTGTATTGAACTAATCATACTATTTATATTTTTAACGTTAAGATCACATTATTTTACATCTAAAACACGTCTTTACAATACATTTGGGTGAATATAAAACGTCGTAAAAAAATTTTGAAAAACAGGTGATGAATCCGCTAAATATCGTCTTAAGTCATTTCTATTAAACTAATCATACTTTTTATATTTTTAACGTTAAGTTCAGATAATTTTACATCTAAAACACGTATTTACAATACATTTGGGTGAATAAAAAAAATAGAAAAAAAATTTGGGAAAAAATTTGGTAAAAAATGGTGATAATTCCGCTAAATATCGTTTAAAGTCATTTGTATTGAACTAATCATACTTTTTATATTTTTATCGTTAAGTTAACATAATTTTACATCTAAAACACGTCTTTACAATACATTTGGGTGAATATAAAACGTAGTAAAAAAATTTTGAAAAACAGGTGATGAATCCGCTAAATATCGTCTTAAGTCATTTCTATTAAACTAATCATACTTTTTATATTTTTAACGTTATGTTCAGATAATTATACATCTAAAACACGCCTTTACAATACATTTGGGTGAATATAAAAGGTCGTAAAAAAATTTAGAAAAACAGGTGATGATTCCGCTAAATTTCGTCATAAGTCATTTCTATTAAACTAATCATACTTTTTATATTTTTATTGTTAAGATCACATTATTTTACATCTAAAACACGTCTTTACAATACATTTGGGTGAATATAAAACGTCGTAAAAAAATTTTGAAAAACAGGTGATGAATCCGCTAAATATCGTCTTAAGTCATTTCTATTAAACTAATCATACTTTTTATATTTTTAACGTTAAGTTCAGATAATTTTACATCTAAAACACGTATTTACAATACATTTGGGTGAATAAAAAAAATAGAAAAAAAATTTGGGAAAAAATTTGGTAAAAAATGGTGATAATTCCGCTAAATATCGTTTAAAGTCATTTCTATTAAACTAATCATACTTTTTATATTTTTAACGTTAAGTTCAGATAATTTTACATCTAAAACACGTCTTTACAATACATTTGGGTGAAAATAAAAGGTCGTAAAAAAATTTTGAAAAACAGGTTATGATTCCGCTAAATATCGTCATAAGTCATTTCTATTAAACTAATCATACTTTTTATATTTTTAACGTTAAGTTCAGATAATTTTACATCTAAAACACGTATTTACAATACATTTGGGTGAATAAAAAAAATAGAAAAAAAATTTGGGAAAAAATTTGGTAAAAAATGGTGATAATTCCGCTAAATATCGTTTAAAGTCATTTGTATTGAACTAATCATACTTTTTATATTTTTATCGTTAATTTCACGTAATTTAACATCTAAAACACGTCTTTACAATACATTTGGGTGAATATAAAAGGTCGTAAAAAAATTTTGAAAAACAGGTGATGAATCCGCTAAATATCGTCTTAAGTCATTTCTATTAAACTAATCATACTTTTTATATTTTTAACGTTAAGTTCACATTATTTTACATCTAAAACACGTATTTACAATACATTTGGGTGAATATAAAACGTCGTAAAAAAATTTTGAAAAACAGGTGATGAATCCGCTAAATATCGTCTTAAGTCATTTCTATTAAACTAATCATACTTTTTATATTTTTAACGTTAAGTTCACATTATTTTACATCTAAAACACGTATTTACAATACATTTGGGTGAAAACAAAAAATAGAAAAAAAATTTGGGAAAAAAATTGGTAAAAAATGGTGATAATTCCGCAAAGTATCGTTTAAAGTCATTTGTATTGAACTAATCATACTATTTATATTTTTAACGTTAAGATCACATTATTTTACATCTAAAACACGTCTTTACAATACATTTGGGTGAATATAAAACGTCGTAAAAAAATTTTGAAAAACAGGTGATGAATCCGCTAAATATCGTCTTAAGTCATTTCTATTAAACTAATCATACTTTTTATATTTTTAACGTTAAGTTCAGATAATTTTACATCTAAAACACGTATTTACAATACATTTGGGTGAATAAAAAAAATAGAAAAAAAATTTGGGAAAAAATTTGGTAAAAAATGGTGATAATTCCGCTAAATATCGTTTAAAGTCATTTGTATTGAACTAATCATACTTTTTATATTTTTATCGTTAAGTTAACATAATTTTACATCTAAAACACGTCTTTACAATACATTTGGGTGAATATAAAACGTAGTAAAAAAATTTTGAAAAACAGGTGATGAATCCGCTAAATATCGTCTTAAGTCATTTCTATTAAACTAATCATACTTTTTATATTTTTAACGTTATGTTCAGATAATTATACATCTAAAACACGCCTTTACAATACATTTGGGTGAATATAAAAGGTCGTAAAAAAATTTAGAAAAACAGGTGATGATTCCGCTAAATTTCGTCATAAGTCATTTCTATTAAACTAATCATACTTTTTATATTTTTATTGTTAAGATCACATTATTTTACATCTAAAACACGTCTTTACAATACATTTGGGTGAATATAAAACGTCGTAAAAAAATTTTGAAAAACAGGTGATGAATCCGCTAAATATCGTCTTAAGTCATTTCTATTAAACTAATCATACTTTTTATATTTTTAACGTTAAGTTCAGATAATTTTACATCTAAAACACGTATTTACAATACATTTGGGTGAATAAAAAAAATAGAAAAAAAATTTGGGAAAAAATTTGGTAAAAAATGGTGATAATTCCGCTAAATATCGTTTAAAGTCATTTCTATTAAACTAATCATACTTTTTATATTTTTAACGTTAAGTTCAGATAATTTTACATCTAAAACACGTCTTTACAATACATTTGGGTGAAAATAAAAGGTCGTAAAAAAATTTTGAAAAACAGGTTATGATTCCGCTAAATATCGTCATAAGTCATTTCTATTAAACTAATCATACTTTTTATATTTTTAACGTTAAGTTCAGATAATTTTACATCTAAAACACGTATTTACAATACATTTGGGTGAATAAAAAAAATAGAAAAAAAATTTGGGAAAAAATTTGGTAAAAAATGGTGATAATTCCGCTAAATATCGTTTAAAGTCATTTGTATTGAACTAATCATACTTTTTATATTTTTATCGTTAATTTCACGTAATTTAACATCTAAAACACGTCTTTACAATACATTTGGGTGAATATAAAAGGTCGTAAAAAAATTTTGAAAAACAGGTGATGATTCCGCTAAATATCGTCTTAAGACATTTCTATTAAACTAATCATACTTTTTATATTTTTAACGTTAAGTTCACATTATTTTACATCTAAAACACGTATTTACAATACATTTGGGTGAATATAAAAGGTCGTAAAAAAATTTTGAAAAACAGGTGATGAATCCGCTAAATATCGTCTTAAGTCATTTCTATTAAACTAATCATACTTTTTATATTTTTAACGTTAAGTTCACATTATTTTACATCTAAAACACGTATTTACAATACATTTGGGTGAAAACAAAAAATAGAAAAAAAATTTGGGAAAAAAATTGGTAAAAAATGGTGATAATTCCGCAAAGTATCGTTTAAAGTCATTTGTATTGAACTAATCATACTATTTATATTTTTAACGTTAAGATCACATTATTTTACATCTAAAACACGTCTTTACAATACATTTGGGTGAATATAAAACGTCGTAAAAAAATTTTGAAAAACAGGTGATGAATCCGCTAAATATCGTCTTAAGTCATTTCTATTAAACTAATCATACTTTTTATATTTTTAACGTTAAGTTCAGATAATTTTACATCTAAAACACGTATTTACAATACATTTGGGTGAATAAAAAAAATAGAAAAAAAATTTGGGAAAAAATTTGGTAAAAAATGGTGATAATTCCGCTAAATATCGTTTAAAGTCATTTGTATTGAACTAATCATACTATTTATATTTTTATCGTTAAGTTAACATAATTTTACATCTAAAACACGTCTTTACAATACATTTGGGTGAATATAAAACGTCGTAAAAAAATTTTGAAAAACAGGTGATGAATCCGCTAAATATCGTCTTAAGTCATTTCTATTAAACTAATCATACTTTTTATATTTTTAACGTTAAGTTCACATTATTTTACATCTAAAACACGTATTTACAATACATTTGGGTGAAAACAAAAAATAGAAAAAAAATTTGGGAAAAAAATTGGTAAAAAATGGTGATAATTCCGCAAAGTATCGTTTAAAGTCATTTGTATTGAACTAATCATACTATTTATATTTTTAACGTTAAGATCACATTATTTTACATCTAAAACACGTCTTTACAATACATTTGGGTGAATATAAAACGTCGTAAAAAAATTTTGAAAAACAGGTGATGAATCCGCTAAATATCGTCTTAAGTCATTTCTATTAAACTAATCATACTTTTTATATTTTTAACGTTAAGTTCAGATAATTTTACATCTAAAACACGTATTTACAATACATTTGGGTGAATAAAAAAAATAGAAAAAAAATTTGGGAAAAAATTTGGTAAAAAATGGTGATAATTCCGCTAAATATCGTTTAAAGTCATTTGTATTGAACTAATCATACTTTTTATATTTTTATCGTTAAGTTAACATAATTTTACATCTAAAACACGTCTTTACAATACATTTGGGTGAATATAAAACGTCGTAAAAAAATTTTGAAAAACAGGTGATGAATCCGCTAAATATCGTCTTAAGTCATTTCTATTAAACTAATCATACTTTTTATATTTTTAACGTTATGTTCAGATAATTTTACATCTAAAACACGCCTTTACAATACATTTGGGTGAATATAAAAGGTCGTAAAAAAATTTAGAAAAACAGGTGATGATTCCGCTAAATTTCGTCATAAGTCATTTCTATTAAACTAATCATACTTTTTATATTTTTAACGTTAAGTTCAGATAATTTTACATCTATAACACGTATTTACAATACATTTGGGTGAATAAAAAAAATAGAAAAAAAATTTGGGAAAAAATTTGGTAAAAAATGGTGATAATTCCGCTAAATATCATTTAAAGTCATTTGTATTGAACTAATCATACTTTTTATATTTTTATCGTTAAGTTAACATAATTTTACATCTAAAACACGTCTTTACAATACATTTGGGTGAATATAAAACGTCGTAAAAAAATTTTGAAAAACAGGTGATGAATCCGCTAAATATCGTCTTAAGTCATTTCTATTAAACTAATCATACTTTTTATATTTTTAACGTTATGTTCAGATAATTATACATCTAAAACACGCCTTTACAATACATTTGGGTGAATATAAAAGGTCGTAAAAAAATTTAGAAAAACAGGTGATGATTCCGCTAAATTTCGTCATAAGTCATTTCTATTAAACTAATCATACTTTTTATATTTTTATTGTTAAGATCACATTATTTTACATCTAAAACACGTCTTTACAATACATTTGGGTGAATATAAAACGTCGTAAAAAAATTTTGAAAAACAGGTGATGAATCCGCTAAATATCGTCTTAAGTCATTTCTATTAAACTAATCATACTTTTTATATTTTTAACGTTAAGTTCAGATAATTTTACATCTAAAACACGTATTTACAATACATTTGGGTGAATAAAAAAAATAGAAAAAAAATTTGGGAAAAAATTTGGTAAAAAATGGTGATAATTCCGCTAAATATCGTTTAAAGTCATTTGTATTGAACTAATCATACTTTTTATATTTTTATCGTTAAGTTAACATAATTTTACATCTAAAACACGTCTTTACAATACATTTGGGTGAATATAAAAGGTCGTGAAAAAATTTTGAAAAACAGGTGATGATTCCGCTAAATATCGTCTTAAGTCATTTCTATTAAACTAATCATACTTTTTATATTTTTAACGTTAAGTTCAGAAAATTTTACATCTAAAACACGTATTTACAATACATTTGGGTGAATAAAAAAAATAGAAAAAAAATTTGGGAAAAATTTGGTAAAAAATGGTGATAATTCCGCTAAATATCGTCTTAAGTCATTATTATTAAACTAATCATACTTTTTATATTTTTAACGTTAAGTTCACATTATTTTACATCTAAAACACGTATTTACAACACATTTGGGTGAATATAAAAGGTCGTAAAAAAATTTTGAAAAACAGGTGATGATTCCGCTAAATATCGTCTTAAGTCATTTCTATTAAACTAATCATACTTTTTATATTTTTAACGTTAAGTTCACATTATTTTACATCTAAAACACGTATTTACAATACATTTGGGTGAATATAAAACGTCGTAAAAAAATTTTGAAAAACAGGTGATGAATCCGCTAAATATCGTCTTAAGTCATTTCTATTAAACTAATCATACTTTTTATATTTTTAACGTTAAGTTCACATTATTTTACATCTAAAACACGTATTTACAATACATTTGGGTGAAAACAAAAAATAGAAAAAAAATTTGGGAAAAAAATTGGTAAAAAATGGTGATAATTCCGCAAAGTATCGTTTAAAGTCATTTGTATTGAACTAATCATACTATTTATATTTTTAACGTTAAGATCACATTATTTTACATCTAAAACACGTCTTTACAATACATTTGGGTGAATATAAAACGTCGTAAAAAAATTTTGAAAAACAGGTGATGAATCCGCTAAATATCGTCTTAAGTCATTTCTATTAAACTAATCATACTTTTTATATTTTTAACGTTAAGTTCAGATAATTTTACATCTAAAACACGTATTTACAATACATTTGGGTGAATAAAAAAAATAGAAAAAAAATTTGGGAAAAAATTTGGTAAAAAATGGTGATAATTCCGCTAAATATCGTTTAAAGTCATTTGTATTGAACTAATCATACTTTTTATATTTTTATCGTTAAGTTAACATAATTTTACATCTAAAACACGTCTTTACAATACATTTGGGTGAATATAAAACGTAGTAAAAAAATTTTGAAAAACAGGTGATGAATCCGCTAAATATCGTCTTAAGTCATTTCTATTAAACTAATCATACTTTTTATATTTTTAACGTTATGTTCAGATAATTATACATCTAAAACACGCCTTTACAATACATTTGGGTGAATATAAAAGGTCGTAAAAAAATTTAGAAAAACAGGTGATGATTCCGCTAAATTTCGTCATAAGTCATTTCTATTAAACTAATCATACTTTTTATATTTTTATTGTTAAGATCACATTATTTTACATCTAAAACACGTCTTTACAATACATTTGGGTGAATATAAAACGTCGTAAAAAAATTTTGAAAAACAGGTGATGAATCCGCTAAATATCGTCTTAAGTCATTTCTATTAAACTAATCATACTTTTTATATTTTTAACGTTAAGTTCAGATAATTTTACATCTAAAACACGTATTTACAATACATTTGGGTGAATACAAAAAATAGAAAAAAAATTTGGTAAAAAATGGTGATAATTCCGCTAAATATCGTTTAAAGTCATTTGTATTGAACTAATCATACTTTTTATATTTTTAACGTTAAGTTCACATTATTTTACATCTAAAACACGTATTTACAATACATTTGGGTGAATACAAAAAATAGAAAAAAAATTTGGGAAAAAATTGGGTAAAAAATGGTGATAATTCCGCTAAATATCGTTTAAAGTCATTTGTATTGAACTAATCATACTTTTTATATTTTTATCGTTAAGTTCACATAATTTTACATCTTAAACACGTCTTTACAATACATTTGGGTGAATATAAAAGGTCGTAAAAAAATTTTGAATTACAGGTGATGAATCCGCTAAATATCGTCTTAAGTCATTTCTATTAAACTAATCATACTTTTTATATTTTTATCGTTAAGTTAACATAATTTTACATCTAAAACACGTCTTTACAATACATTTGGGTGAATATAAAACGTCGTAAAAAAATTTTGAAAAACAGGTGATGAATCCGCTAAATATCGTCTTAAGTCATTTCTATTAAACTAATCATACTTTTTATATTTTTAACGTTATGTTCAGATAATTTTACATCTAAAACACGCCTTTACAATACATTTGGGTGAATATAAAAGGTCGTAAAAAAATTTAGAAAAACAGGTGATGATTCCGCTAAATTTCGTCATAAGTCATTTCTATTAAACTAATCATACTTTTTATATTTTTAACGTTAAGTTCAGATAATTTTACATCTAAAACACGTATTTACAATACATTTGGGTGAATAAAAAAAATAGAAAAAAAATTTGGGAAAAAATTTGGTAAAAAATGGTGATAATTCCGCTAAATATCATTTAAAGTCATTTGTATTGAACTAATCATACTTTTTATATTTTTATCGTTAAGTTAACATAATTTTACATCTAAAACACGTCTTTACAATACATTTGGGTGAATATAAAACGTCGTAAAAAAATTTTGAAAAACAGGTGATGAATCCGCTAAATATCGTCTTAAGTCATTTCTATTAAACTAATCATACTTTTTATATTTTTAACGTTATGTTCAGATAATTATACATCTAAAACACGCCTTTACAATACATTTGGGTGAATATAAAAGGTCGTAAAAAAATTTAGAAAAACAGGTGATGATTCCGCTAAATTTCGTCATAAGTCATTTCTATTAAACTAATCATACTTTTTATATTTTTATTGTTAAGATCACATTATTTTACATCTAAAACACGTCTTTACAATACATTTGGGTGAATATAAAACGTCGTAAAAAAATTTTGAAAAACAGGTGATGAATCCGCTAAATATCGTCTTAAGTCATTTCTATTAAACTAATCATACTTTTTATATTTTTAACGTTAAGTTCAGATAATTTTACATCTAAAACACGTATTTACAATACATTTGGGTGAATAAAAAAAATAGAAAAAAAATTTGGGAAAAAATTTGGTAAAAAATGGTGATAATTCCGCTAAATATCGTTTAAAGTCATTTGTATTGAACTAATCATACTTTTTATATTTTTATCGTTAAGTTAACATAATTTTACATCTAAAACACGTCTTTACAATACATTTGGGTGAATATAAAAGGTCGTGAAAAAATTTTGAAAAACAGGTGATGATTCCGCTAAATATCGTCTTAAGTCATTTCTATTAAACTAATCATACTTTTTATATTTTTAACGTTAAGTTCAGAAAATTTTACATCTAAAACACGTATTTACAATACATTTGGGTGAATAAAAAAAATAGAAAAAAAATTTGGGAAAAAATTTGGTAAAAAATGGTGATAATTCCGCTAAATATCGTCTTAAGTCATTATTATTAAACTAATCATACTTTTTATATTTTTAACGTTAAGTTCACATTATTTTACATCTAAAACACGTATTTACAACACATTTGGGTGAATATAAAAGGTCGTAAAAAAATTTTGAAAAACAGGTGATGATTCCGCTAAATATCGTCTTAAGTCATTTCTATTAAACTAATCATACTTTTTATATTTTTAACGTTAAGTTCACATTATTTTACATCTAAAACACGTATTTACAATACATTTGGGTGAATATAAAACGTCGTAAAAAAATTTTGAAAAACAGGTGATGAATCCGCTAAATATCGTCTTAAGTCATTTCTATTAAACTAATCATACTTTTTATATTTTTAACGTTAAGTTCACATTATTTTACATCTAAAACACGTATTTACAATACATTTGGGTGAAAACAAAAAATAGAAAAAAAATTTGGGAAAAAAATTGGTAAAAAATGGTGATAATTCCGCAAAGTATCGTTTAAAGTCATTTGTATTGAACTAATCATACTATTTATATTTTTAACGTTAAGATCACATTATTTTACATCTAAAACACGTCTTTACAATACATTTGGGTGAATATAAAACGTCGTAAAAAAATTTTGAAAAACAGGTGATGAATCCGCTAAATATCGTCTTAAGTCATTTCTATTAAACTAATCATACTTTTTATATTTTTAACGTTAAGTTCAGATAATTTTACATCTAAAACACGTATTTACAATACATTTGGGTGAATAAAAAAAATAGAAAAAAAATTTGGGAAAAAATTTGGTAAAAAATGGTGATAATTCCGCTAAATATCGTTTAAAGTCATTTGTATTGAACTAATCATACTTTTTATATTTTTATCGTTAAGTTAACATAATTTTACATCTAAAACACGTCTTTACAATACATTTGGGTGAATATAAAACGTAGTAAAAAAATTTTGAAAAACAGGTGATGAATCCGCTAAATATCGTCTTAAGTCATTTCTATTAAACTAATCATACTTTTTATATTTTTAACGTTATGTTCAGATAATTATACATCTAAAACACGCCTTTACAATACATTTGGGTGAATATAAAAGGTCGTAAAAAAATTTAGAAAAACAGGTGATGATTCCGCTAAATTTCGTCATAAGTCATTTCTATTAAACTAATCATACTTTTTATATTTTTATTGTTAAGATCACATAATTTTACATCTAAAACACGTCTTTACAATACATTTGGGTGAATATAAAACGTCGTAAAAAAATTTTGAAAAACAGGTGATGAATCCGCTAAATATCGTCTTAAGTCATTTCTATTAAACTAATCATACTTTTTATATTTTTAACGTTAAGTTCAGATAATTTTACATCTAAAACACGTATTTACAATACATTTGGGTGAATAAAAAAAATAGAAAAAAAATTTGGGAAAAAATTTGGTAAAAAATGGTGATAATTCCGCTAAATATCGTTTAAAGTCATTTCTATTAAACTAATCATACTTTTTATATTTTTAACGTTAAGTTCAGATAATTTTACATCTAAAACACGTCTTTACAATACATTTGGGTGAATATAAAAGGTCGTAAAAAAATTTTGAAAAACAGGTTATGATTCCGCTAAATATCGTCATAAGTCATTTCTATTAAACTAATCATACTTTTTATATTTTTAACGTTAAGTTCAGATAATTTTACATCTAAAACACGTATTTACAATACATTTGGGTGAATAAAAAAAATAGAAAAAAAATTTGGGAAAAAATTTGGTAAAAAATGGTGATAATTCCGCTAAATATCGTTTAAAGTCATTTGTATTGAACTAATCATACTTTTTATATTTTTATCGTTAATTTCACGTAATTTAACATCTAAAACACGTCTTTACAATACATTTGGGTGAATATAAAAGGTCGTAAAAAAATTTTGAAAAACAGGTGATGATTCCGCTAAATATCGTCTTAAGACATTTCTATTAAACTAATCATACTTTTTATATTTTTAACGTTAAGTTCACATTATTTTACATCTAAAACACGTATTTACAATACATTTGGGTGAATATAAAAGGTCGTAAAAAAATTTTGAAAAACAGGTGATGAATCCGCTAAATATCGTCTTAAGTCATTTCTATTAAACTAATCATACTTTTTATATTTTTAACGTTAAGTTCACATTTTTTTACATCTAAAACACGTATTTACAATACATTTGGGTGAAAACAAAAAATAGAAAAAAAATTTGGGAAAAAAATTGGTAAAAAATGGTGATAATTCCGCAAAGTATCGTTTAAAGTCATTTGTATTGAACTAATCATACTATTTATATTTTTAACGTTAAGATCACATTATTTTACATCTAAAACACGTCTTTACAATACATTTGGGTGAATATAAAACGTCGTAAAAAAATTTTGAAAAACAGGTGATGAATCCGCTAAATATCGTCTTAAGTCATTTCTATTAAACTAATCATACTTTTTATATTTTTAACGTTAAGTTCAGATAATTTTACATCTAAAACACGTATTTACAATACATTTGGGTGAATAAAAAAAATAGAAAAAAAATTTGGGAAAAAATTTGGTAAAAAATGGTGATAATTCCGCTAAATATCGTTTAAAGTCATTTGTATTGAACTAATCATACTTTTTATATTTTTATCGTTAAGTTAACATAATTTTACATCTAAAACACGTCTTTACAATACATTTGGGTGAATATAAAACGTCGTAAAAAAATTTTGAAAAACAGGTGATGAATCCGCTAAATATCGTCTTAAGTCATTTCTATTAAACTAATCATACTTTTTATATTTTTAACGTTATGTACAGATAATTTTACATCTAAAACACGCCTTTACAATACATTTGGGTGAATATAAAAGGTCGTAAAAAAATTTAGAAAAACAGGTGATGATTCCGCTAAATTTCGTCATAAGTCATTTCTATTAAACTAATCATACTTTTTATATTTTTAACGTTAAGTTCAGATAATTTTACATCTAAAACACGTATTTACAATACATTTGGGTGAATAAAAAAAATAGAAAAAAAATTTGGGAAAAAATTTGGTAAAAAATGGTGATAATTCCGCTAAATATCATTTAAAGTCATTTGTATTGAACTAATCATACTTTTTATATTTTTATCGTTAAGTTAACATAATTTTACATCTAAAACACGTCTTTACAATACATTTGGGTGAATATAAAACGTCGTAAAAAAATTTTGAAAAACAGGTGATGAATCCGCTAAATATCGTCTTAAGTCATTTCTATTAAACTAATCATACTTTTTATATTTTTAACGTTATTTTCAGATAATTATACATCTAAAACACGCCTTTACAATACATTTGGGTGAATATAAAAGGTCGTAAAAAAATTTAGAAAAACAGGTGATGATTCCGCTAAATTTCGTCATAAGTCATTTCTATTAAACTAATCATACTTTTTATATTTTTATTGTTAAGATCACATTATTTTACATCTAAAACACGTCTTTACAATACATTTGGGTGAATATAAAACGTCGTAAAAAAATTTTGAAAAACAGGTGATGAATCCGCTAAATATCGTCTTAAGTCATTTCTATTAAACTAATCATACTTTTTATATTTTTAACGTTAAGTTCAGATAATTTTACATCTAAAACACGTATTTACAATACATTTGGGTGAATAAAAAAAATAGAAAAAAAATTTGGGAAAAAATTTGGTAAAAAATGGTGATAATTCCGCTAAATATCGTCTTAAGTCATTATTATTAAACTAATCATACTTTTTATATTTTTAACGTTAAGTTCACATTATTTTACATCTAAAACACGTATTTACAATACATTTGGGTGAATAAAAAAAATAGAAAAAAAATTTGGGAAAAAATTTGGTAAAAAATGGTGATAATTCCGCTAAATATCGTTTAAAGTCATTTGTATTGAACTAATCATACTTTTTATATTTTTATCGTTAAGTTAACATAATTTTACATCTAAAACACGTCTTTACAATACATTTGGGTGAATATAAAACGTCGTAAAAAAATTTTGAAAAACAGGTGATGAATCCGCTAAATATCGTCTTAAGTCATTTCTATTAAACTAATCATACTTTTTATATTTTTAACGTTAAGTTCACATTATTTTACATCTAAAACACGTATTTACAATACATTTGGGTGAAAACAAAAAATAGAAAAAAAATTTGGGAAAAAAATTGGTAAAAAATGGTGATAATTCCGCAAAGTATCGTTTAAAGTCATTTGTATTGAACTAATCATACTATTTATATTTTTAACGTTAAGATCACATTATTTTACATCTAAAACACGTCTTTACAATACATTTGGGTGAATATAAAACGTCGTAAAAAAATTTTGAAAAACAGGTTATGATTCCGCTAAATATCGTCATAAGTCATTTCTATTAAACTAATCATACTTTTTATATTTTTAACGTTAAGTTCAGATAATTTTACATCTAAAACACGTATTTACAATACATTTGGGTGAATAAAAAAAATAGAAAAAAAATTTGGGAAAAAATTTGGTAAAAAATGGTGATAATTCCGCTAAATATCGTCTTAAGTCATTATTATTAAACTAATCATACTTTTTATATTTTTAACGTTAAGTTCACATTATTTTACATCTAAAACACGTATTTACAATACATTTGGGTGAATAAAAAAAATAGAAAAAAAATTTGGGAAAAAATTTGGTAAAAAATGGTGATAATTCCGCTAAATATCGTTTAAAGTCATTTGTATTGAACTAATCATACTTTTTATATTTTTATCGTTAAGTTAACATAATTTTACATCTAAAACACGTCTTTACAATACATTTGGGTGAATATAAAACGTCGTAAAAAAATTTTGAAAAACAGGTGATGAATCCGCTAAATATCGTCTTAAGTCATTTCTATTAAACTAATCATACTTTTTATATTTTTAACGTTAAGTTCACATTATTTTACATCTAAAACACGTATTTACAATACATTTGGGTGAAAACAAAAAATAGAAAAAAAATTTGGGAAAAAAATTGGTAAAAAATGGTGATAATTCCGCAAAGTATCGTTTAAAGTCATTTGTATTGAACTAATCATACTATTTATATTTTTAACGTTAAGATCACATTATTTTACATCTAAAACACGTCTTTACAATACATTTGGGTGAATATAAAACGTCGTAAAAAAATTTTGAAAAACAGGTTATGATTCCGCTAAATATCGTCATAAGTCATTTCTATTAAACTAATCATACTTTTTATATTTTTAACGTTAAGTTCAGATAATTTTACATCTAAAACACGTATTTACAATACATTTGGGTGAATAAAAAAAATAGAAAAAAAATTTGGGAAAAAATTTGGTAAAAAATGGTGATAATTCCGCTAAATATCGTTTAAAGTCATTTGTATTGAACTAATCATACTTTTTATATTTTTATCGTTAATTTCACGTAATTTAACATCTAAAACACGTCTTTACAATACATTTGGGTGAATATAAAAGGTCGTAAAAAAATTTTGAAAAACAGGTGATGATTCCGCTAAATATCGTCTTAAGACATTTCTATTAAACTAATCATACTTTTTATATTTTTAACGTTAAGTTCACATTATTTTACATCTAAAACACGTATTTACAATACATTTGGGTGAATATAAAAGGTCGTAAAAAAATTTTGAAAAACAGGTGATGAATCCGCTAAATATCGTCTTAAGTCATTTCTATTAAACTAATCATACTTTTTATATTTTTAACGTTAAGTTCACATTATTTTACATCTAAAACACGTATTTACAATACATTTGGGTGAAAACAAAAAATAGAAAAAAAATTTGGGAAAAAAATTGGTAAAAAATGGTGATAATTCCGCAAAGTATCGTTTAAAGTCATTTGTATTGAACTAATCATACTATTTATATTTTTAACGTTAAGATCACATTATTTTACATCTAAAACACGTCTTTACAATACATTTGGGTGAATATAAAACGTCGTAAAAAAATTTTGAAAAACAGGTGATGAATCCGCTAAATATCGTCTTAAGTCATTTCTATTAAACTAATCATACTTTTTATATTTTTAACGTTAAGTTCAGATAATTTTACATCTAAAACACGTATTTACAATACATTTGGATGAATAAAAAAAATAGAAAAAAAATTTGGGAAAAAATTTGGTAAAAAATGGTGATAATTCCGTTAAATATCGTTTAAAGTCATTTGTATTGAACTAATCATACTTTTTATATTTTTATCGTTAAGTTAACATAATTTTACATCTAAAACACGTCTTTACAATACATTTGGGTGAATATAAAACGTCGTAAAAAAATTTTGAAAAACAGGTGATGAATCCGCTAAATATCGTCTTAAGTCATTTCTATTAAACTAATCATACTTTTTATATTTTTAACGTTATGTACAGATAATTTTACATCTAAAACACGCCTTTACAATACATTTGGGTGAATATAAAAGGTCGTAAAAAAATTTAGAAAAACAGGTGATGATTCCGCTAAATTTCGTCATAAGTCATTTCTATTAAACTAATCATACTTTTTATATTTTTAACGTTAAGTTCAGATAATTTTACATCTAAAACACGTATTTACAATACATTTGGGTGAATAAAAAAAATAGAAAAAAAATTTGGGAAAAAATTTGGTAAAAAATGGTGATAATTCCGCTAAATATCATTTAAAGTCATTTGTATTGAACTAATCATACTTTTTATATTTTTATCGTTAAGTTAACATAATTTTACATCTAAAACACGTCTTTACAATACATTTGGGTGAATATAAAACGTCGTAAAAAAATTTTGAAAAACAGGTGATGAATCCGCTAAATATCGTCTTAAGTCATTTCTATTAAACTAATCATACTTTTTATATTTTTAACGTTATTTTCAGATAATTATACATCTAAAACACGCCTTTACAATACATTTGGGTGAATATAAAAGGTCGTAAAAAAATTTAGAAAAACAGGTGATGATTCCGCTAAATTTCGTCATAAGTCATTTCTATTAAACTAATCATACTTTTTATATTTTTATTGTTAAGATCACATTATTTTACATCTAAAACACGTCTTTACAATACATTTGGGTGAATATAAAACGTCGTAAAAAAATTTTGAAAAACAGGTGATGAATCCGCTAAATATCGTCTTAAGTCATTTCTATTAAACTAATCATACTTTTTATATTTTTAACGTTAAGTTCAGATAATTTTACATTTAAAACACGTATTTACAATACATTTGGGTGAATAAAAAAAATAGAAAAAAAATTTGGGAAAAAATTTGGTAAAAAATGGTGATAATTCCGCTAAATATCGTCTTAAGTCATTATTATTAAACTAATCATACTTTTTATATTTTTAACGTTAAGTTCACATTATTTTACATCTAAAACACGTATTTACAATACATTTGGGTGAATAAAAAAAATAGAAAAAAAATTTGGGAAAAAATTTGGTAAAAAATGGTGATAATTCCGCTAAATATCGTTTAAAGTCATTTGTATTGAACTAATCATACTTTTTATATTTTTATCGTTAAGTTAACATAATTTTACATCTAAAACACGTCTTTACAATACATTTGGGTGAATATAAAACGTCGTAAAAAAATTTTGAAAAACAGGTGATGAATCCGCTAAATATCGTCTTAAGTCATTTCTATTAAACTAATCATACTTTTTATATTTTTAACGTTAAGTTCACATTATTTTACATCTAAAACACGTATTTACAATACATTTGGGTGAAAACAAAAAATAGAAAAAAAAATTTGGGAAAAAAATTGGTAAAAAATGGTGATAATTCCGCAAAGTATCGTTTGAAGTCATTTGTATTGAACTAATCATACTATTTATATTTTTAACGTTAAGATCACATTATTTTACATCTAAAACACGTCTTTACAATACATTTGGGTGAATATAAAACGTCGTAAAAAATTTTTGAAAAACAGGTGATGAATCCGCTAAATATCGTCTTAAGTCATTTCTATTAAACTAATCATACTTTTTATATTTTTAACGTTAAGTTCAGATAATTTTACATCTAAAACACGTCTTTACAATACATTTGGGTGAATATAAAAGGTCGTAAAAAAATTTTGAAAAACAGGTTATGATTCCGCTAAATATCGTCATAAGTCATTTCTATTAAACTAATCATACTTTTTATATTTTTAACGTTAAGTTCAGATAATTTTACATCTAAAACACGTATTTACAATACATTTGGGTGAATAAAAAAAATAGAAAAAAAATTTGGGAAAAAATTTGGTAAAAAATGGTGATAATTCCGCTAAATATCGTTTAAAGTCATTTGTATTGAACTAATCATACTTTTTATATTTTTATCGTTAATTTCACGTAATTTAACATCTAAAACACGTCTTTACAATACATTTGGGTGAATATAAAAGGTCGTAAAAAAATTTTGAAAAACAGGTGATGAATCCGCTAAATATCGTCTTAAGTCATTTCTATTAAACTAATCATACTTTTTATATTTTTAACGTTAAGTTCACATTATTTTACATCTAAAACACGTATTTACAATACATTTGGGTGAAAACAAAAAATAGAAAAAAAATTTGGGAAAAAAATTGGTAAAAAATGGTGATAATTCCGCAAAGTATCGTTTAAAGTCATTTGTATTGAACTAATCATACTATTTATATTTTTAACGTTAAGATCACATTATTTTACATCTAAAAAACGTCTTTACAATACATTTGGGTGAATATAAAACGTCGTAAAAAAATTTTGAAAAACAGGTGATGAATCCGCTAAATATCGTCTTAAGTCATTTCTATTAAACTAATCATACTTTTTATATTTTTAACGTTAAGTTCAGATAAATTTACATCTAAAACACGTATTTACAATACATTTGGGTGAATAAAAAAAATAGAAAAAAAATTTGGGAAAAAATTTGGTAAAAAATGGTGATAATTCCGCTAAATATCGTTTAAAGTCATTTGTATTAAACTAATCATACATTTTATATTTTTATCGTTAAGTTCACATTATTTTACATCTAAAACACGTCTTTACAATACATTTGTGTGAATAAAAAAGGTCGTAAAAAAATTTTGATAAACAGGTGATGAATCCGCAAAATATCGTCTTAAGTCTTTTGTATTAAACTAATCATACTTTTTATGTTTTTATCGATAAGTTGACGTTATTTTACATCTAAAACACGTCTTTACAATACATTTGGGTTAATATAAAAGGTCGTAAAAAATTTTGAAAAACAGGAGATGAATCCGCTAAATATCGTCTTAAGTCATTTCTATTTAACTAATCATAATTTTTATATTTTTAAGTTAAGTTCACATTATTTTACATCTAAAACACGTCTTTACAATACATTTGGGTGAATACAAAAAATAGAAAAAAAATTTGGAAAGAATGGTGATAATTCCGCTAAATATCGTCTTAAGTCATTTGTATTGAACTAATCATACTTTTTATATTTCTATTGTTAAGTTCACATTATTTTACATCTAAAAGACGTCTTTACAATACATTTATGTAAATACAAAAAATAGAAAAAAAATTTGGAAAATAATTTGGTAAAAAATGGTGATAATTCCGCTAAATATCGTTTAAAGTCATTTGTATTGAACTAATCATACTATTTATATTTTTAACGTTAAGATCACATTATTTTACATCTAAAACACGTATTTACAATACATTTGGGTGAATATAAAAGGTCGTAAAAAAATTTTGAAAAACAGGTGATGAATCCGCTAAATATCGTCTTAAGTCATTTCTATTAAACTAATCATACTTTTTATATTTTTAACGTTAAGTTCACATTATTTTACATCTAAAACACGTATTTACAATACATTTGGGTGAAAACAAAAAATAGAAAAAAAATTTGGGAAAAAAATTGGTAAAAAATGGTGATAATTCCGCAAAGTATCGTTTAAAGTCATTTGTATTGAACTAATCATACTATTTATATTTTTAACGTTAAGATCACATTATTTTACATCTAAAACACGTCTTTACAATACATTTGGGTGAATATAAAACGTCGTAAAAAAATTTTGAAAAACAGGTGATGAATCCGCTAAATATCGTCTTAAGTCATTTCTATTAAACTAATCATACTTTTTATATTTTTAACGTTAAGTTCAGATAATTTTACATCTAAAACACGTATTTACAATACATTTGGATGAATAAAAAAAATAGAAAAAAAATTTGGGAAAAAATTTGGTAAAAAATGGTGATAATTCCGTTAAATATCGTTTAAAGTCATTTGTATTGAACTAATCATACTTTTTATATTTTTATCGTTAAGTTAACATAATTTTACATCTAAAACACGTCTTTACAATACATTTGGGTGAATATAAAACGTCGTAAAAAAATTTTGAAAAACAGGTGATGAATCCGCTAAATATCGTCTTAAGTCATTTCTATTAAACTAATCATACTTTTTATATTTTTAACGTTATGTACAGATAATTTTACATCTAAAACACGCCTTTACAATACATTTGGGTGAATATAAAAGGTCGTAAAAAAATTTAGAAAAACAGGTGATGATTCCGCTAAATTTCGTCATAAGTCATTTCTATTAAACTAATCATACTTTTTATATTTTTAACGTTAAGTTCAGATAATTTTACATCTAAAACACGTATTTACAATACATTTGGGTGAATAAAAAAAATAGAAAAAAAATTTGGGAAAAAATTTGGTAAAAAATGGTGATAATTCCGCTAAATATCATTTAAAGTCATTTGTATTGAACTAATCATACTTTTTATATTTTTATCGTTAAGTTAACATAATTTTACATCTAAAACACGTCTTTACAATACATTTGGGTGAATATAAAACGTCGTAAAAAAATTTTGAAAAACAGGTGATGAATCCGCTAAATATCGTCTTAAGTCATTTCTATTAAACTAATCATACTTTTTATATTTTTAACGTTATTTTCAGATAATTATACATCTAAAACACGCCTTTACAATACATTTGGGTGAATATAAAAGGTCGTAAAAAAATTTAGAAAAACAGGTGATGATTCCGCTAAATTTCGTCATAAGTCATTTCTATTAAACTAATCATACTTTTTATATTTTTATTGTTAAGATCACATTATATTACATCTAAAACACGTCTTTACAATACATTTGGGTGAATATAAAACGTCGTAAAAAAATTTTGAAAAACAGGTGATGAATCCGCTAAATATCGTCTTAAGTCATTTCTATTAAATTAATCATACTTTTTATATTTTTAACGTTAAGTTCAGATAATTTTACATTTAAAACACGTATTTACAATACATTTGGGTGAATAAAAAAAATAGAAAAAAAATTTGGGAAAAAATTTGGTAAAAAATGGTGATAATTCCGCTAAATATCGTTTAAAGTCATTTGTATTGAACTAATCATACTTTTTATATTTTTATCGTTAAGTTAACATAATTTTACATCTAAAACACGTCTTTACAATACATTTGGGTGAATATAAAACGTCGTAAAAAAATTTTGAAAAACAGGTGATGAATCCGCTAAATATCGTCTTAAGTCATTTCTATTAAACTAATCATACTTTTTATATTTTTAACGTTATGTTCAGATAATTTTACATCTAAAACACACCTTTACAATACATTTGGGTGAATATAAAAGGTCGTAAAAAAATTTAGAAAAACAGGTGATGATTCCGCTAAATTTCGTCATAAGTCATTTCTATTAAACTAATCATACTTTTTATATTTTTAACTTTAAGTTCAGATAATTTTACATCTAAAACACGTATTTACAATACATTTGGGTGAATAAAAAAAATAGAAAAAAAATTTGGGAAAAAATTTGGTAAAAAATGGTGATAATTCCGCTAAATATCATTTAAAGTCATTTGTATTGAACTAATCATACTTTTTATATTTTTATCGTTAAGTTAACATAATTTTACATCTAAAACACGTCTTTACAATACATTTGGGTGAATATAAAACGTCGTAAAAAAATTTTGAAAAACAGGTGATGAATCCGCTAAATATCGTCTTAAGTCATTTCTATTAAACTAATCATACTTTTTATATTTTTAACGTTATGTTCAGATAATTATACATCTAAAACACGCCTTTACAATACATTTGGGTGAATATAAAAGGTCGTAAAAAAATTTAGAAAAACAGGTGATGATTCCGCTAAATTTCGTCATAAGTCATTTCTATTAAACTAATCATACTTTTTATATTTTTATTGTTAAGATCACATTATTTTACATCTAAAACACGTCTTTACAATACATTTGGGTGAATATAAAACGTCGTAAAAAAATTTTGAAAAACAGGTGATGAATCCGCTAAATATCGTCTTAAGTCATTTCTATTAAACTAATCATACTTTTTATATTTTTAACGTTAAGTTCACATTATTTTACATCTAAAACACGTATTTACAACACATTTGGGTGAATAAAAAAAATAGAAAAAAAATTTGGGAAAAAATTTGGTAAAAAATTGTGATAATTCCGCTAAATATCGTTTAAAGTCATTTGTATTGAACTAATCATACTTTTTATATTTTTATCGTTAATTTCACGTAATTTAACATCTAAAACACGTCTTTACAATACATTTGGGTGAATATAAAAGGTCGTAAAAAAATTTTGAAAAACAGGTGATGATTCCGCTAAATATCGTCTTAAGTCATTTCTATTAAACTAATCATACTTTTTATATTTTTAACGTTAAGTTCACATTATTTTACATCTAAAACACGTATTTACAATACATTTGGGTGAATATAAAACGTCGTAAAAAAATTTTGAAAAACAGGTGATGAATCCGCTAAATATCGTCTTAAGTCATTTCTATTAAACTAATCATACTTTTTATATTTTTAACGTTAAGTTCACATTATTTTACATCTAAAACACGTATTTACAATACATTTGGGTGAAAACAAAAAATAGAAAAAAAATTTGGGAAAAAAATTGGTAAAAAATGGTGATAATTCCGCAAAGTATCGTTTAAAGTCATTTGTATTGAACTAATCATACTATTTATATTTTTAACGTTAAGATCACATTATTTTACATCTAAAACACGTCTTTACAATACATTTGGGTGAATATAAAACGTCGTAAAAAAATTTTGAAAAACAGGTGATGAATCCGCTAAATATCGTCTTAAGTCATTTCTATTAAACTAATCATACTTTTTATATTTTTAACGTTAAGTTCAGATAATTTTACATCTAAAACACGTATTTACAATACATTTGGGTGAATAAAAAAAATAGAAAAAAAATTTGGGAAAAAATTTGGTAAAAAATGGTGATAATTCCGCTAAATATCGTTTAAAGTCATTTGTATTGAACTAATCATACTTTTTATATTTTTATCGTTAAGTTAACATAATTTTACATCTAAAACACGTCTTTACAATACATTTGGGTGAATATAAAACGTCGTAAAAAAATTTTGAAAAACAGGTGATGAATCCGCTAAATATCGTCTTAAGTCATTTCTATTAAACTAATCATACTTTTTATATTTTTAACGTTATGTTCAGATAATTATACATCTAAAACACGCCTTTACAATACATTTGAGTGAATATAAAAGGTCGTAAAAAAATTTAGAAAAACAGGTGATGATTCCGCTAAATTTCGTCATAAGTCATTTCTATTAAACTAATCATACTTTTTATATTTTTAATGTTAAGATCACATTATTTTACATCTAAAACACGTCTTTACAATACATTTGGGTGAATATAAAACGTCGTAAAAAAATTTTGAAAAACAGGTGATGAATCCGCTAAATATCGTCTTAAGTCATTTCTATTAAACTAATCATACTTTTTATATTTTTAACGTTAAGTTCAGATAATTTTACATCTAAAACACGTCTTTACAATACATTTGGGTGAATATAAAAGGTCGTGAAAAAATTTTGAAAAACAGGTGATGATTCCGCTAAATATCGTTTAAAGTCATTTGTATTGAACTAATCATACTTTTTATATTTTTATCGTTAAGTTAACATAATTTTACATCTAAAACACGTCTTTACAATACATTTGGGTGAATATAAAACGTCGTAAAAAAATTTTGAAAAACAGGTGATGAATCCGCTAAATATCGTCTTAAGTCATTTCTATTAAACTAATCATACTTTTTATATTTTTAACGTTATGTTCAGATAATTTTACATCTAAAACACGCCTTTACAATACATTTGGATGAATATAAAAGGTCGTAAAAAAATTTAGAAAAACAGGTGATGATTCCGCTAAATTTCGTCATAAGTCATTTCTATTAAACTAATCATACTTTTTATATTTTTAACGTTAAGTTCAGATAATTTTACATCTAAAACACGTATTTACAATACATTTGGGTGAATAAAAAAAATAGAAAAAAAATTTGGGAAAAAATTTGGTAAAAAATGGTGATAATTCCGCTAAATATCGTTTAAAGTCATTTGTATTGAACTAATCATACTTTTTATATTTTTATCGTTAAGTTAACATAATTTTACATCTAAAACACGTCTTTACAATACATTTGGGTGAATATAAAACGTCGTAAAAAAATTTTGAAAAACAGGTGATGATTCCGCTAAATATCGTCTTAAGTCATTTCTATTAAACTAATCATACTTTTTATATTTTTAACGTTATGTTCAGATAATTATACATCTAAAACACGCCTTTACAATACATTTGGGTGAATATAAAAGGTCGTAAAAAAATTTAGAAAAACAGGTGATGATTCCGCTAAATTTCGTCATAAGTCATTTCTATTAAACTAATCATACTATTTATATTTTTAATGTTAAGATCACATTATTTTACATCTAAAACACGTCTTTACAATACATTTGGGTGAATATAAAACGTCGTAAAAAAATTTTGAAAAACAGGTGATGAATCCGCTAAATATCGTCTTAAGTCATTTCTATTAAACTAATCATACTTTTTATATTTTTAACGTTAAGTTCAGATAATTTTACATCTAAAACACGAATTTACAATACATTTGGGTGAATAAAAAAAATAGAAAAAAAATTTGGGAAAAAATTTGGTAAAAAATGGTGATAATTCCGCTAAATATCGTTTAAAGTCATTTGTATTGAACTAATCATACTTTTTATATTTTTATCGTTAAGTTAACATAATTTTACATCTAAAACACGTCTTTACAATACATTTGGGTGAATATAAAAGGTCGTGAAAAAATTTTGAAAAACAGGTGATGATTCCGCTAAATATCGTCTTAAGTCATTTCTATTAAACTAATCATACTTTTTATATTTTTAACGTTAAGTTCAGAAAATTTTACATCTAAAACACGTATTTACAATACATTTGGGTGAATAAAAAAAATAGAAAAAAAATTTGGGAAAAAATTTGGTAAAAAATGGTGATAATTCCGCTAAATATCGTCTTAAGTCATTATTATTAAACTAATCATACTTTTTATATTTTTAACGTTAAGTTCACATTATTTTACATCTAAAACACGTCTTCACAATACATTTGGGTGAATATAAAAGGTCGTAAAAAAATTTTGAAAAACAGGTGATGATTCCGCTAAATATCGTCATAAGTCATTTCTATTAAACTAATCATACTTTTTATATTTTTAATGTTAAGATCACATTATTTTACATCTAAAACACGTATTTACAATACATTTGGGTGAATAAAAAAAATAGAAAAAAAATTTGGGAAAAAATTTGGTAAAAAATGGTGATAATTCCGCTAAATATCGTTTAAAGTCATTTGTATTAAACTAATCATACTTTTTATATTTTTAACGTTAAGTTCAGATAATTTTACATCTAAAACACGTATTTACAATACATTTGGGTGAATATAAAACGTCGTAAAAAAATTTTGAAAAACAGGTGATGAATCCGCTAAATATCGTCTTAAGTCATTTCTATTAAACTAATCATACTTTTTATATTTTTAACGTTATGTTCAGATAATTTTACATCTAAAACACGTATTTACAATACATTTGGGTGAATAAAAAAAATAGAAAAAAAATTTGGGAAAAAATTTGGTAAAAAATGGTGATAATTCCGCTAAATATCGTTTAAAGTCATTTGTATTGAACTAATCATACTTTTTATATTTTTATCGTTAAGTTAACATAATTTTACATCTAAAACACGTCTTTACAATACATTTGGGTGAATATAAAACGTCGTAAAAAAATTTTGAAAAACAGGTGATGATTCCGCTAAATATCGTCTTAAGTCATTTCTATTAAACTAATCATACTTTTTATATTTTTAACGTTATGTTCAGATAATTATACATCTAAAACACGCCTTTACAATACATTTGGGTGAATATAAAAGGTCGTAAAAAAATTTAGAAAAACAGGTGATGATTCCGCTAAATTTCGTCATAAGTCATTTCTATTAAACTAATCATACTATTTATATTTTTAATGTTAAGATCACATTATTTTACATCTAAAACACGTCTTTACAATACATTTGGGTGAATATAAAACGTCGTAAAAAAATTTTGAAAAACAGGTGATGAATCCGCTAAATATCGTCTTAAGTCATTTCTATTAAACTAATCATACTTTTTATATTTTTAACGTTAAGTTCAGATAATTTTACATCTAAAACACGTATTTACAATACATTTGGGTGAATAAAAAAAATAGAAAAAAAATTTGGGAAAAAATTTGGTAAAAAATGGTGATAATTCCGCTAAATATCGTTTAAAGTCATTTGTATTGAACTAATCATACTTTTTATATTTTTATCGTTAAGTTAACATAATTTTACATCTAAAACACGTCTTTACAATACATTTGGGTGAATATAAAAGGTCGTGAAAAAATTTTGAAAAACAGGTGATGATTCCGCTAAATATCGTCTTAAGTCATTTCTATTAAACTAATCATACTTTTTATATTTTTAACGTTAAGTTCAGAAAATTTTACATCTAAAACACGTATTTACAATACATTTGGGTGAATAAAAAAAATAGAAAAAAAATTTGGGAAAAAATTTGGTAAAAAATGGTGATAATTCCGCTAAATATCGTTTAAAGTCATTTGTATTGAACTAATCATACTTTTTATATTTTTATCGTTAAGTTAACATAATTTTACATCTAAAACACGTCTTTACAATACATTTGGGTGAATATAAAACGTCGTAAAAAAATTTTGAAAAACAGGTGATGAATCCGCTAAATATCGTCTTAAGTCATTTCTATTAAACTAATCATACTTTTTATATTTTTAACGTTATGTTCAGATAATTATACATCTAAAACACGCCTTTACAATACATTTGGGTGAATATAAAAGGTCGTAAAAAAATTTAGAAAAACAGGTGATGATTCCGCTAAATTTCGTCATAAGTCATTTCTATTAAACTAATCATACTATTTATATTTTTAATGTTAAGATCACATTATTTTACATCTAAAACACGTCTTTACAATACATTTGGGTGAATATAAAACGTCGTAAAAAAATTTTGAAAAACAGGTGATGAATCCGCTAAATATCGTCTTAAGTCATTTCTATTAAACTAATCATACTTTTTATATTTTTAACGTTAAGTTCAGATAATTTTACATCTAAAACACGTATTTACAATACATTTGGGTGAATAAAAAAAATAGAAAAAAAATTTGGGAAAAAATTTGGTAAAAAATGGTGATAATTCCGCTAAATATCGTTTAAAGTCATTTGTATTGAACTAATCATACTTTTTATATTTTTATCGTTAAGTTAACATAATTTTACATCTAAAACACGTCTTTACAATACATTTGGGTGAATATAAAAGGTCGTGAAAAAATTTTGAAAAACAGGTGATGATTCCGCTAAATATCGTCTTAAGTCATTTCTATTAAACTAATCATACTTTTTATATTTTTAACGTTAAGTTCAGAAAATTTTACATCTAAAACACGTATTTACAATACATTTGGGTGAATAAAAAAAATAGAAAAAAAATTTGGGAAAAAATTTGGTAAAAAATGGTGATAATTCCGCTAAATATCGTCTTAAGTCATTATTATTAAACTAATCATACTTTTTATATTTTTAACGTTAAGTTCACATTATTTTACATCTAAAACACGTCTTCACAATACATTTGGGTGAATATAAAAGGTCGTAAAAAAATTTTGAAAAACAGGTGATGATTCCGCTAAATATCGTCATAAGTCATTTCTATTAAACTAATCATACTTTTTATATTTTTAATGTTAAGATCACATTATTTTACATCTAAAACACGTATTTACAATACATTTGGGTGAATAAAAAAAATAGAAAAAAAATTTGGGAAAAAATTTGGTAAAAAATGGTGATAATTCCGCTAAATATCGTTTAAAGTCATTTGTATTAAACTAATCATACTTTTTATATTTTTAACGTTAAGTTCAGATAATTTTACATCTAAAACACGTATTTACAATACATTTGGGTGAATAAAAAAAATAGAAAAAAAATTTGGGAAAAAATTTGGTAAAAAATGGTGATAATTCCGCTAAATATCGTTTAAAGTCATTTGTATTGAACTAATCATACTTTTTATATTTTTATCGTTAATTTCACGTAATTTAACATCTAAAACACGTCTTTACAATACATTTGGGTGAATATAAAAGGTCGTAAAAAAATTTTGAAAAACAGGTGATGATTCCGCTAAATATCGTCTTAAGACATTTCTATTAAACTAATCATACTTTTTATATTTTTAACGTTAAGTTCACATTATTTTACATCTAAAACACGTATTTACAATACATTTGGGTGAATATAAAAGGTCGTAAAAAAATTTTGAAAAACAGGTGATGAATCCGCTAAATATCGTCTTAAGTCATTTCTATTAAACTAATCATACTTTTTATATTTTTAACGTTAAGTTCACATTATTTTACATCTAAAACACGTATTTACAATACATTTGGGTGAAAACAAAAAATAGAAAAAAAATTTGGGAAAAAAATTGGTAAAAAATGGTGATAATTCCGCAAAGTATCGTTTAAAGTCATTTGTATTGAACTAATCATACTATTTATATTTTTATCGTTAAGTTAACATAATTTTACATCTAAAACACGTCTTTACAATACATTTGGGTGAATATAAAAGGTCGTGAAAAAATTTTGAAAAACAGGTGATGATTCCGCTAAATATCGTCTTAAGTCATTTCTATTAAACTAATCATACTTTTTATATTTTTAACGTTAAGTTCAGAAAATTTTACATCTAAAACACGTATTTACAATACATTTGGGTGAATAAAAAAAATAGAAAAAAAATTTGGGAAAAAATTTGGTAAAAAATGGTGATAATTCCGCTAAATATCGTCTTAAGTCATTATTATTAAACTAATCATACTTTTTATATTTTTAACGTTAAGTTCACATTATTTTACATCTAAAACACGTCTTCACAATACATTTGGGTGAATATAAAAGGTCGTAAAAAAATTTTGAAAAACAGGTGATGATTCCGCTAAATATCGTCATAAGTCATTTCTATTAAACTAATCATACTTTTTATATTTTTAATGTTAAGATCACATTATTTTACATCTAAAACACGTATTTACAATACATTTGGGTGAATAAAAAAAATAGAAAAAAAATTTGGGAAAAAATTTGGTAAAAAATGGTGATAATTCCGCTAAATATCGTTTAAAGTCATTTGTATTAAACTAATCATACTTTTTATATTTTTAACGTTAAGTTCAGATAATTTTACATCTAAAACACGTATTTACAATACATTTGGGTGAATAAAAAAAATAGAAAAAAAATTTGGGAAAAAATTTGGTAAAAAATGGTGATAATTCCGCTAAATATCGTTTAAAGTCATTTGTATTGAACTAATCATACTTTTTATATTTTTATCGTTAATTTCACGTAATTTAACATCTAAAACACGTCTTTACAATACATTTGGGTGAATATAAAAGGTCGTAAAAAAATTTTGAAAAACAGGTGATGATTCCGCTAAATATCGTCTTAAGACATTTCTATTAAACTAATCATACTTTTTATATTTTTAACGTTAAGTTCACATTATTTTACATCTAAAACACGTATTTACAATACATTTGGGTGAATATAAAAGGTCGTAAAAAAATTTTGAAAAACAGGTGATGAATCCGCTAAATATCGTCTTAAGTCATTTCTATTAAACTAATCATACTTTTTATATTTTTAACGTTAAGTTCACATTATTTTACATCTAAAACACGTATTTACAATACATTTGGGTGAAAACAAAAAATAGAAAAAAAATTTGGGAAAAAAATTGGTAAAAAATGGTGATAATTCCGCAAAGTATCGTTTAAAGTCATTTGTATTGAACTAATCATACTTTTTATATTTTTAACGTTAAGTTCAGAAAATTTTACATCTAAAACACGTATTTACAATACATTTGGGTGAATAAAAAAAATAGAAAAAAAATTTGGGAAAAAATTTGGTAAAAAATGGTGATAATTCCGCTAAATATCGTCTTAAGTCATTTCTATTAAACTAATCATACTTTTTATATTTTTAACGTTATGTTCAGATAATTTTACATCTAAAACACGCCTTTACAATACATTTGGGGAATATAAAAGGTCGTAAAAAAATTTAGAAAAACAGGTGATGATTCCGCTAAATTTCGTCATAAGTCATTTCTATTAAACTAATCATACTTTTTATATTTTTAACGTTAAGTTCAGATAATTTTACATCTAAAACACGTATTTACAATACATTTGGGTGAATAAAAAAAATAGAAAAAAAATTTGGGAAAAAATTTGGTAAAAAATGGTGATAATTCCGCTAAATATCATTTAAAGTCATTTGTATTGAACTAATCATACTTTTTATATTTTTATCGTTAAGTTAACATAATTTTACATCTAAAACACGTCTTTACAATACATTTGGGTGAATATAAAACGTCGTAAAAAAATTTTGAAAAACAGGTGATGATTCCGCTAAATATCGTCTTAAGTCATTTCTATTAAACTAATCATACTTTTTATATTTTTAACGTTATGTTCAGATAATTATACATCTAAAACACGCCTTTACAATACATTTGGGTGAATATAAAAGGTCGTAAAGAAATTTAGAAAAACAGGTGATGATTCCGCTAAATTTCGTCATAAGTCATTTCTATTAAACTAATCATACTTTTTATATTTTTAATGTTAAGATCACATTATTTTACATCTAAAACACGTCTTTACAATACATTTGGGTGAATATAAAACGTCGTAAAAAAATTTTGAAAAACAGGTGATGAATCCGCTAAATATCGTCTTAAGTCATTTCTATTAAACTAATCATACTTTTTATATTTTTAACGTTAAGTTCAGATAATTTTACATCTAAAACACGTATTTACAATACATTTGGGTGAATAAAAAAAATAGAAAAAAAATTTGGGAAAAAATTTGGTAAAAAATGGTGATAATTCCGCTAAATATCGTTTAAAGTCATTTGTATTGAACTAATCATACTTTTTATATTTTTATCGTTAAGTTAACATAATTTTACATCTAAAACACGTCTTTACAATACATTTGGGTGAATATAAAACGTCGTAAAAAAATTTTGAATAACAGGTGATGAATCCGCTAAATATCGTCTTAAGTCATTTCTATTAAACTAATCATACTTTTTATATTTTTAACGTTATGTTCAGATAATTTTACATCTAAAACACGCCTTTACAATATATTTGGGTGAATATAAAAGGTCGTAAAAAAATTTAGAAAAACAGGTGATGATTCCGCTAAATTTCGTCATAAGTCATTTCTATTAAACTAATCATACTTTTTATATTTTTAACGTTAAGTTCAGATAATTTTACATCTAAAACACGTATTTACAATACATTTGGGTGAATAAAAAAAATAGAAAAAAAATTTAGGAAAAAATTTGGTAAAAAATGGTGATAATTCCGCTAAATATCGTTTAAAGTCATTTGTTTTGAACTAATCATACTTTTTATATTTTTATCGTTAAGTTAACATAATTTTACATCTAAAACACGTCTTTACAATACATTTGGGTGAATATAAAACGTCGTAAAAAAATTTTGAAAAACAGGTGATGAATCCGCTAAATATCGTCTTAAGTCATTTCTATTAAACTAATCATACTTTTTATATTTTTAACGTTATGTTCAGATAATTATACATCTAAAACACGCCTTTACAATACATTTGGGTGAATATAAAAGGTCGTAAAAAAATTTAGAAAAACAGGTGATGATTCCACTAAATTTCGTCATAAGTCATTTCTATTAAACTAATCATACTTTTTATATTTTTAATGTTAAGATCACATTATTTTACATCTAAAACACGTCTTTACAATACATTTGGGTGAATATAAAACGTCGTAAAAAAATTTTGAAAAACAGGTGATGAATCCGCTAAATATCGTCTTAAGTCATTTCTATTAAACTAATCATACTTTTTATATTTTTAACGTTAAGTTCAGATAATTTTACATCTAAAACACGTATTTACAATACATTTGGGTGAATAAAAAAAATAGAAAAAAAATTTGGGAAAAAATTTGGTAAAAAATGGTGATAATTCCGCTAAATATCATTTAAAGTCATTTGTATTGAACTAATCATACTTTTTATATTTTTATCGTTAAGTTAACATAATTTTACATCTAAAACACGTCTTTACAATACATTTGGGTGAATATAAAACGTCGTAAAAAAATTTTGAAAAACAGGTGATGATTCCGCTAAATATCGTCTTAAGTCATTTCTATTAAACTAATCATACTTTTTATATTTTTAACGTTATGTTCAGATAATTATACATCTAAAACACGCCTTTACAATACATTTGGGTGAATATAAAAGGTCGTAAAGAAATTTAGAAAAACAGGTGATGATTCCGCTAAATTTCGTCATAAGTCATTTCTATTAAACTAATCATACTTTTTATATTTTTAATGTTAAGATCACATTATTTTACATCTAAAACACGTCTTTACAATACATTTGGGTGAATATAAAACGTCGTAAAAAAATTTTGAAAAACAGGTGATGAATCCGCTAAATATCGTCTTAAGTCATTTCTATTAAACTAATCATACTTTTTATATTTTTAACGTTAAGTTCAGATAATTTTACATCTAAAACACGTATTTACAATACATTTGGGTGAATAAAAAAAATAGAAAAAAAATTTGGGAAAAAATTTGGTAAAAAATGGTGATAATTCCGCTAAATATCGTTTAAAGTCATTTGTATTGAACTAATCATACTTTTTATATTTTTATCGTTAAGTTAACATAATTTTACATCTAAAACACGTCTTTACAATACATTTGGGTGAATATAAAACGTCGTAAAAAAATTTTGAATAACAGGTGATGAATCCGCTAAATATCGTCTTAAGTCATTTCTATTAAACTAATCATACTTTTTATATTTTTAACGTTATGTTCAGATAATTTTACATCTAAAACACGCCTTTACAATATATTTGGGTGAATATAAAAGGTCGTAAAAAAATTTAGAAAAACAGGTGATGATTCCGCTAAATTTCGTCATAAGTCATTTCTATTAAACTAATCATACTTTTTATATTTTTAACGTTAAGTTCAGATAATTTTACATCTAAAACACGTATTTACAATACATTTGGGTGAATAAAAAAAATAGAAAAAAAATTTAGGAAAAAATTTGGTAAAAAATGGTGATAATTCCGCTAAATATCGTTTAAAGTCATTTGTTTTGAACTAATCATACTTTTTATATTTTTATCGTTAAGTTAACATAATTTTACATCTAAAACACGTCTTTACAATACATTTGGGTGAATATAAAACGTCGTAAAAAAATTTTGAAAAACAGGTGATGAATCCGCTAAATATCGTCTTAAGTCATTTCTATTAAACTAATCATACTTTTTATATTTTTAACGTTATGTTCAGATAATTATACATCTAAAACACGCCTTTACAATACATTTGGGTGAATATAAAAGGTCGTAAAAAAATTTAGAAAAACAGGTGATGATTCCGCTAAATTTCGTCATAAGTCATTTCTATTAAACTAATCATACTTTTTATATTTTTAATGTTAAGATCACATTATTTTACATCTAAAACACGTCTTTACAATACATTTGGGTGAATATAAAACGTCGTAAAAAAATTTTGAAAAACAGGTGATGAATCCGCTAAATATCGTCTTAAGTCATTTCTATTAAACTAATCATACTTTTTATATTTTTAACGTTAAGTTCAGATAATTTTACATCTAAAACACGTATTTACAATACATTTGGGTGAATAAAAAAAATAGAAAAAAAATTTGGGAAAAAATTTGGTAAAAAATTGTGATAATTTCGCTAAATATCGTTTAAAGTCATTTGTATTGAACTAATCATACTTTTTATATTTTTATCGTTAAGTTAACATAATTTTACATCTAAAACACGTCTTTACAATACATTTGGGTGAATATAAAACGTCGTAAAAAAATTTTGAAAAACAGGTGATGAATCCGCTAAATATCGTCTTAAGTCATTTCTATTAAACTAATCATACTTTTTATATTTTTAACGTTATGTTCAGATAATTTTACATCTAAAACACGTATTTACAATACATTTGGGTGAATAAAAAAAATAGAAAAAAAATTTGGGAAAAAATTTGGTAAAAAATGGTGATAATTCCGCTAAATATCGTTTAAAGTCATTTGTATTGAACTAATCATACTTTTTATATTTTTAACGTTAAGATCACATTAATTTACATCTAAAACACGTCTTTACAATACATTTGGGTGAATATAAAACGTCGTAAAAAAATTTTGAAAAACAGGTGATGAATCCGCTAAATATCGTCTTAAGTCATTTCTATTAAACTAATCATACTTTTTATATTTTTAACGTTAAGTTCAGATAATTTTACATCTAAAACACGTATTTACAATACATTTGGGTGAATATAAAACGTCGTAAAAAAATTTTGAAAAACAGGTGATGAATCCGCTAAATATCGTCTTAAGTCATTTCTATTAAACTAATCATACTTTTTATATTTTTAACGTTATGTTCAGATAATTTTACATCTAAAACACGCCTTTACAATACATTTGGGTGAATATAAAACGTCGTAAAAAAATTTTGAAAAACAGGTGATGAATCCGCTAAATATCGTCTTAAGTCATTTCTATTAAACTAATCATACTTTTTATATTTTTAACGTTAAGTTCAGATAATTTTACATCTAAAACACGTATTTACAATACATTTGGGTGAATAAAAAAAATAGAAAAAAAATTTGGGAAAAAATTTGGTTAAAAATGGTGATAATTCCGCTAAATATCGTTTAAAGTCATTTGTATTGAACTAATCATACTTTTTATATTTTTATCGTTAAGTTAACATAATTTTACATCTAAAACACGTCTTTACAATACATTTGGGTGAATATAAAACGTCGTAAAAAAATTTTGAAAAACAGGTGATGATTCCGCTAAATATCGTCTTAAGTCATTTCTATTAAACTAATCATACTTTTTATATTTTTATCGTTAATTTAACATAATTTTACATCTAAAACACGTCTTTACAATACATTTGGGTGAATATAAAACGTCGTAAAAAAATTTTGAAAAACAGGTGATGAATCCGCTAAATATCGTCTTAAGTCATTTCTATTAAACTAATCATACTTTTTATATTTTTAACGTTATGTTCAGATAATTTTACATCTAAAACACGCCTTTACAATACATTTGGGTGAATATAAAAGGTCGTAAAAAAATTTTGAAAAACAGGTGATGATTCCGCTAAATATCGTCATAAGTCATTTCTATTAAACTAATCATACTTTTTATATTTTTAATGTTAAGATCACATTATTTTACATCTAAAACACGTATTTACAATACATTTGGGTGAATAAATAAAATAGAAAATAAATTTGGGAAAAAATTTGGTAAAAAATGGTGATAATTCCGCTAAATATCGTTTAAAGACATTTGTATTGAACTAATCATGCTTTTTATATTTTTATCGTTAAGTTCACAGAATTTTACATCAAAAACACCTCTTTACAATACATTTGGGTGAATATAAAAGGTCGTAAAAAAATTTTGAAAAACAGGTGATGAATCCGCTAAATATCGTCTTAGGTCATTTCTATTAAACTAATCATACTTTTTATATTTTTAACGTTAAGTTCAGATAATTTTACATCTAAAACACGTCTTTACAATACATTTGGGTGAATATAAAAGGTCGTAAAAAAATTTTGAAAAACAGGTGATGATTCCACTAAATATCGTCTTAAGTCATTTCTATTAAACTAATCATACTTTTTATATTTTTAACGTTAAGTTCAGATAATTTTACATCTAAAACACGTCTTTACAATACATTTGGGTGAATATAAAAGGTCGTAAAAAAATTTTGAAAAACAGGTTATGATTCCGCTAAATATCGTCATAAGTCATTTCTATTAAACTAATCATACTTTTTATATTTTTAACGTTAAGTTCAGATAATTTTACATCTAAAACACGTATTTACAATACATTTGGGTGAATAAAAAAAATAGAAAAAAAATTTGGGAAAAAATTTGGTAAAAAATGGTGATAATTCCGCTAAATATCGTCTTAAGTCATTATTATTAAACTAATCATACTTTTTATATTTTTAACGTTAAGTTCACATTATTTTACATCTAAAACACGTATTTACAATACATTTGGGTGAATAAAAAAAATAGAAAAAAAATTTGGGAAAAAATTTGGTAAAAAATGGTGATAATTCCGCTAAATATCGTTTAAAGTCATTTGTATTGAACTAATCATACTTTTTATATTTTTATCGTTAATTTCACGTAATTTAACATCTTAATCACGTCTTTACAATACATTTGGGTGAATATAAAAGGTCGTAAAAAAATTTTGAAAAACAGGTGATGATTCCGCTAAATATCGTCTTAAGTCATTTCTATTAAACTAATCATAATTTTTATATTTTTAACGTTAAGTTCACATTATTTTACATCTAAAACACGTATTTACAATACATTTGGGTGAATATAAAACGTCGTAAAAAAATTTTGAAAAACATGTGATGAATCCGCTAAATATCGTCTTAAGTCATTTCTATTAAACTAATCATACTTTTTATATTTTTAACGTTAAGTTCACATTATTTTATATCTAAAACACGTATTTACAATACATTTGGGTGAAAACAAAAAATAGAAAAAAAATTTGGGAAAAAAATTGGTAAAAAATGGTGATAATTCCGCAAAGTATCGTTTAAAGTCATTTGTATTGAACTAATCATACTATTTATATTTTTAACGTTAAGATCACATTATTTTACATCTAAAACACGTCTTTACAATACATTTGGGTGAATATAAAACGTCGTAAAAAAATTTTGAAAAACAGGTGATGAATCCGCTAAATATCGTCTTAAGTCATTTCTATTAAACTAATCATACTTTTTATATTTTTAACGTTAAGTTCAGATAATTTTACATCTAAAACACGTATTTACAATACATTTGGGTGAATAAAAAAAATAGAAAAAAAATTTGGGAAAAAATTTGGTAAAAAATGGTGATAATTCCGCTAAATATCGTTTAAAGTCATTTGTAGTGAACTAATCATACTTTTTATATTTTTATCGTTAAGTTAACATAATTTTACATCTAAAACACGTCTTTACAATACATTTGGGTGAATATAAAACGTCGTAAAAAAATTTTGAAAAACAGGTGATGAATCCGCTAAATATCGTCTTAAGTCATTTCTATTAAACTAATCATACTTTTTATATTTTTAACGTTATGTTCAGATAATTTTACATCTAAAACACGCCTTTACAATACATTTGGGTGAATATAAAAGGTCGTAAAAAAATTTAGAAAAACAGGTGATGATTCCGCTAAATTTCGTCATAAGTCATTTCTATTAAACTAATCATACTTTTTATATTTTTAACGTTAAGTTCAGATAATTTTACATCTAAAACACGTATTTACAATACATTTGGGTGAATAAAAAAAATAGAAAAAAAATTTGGGAAAAAATTTGGTAAAAAATGGTGATAATTCCGCTAAATATCGTTTAAAGTCATTTGTATTGAACTAATCATACTTTTTATATTTTTATCGTTAAGTTAACATAATTTTACATCTAAAACACGTCTTTACAATACATTTGGGTGAATATAAAAGGTCGTAAAAAAATTTTGAAAAACAGGTGATGATTCCGCTAAATATCGTCTTAAGTCATTTCTATTAAACTAATCATACTTTTTATATTTTTAACGTTAAGTTCAGATAATTTTACATCTAAAACACGTATTTACAATACATTTGGGTGAATAAAAAAAATAGAAAAAAAATTTGGGAAAAAATTTGGTAAAAAATGGTGATAATTCCGCTAAATATCGTTTAAAGTCATTTGTATTTTACTAATCATACTTTTTATATTTTTATCGTTAAGTTAACATAATTTTACATCTAAAACACGTCTTTACAATACATTTGGGTGAATATAAAACGTCGTAAAAAATTTTGAAAAACAGGTGATGAATCCGCTAAATATCGTCTTAAGTCATTTCTATTAAACTAATCATACTTTTTATATTTTTAACGTTATGTTCAGATAATTTTACATCTAAAACACGCCTTTACAATACATTTGGGTGAATATAAAAGGTCGTAAAAAAATTTTGAAAAACAGGTGATGATTCCGCTAAATATCGTCATAAGTCATTTCTATTAAACTAATCATACTTTTTATATTTTTAATGTTAAGATCACATTATTTTACATCTAAAACACGTATTTACATTACATTTGGGTGAATAAATAAAATAGAAAAAAAATTTGGGAAAAAATTTGGTAAAAAATGGTGATAATTCCGCTAAATATCGTTTAAAGACATTTGTATTGAACTAATCATGCTTTTTATATTTTTATCGTTAAGTTCACATTATTTTACATCTAAAACACGTATTTACAATACATTTGGGTGAATAAAAAAAATAGAAAAAAAATTTGGGAAAAAATTTGGTAAAAAATGGTGATAATTCCGCTAAATATCGTTTAAAGTCATTTGTATTGAACTAATCATACTTTTTATATTTTTATCGTTAATTTCACGTAATTTAACATCTTAATCACGTCTTTACAATACATTTGGGTGAATATAAAAGGTCGTAAAAAAATTTTGAAAAACAGGTGATGATTCCGCTAAATATCGTCTTAAGTCATTTCTATTAAACTAATCATAATTTTTATATTTTTAACGTTAAGTTCACATTATTTTACATCTAAAACACGTATTTACAATACATTTGGGTGAATATAAAACGTCGTAAAAAAATTTTGAAAAACATGTGATGAATCCGCTAAATATCGTCTTAAGTCATTTCTATTAAACTAATCATACTTTTTATATTTTTAACGTTAAGTTCACATTATTTTATATCTAAAACACGTATTTACAATACATTTGGGTGAAAACAAAAAATAGAAAAAAAATTTGGGAAAAAAATTGGTAAAAAATGGTGATAATTCCGCAAAGTATCGTTTAAAGTCATTTGTATTGAACTAATCATACTATTTATATTTTTAACGTTAAGATCACATTATTTTACATCTAAAACACGTCTTTACAATACATTTGGGTGAATATAAAACGTCGTAAAAAAATTTTGAAAAACAGGTGATGAATCCGCTAAATATCGTCTTAAGTCATTTCTATTAAACTAATCATACTTTTTATATTTTTAACGTTAAGTTCAGATAATTTTACATCTAAAACACGTATTTACAATACATTTGGGTGAATAAAAAAAATAGAAAAAAAATTTGGGAAAAAATTTGGTAAAAAATGGTGATAATTCCGCTAAATATCGTTTAAAGTCATTTGTAGTGAACTAATCATACTTTTTATATTTTTATCGTTAAGTTAACATAATTTTACATCTAAAACACGTCTTTACAATACATTTGGGTGAATATAAAACGTCGTAAAAAAATTTTGAAAAACAGGTGATGAATCCGCTAAATATCGTCTTAAGTCATTTCTATTAAACTAATCATACTTTTTATATTTTTAACGTTATGTTCAGATAATTTTACATCTAAAACACGCCTTTACAATACATTTGGGTGAATATAAAAGGTCGTAAAAAAATTTAGAAAAACAGGTGATGATTCCGCTAAATTTCGTCATAAGTCATTTCTATTAAACTAATCATACTTTTTATATTTTTAACGTTAAGTTCAGATAATTTTACATCTAAAACACGTATTTACAATACATTTGGGTGAATAAAAAAAATAGAAAAAAAATTTGGGAAAAAATTTGGTAAAAAATGGTGATAATTCCGCTAAATATCGTTTAAAGTCATTTGTATTGAACTAATCATACTTTTTATATTTTTATCGTTAAGTTAACATAATTTTACATCTAAAACACGTCTTTACAATACATTTGGGTGAATATAAAAGGTCGTAAAAAAATTTTGAAAAACAGGTGATGATTCCGCTAAATATCGTCTTAAGTCATTTCTATTAAACTAATCATACTTTTTATATTTTTAACGTTAAGTTCAGATAATTTTACATCTAAAACACGTATTTACAATACATTTGGGTGAATAAAAAAAATAGAAAAAAAATTTGGGAAAAAATTTGGTAAAAAATGGTGATAATTCCGCTAAATATCGTTTAAAGTCATTTGTATTTTACTAATCATACTTTTTATATTTTTATCGTTAAGTTAACATAATTTTACATCTAAAACACGTCTTTACAATACATTTGGGTGAATATAAAACGTCGTAAAAAATTTTGAAAAACAGGTGATGAATCCGCTAAATATCGTCTTAAGTCATTTCTATTAAACTAATCATACTTTTTATATTTTTAACGTTATGTTCAGATAATTTTACATCTAAAACACGCCTTTACAATACATTTGGGTGAATATAAAAGGTCGTAAAAAAATTTTGAAAAACAGGTGATGATTCCGCTAAATATCGTCATAAGTCATTTCTATTAAACTAATCATACTTTTTATATTTTTAATGTTAAGATCACATTATTTTACATCTAAAACACGTATTTACATTACATTTGGGTGAATAAATAAAATAGAAAAAAAATTTGGGAAAAAATTTGGTAAAAAATGGTGATAATTCCGCTAAATATCGTTTAAAGACATTTGTATTGAACTAATCATGCTTTTTATATTTTTATCGTTAAGTTCACAGAATTTTACATCTAAAACACGTATTTACAATACATTTGGGTGAATACAAAAAATAGAAAAAAAATTTGGGAAAAAATTTGGTAAAAAATGGTGATAATTCCGCTAAATATCGCTTAAAGTCATTTGTATTGAACTAATCATACTTTTTATATTTTTATCGTTAAGTTAACATAATTTTACATCTAAAACACGTCTTTACAATACATTTGGGTGAATATAAAAGGTCGTAAAAAAATTTTGAAAAACAGGTGATGATTCCGCTAAATATCGTCTTAAGTCATTTCTATTAAACTAATCATACTTTTTATATTTTTAACGTTAAGTTCAGATAATTTTACATCTAAAACACGTATTTACAATACATTTGGGTGAATAAAAAAAATAGAAAAAAAATTTGGGAAAAAATTTGGTAAAAAATGGTGATAATTCCGCTAAATATCGTCTTAAGTCATTATTATTAAACTAATCATACTTTTTATATTTTTAACGTTAAGTTCACATTATTTTACATCTAAAACACGTATTTACAATACATTTGGGTGAATAAAAAAAATAGAAAAAAAATTTGGGAAAAAATTTGGTAAAAAATGGTGATAATTCCGCTAAATATCGTTTAAAGTCATTTGTATTGAACTAATCATACTTTTTATATTTTTATCGTTAAGTTAACATAATTTTACATCTAAAACACGTTATTACAATACATTTGGGTGAATATAAAACGTCGTAAAAAAATTTTGAAAAACAGGTTATGATTCCGCTAAATATCGTCATAAGTCATTTCTATTAAACTAATCATACTTTTTATATTTTTAACGTTAAGTTCAGATAATTTTACATCTAAAACACGTATTTACAATACATTTGGGTGAATAAAAAAAATAGAAAAAAAATTTGGGAAAAAATTTGGTAAAAAATGGTGATAATTCCGCTAAATATCGTTTAAAGTCATTTGTATTGAACTAATCATACTTTTTATATTTTTATCGTTAATTTCACGTAATTTAACATCTAAAACACGTCTTTACAATACATTTGGGTGAATATAAAAGGTCGTAAAAAAATTTTGAAAAACAGGTGATGATTCCGCTAAATATCGTCTTAAGTCATTTCTATTAAACTAATCATACTTTTTATATTTTTAACGTTAAGTTCACATTATTTTACATCTAAAACACGTATTTACAATACATTTGGGTGAAAACAAAAAATAGAAAAAAAATTTGGGAAAAAAATTGGTAAAAAATGGTGATAATTCCGCAAAGTATCGTTTAAAGTCATTTGTATTGAACTAATCATACTATTTATATTTTTAACGTTAAGATCACATTATTTTACATCTAAAACACGTCTTTACAATACATTTGGGTGAATATAAAACGTCGTAAAAAAATTTTGAAAAACAGGTGATGAATCCGCTAAATATCGTCTTAAGTCATTTCTATTAAACTAATCATACTTTTTATATTTTTAACGTTAAGTTCAGATAATTTTACATCTAAAACACGTATTTACAATACATTTGAGTGAATAAAAAAAATAGAAAAAAAAATTTGGGAAAAAATTTGGTAAAAAATGGTGATAATTCCGCTAAATATCGTTTAAAGTCATTTGTATTGAACTAATCATACTTTTTATATTTTTATCGTTAAGTTAACAGAATTTTACATCTAAAACACGTCTTTACAATACATTTGGGTGAATATAAAACGTCGTAAAAAAATTTTGAAAAACAGGTGATGAATCCGCTAAATATTGTCTTAAGTCATTTCTATTAAACTAATCATACTTTTTATATTTTTAACGTTATGTTCAGATAATTTTACATCTAAAACACGCCTTTACAATACATTTGGGTGAATATAAAAGGTCGTAAAAAAATTTAGAAAAACAGGTGATGATTCCGCTAAATTTCGTCATAAGTCATTTCTATTAAACTAATCATACTTTTTATATTTTTAATGTTAAGATCACATTATTTTACATCTAAAACACGTATTTACAATACATTTGGGTGAATAAATAAAATAGAAAAAAAATTTGGTAAAAAATGGTGATAATTCCGCAAAGTATCGTTTAAAGTCATTTGTATTGAACTAATCATACTATTTATATTTTTAACGTTAAGATCACATTATTTTACATCTAAAACACGTCTTTACAATACATTTGGGTGAATATAAAACGTCGTAAAAAAATTTTGAAAAACAGGTGATGAATCCGCTAAATATCGTCTTAAGTCATTTCTATTAAACTAATCATACTTTTTATATTTTTAACGTTAAGTTCAGATAATTTTACATCTAAAACACGTATTTACAATACATTTGGGTGAATAAAAAAAATAGAAAAAAAAATTTGGGAAAAAATTTGGTAAAAAATGGTGATAATTCCGCTAAATATCGTTTAAAGTCATTTGTATTGAACTAATCATACTTTTTATATTTTTATCGTTAAGTTAACAGAATTTTACATCTAAAACACGTCTTTACAATACATTTGGGTGAATATAAAACGTCGTAAAAAAATTTTGAAAAACAGGTGATGAATCCGCTAAATATCGTCTTAAGTCATTTCTATTAAACTAATCATACTTTTTATATTTTTAACGTTATGTTCAGATAATTTTACATCTAAAACACGCCTTTACAATACATTTGGGTGAATATAAAAGGTCGTAAAAAAATTTAGAAAAACAGGTGATGATTCCGCTAAATTTCGTCATAAGTCATTTCTATTAAACTAATCATACTTTTTATATTTTTAATGTTAAGATCACATTATTTTACATCTAAAACACGTATTTACAATACATTTGGGTGAATAAATAAAATAGAAAAAAAATTTGGGAAAAAATTTGGTAAAAAATGGTGATAATTCCGCTAAATATCGTTTAAAGACATTTGTATTGAACTAATCATGCTTTTTATATTTTTATCGTTAAGTTCACAGAATTTTACATCTAAAACACCTCTTTACAATACATTTGGGTGAATATAAAAGGTCGTAAAAAAATTTTGAAAAACAGGTGATGATTCCGCTAAATATCGTCTTAAGTCATTTCTATTAAACTAATCATACTTTTTATATTTTTAACGTTAAGTTCACATTATTTTACATCTAAAACACGTATTTACAATACATTTAGGTGAATACAAAAAATAGAAAAAAAATTTGGGAAAAAAATTGGTAAAAAATTGTGATAATTCCGCAAAGTATCGTTTAAAGTCATTTGTATTGAACTAATCATACTATTTATATTTTTAACGTTTAGATCACATTATTTTACATCTAAAACACGTCTTTACAATACATTTGGGTGAATATAAAATGTCGTAAAAAAATTTTGAAAAACAGGTGATGAATCCGCTAAATATCGTCTTAAGTCATTTTTATTAAACTAATCATACTTTTTATATTTTTAACGTTAAGTTCACATTATTTTACATCTAAAACACGTATTTACAATACATTTGGGCGAATACAAAAAATAGAAAAAAAATTTGGGAAAAAATTTGGTAAAAAATGGTGATAATTCCGCTAAATATCGTTTAAAGTCATTTGTATTGAACTAATCATACTTTTTATATTTTTATCGTTAAGTTAACATAATTATACATCTAAAACACGTCTTTACAATACATTTGGGTGAATATAAAAGGTCGTAAAAAATTTTGAAAAACAGGTGATAATTCCGCTAAATATCATCTTAAGTCATTTCTATTAAACTAATCATACTTTTTATATTTTTAACGTTAAGTTCACATTATTTTACATCTAAAACACGTATTTACAATACATTTGGGTGAATACAAAAAATAGAAAAAAAATTTGGGAAAAAATTTGGTAAAAAATGGTGATGAATCCGCTAAATATCGTCTTAAGTCATTTTTATTAAACTAATCATACTTTTTATATTTTTAACGTTAAGTTCACATTATTTTACATCTAAAACACGTATTTACAATACATTTGGGTGAATATAAAAGGTCGTAAAAAAATTTTGAAAAACAGGTGATGATTCCGCTAAATATCGTCTTAAGTCATTTCTATTAAACTAATCATACTTTTTATATTTTTAACGTTAAGTTCACAATATTTTACATCTAAAACACGTATTTACAATACCTTTGGGTGAATACAAAAAATAGAAAAAAAATTTGGGAAAAAATTTGGTAAAAAATGGTGATGAATCCGCTAAATATCGTCTTAAGTCATTTTTATTAAACTAATCATACTTTTTATATTTTTAACGTTAAGTTCACATTATTTTACATCTAAAACACGTATTTACAATACATTTGGGCGAATACAAAAAATAGAAAAAAAATTTGGGAAAAAATTTGGTAAAAAATGGTGATAATTCCGCTAAATATCGTTTAAAGTCATTTGTATTGAACTAATCATACTTTTTATATTTTTATCGTTAAGTTAACATAATTATACATCTAAAACACGTCTTTACAATACATTTGGGTGAATATAAAAGGTCGTAAAAAAATGTTGAAAAACAGGTTATGATTCCGCTAAATATCGTCATAAGTCATTTCTATTAATCTAATCATACTTTTTATATTTTTAACGTTAAGTTCAGATAATTTTACATCAAAAACACGTATTTACAATACATTTGGGTGAATAAAAAAAATAGAAAAAAAATTTGGGAAAAAAATTGGTAAAAAATGGTGATAATTCCGCAAAGTATCGTTTAAAGTCATTTGTATTGAACTAATCATACTATTTATATTTTTAACGTTAAGATCACATTATTTTACATCTAAAACACGTCTTTACAATACATTTGGGTGAATATAAAACGTCGTAAAAAAATTTTGAAAAACAGGTGATGAATCCGCTAAATATCGTCTTAAGTCATTTCTATTAAACTAATCATACTTTTTATATTTTTAACGTTAAGTTCAGATAATTTTACATCTAAAACACGTATTTACAATACATTTGGGTGAATAAAAAAAATAGAAAAAAAATTTGGGAAAAAATTTGGTAAAAAATGGTGATAATTCCGCTAAATATCGTTTAAAGTCATTTGTATTGAACTAATCATACTTTTTATATTTTTATCGTTAATTTAACATAATTTTACATCTAAAACACGTCTTTACAATACATTTGGGTGAATATAAAACGTCGTAAAAAAATTTTGAAAAACAGGTGATGAATCCGCTAAATATCGTCTTAAGTCATTTCTATTAAACTAATCATACTTTTTATATTTTTAACGTTATGTTCAGATAATTTTACATCTAAAACACGCCTTTACAATACATTTGGGTGAATATAAAAGGTCGTAAAAAAATTTTGAAAAACAGGTGATGATTCCGCTAAATATCGTCATAAGTCATTTCTATTAAACTAATCATACTTTTTATATTTTTAATGTTAAGATCACATTATTTTACATCTAAAACACGTATTTACAATACATTTGGGTGAATAAATAAAATAGAAAATAAATTTGGGAAAAAATTTGGTAAAAAATGGTGATGAATCCGCTAAATATCGTCTTAAGTCATTTTTATTAAACTAATCATACTTTTTATATTTTTAACGTTAAGTTCACATTATTTTACATCTAAAACACGTATTTACAATACATTTGGGCGAATACAAAAAATAGAAAAAAAATTTGGGAAAAAATTTGGTAAAAAATGGTGATAATTCCGCTAAATATCGTTTAAAGTCATTTGTATTGAACTAATCATACTTTTTATATTTTTATCGTTAAGTTAACATAATTATACATCTAAAACACGTCTTTACAATACATTTGGGTGAATATAAAAGGTCGTAAAAAAATGTTGAAAAACAGGTTATGATTCCGCTAAATATCGTCATAAGTCATTTCTATTAAACTAATCATACTTTTTATATTTTTAACGTTAAGTTCAGATAATTTTACATCAAAAACACGTATTTACAATACATTTGGGTGAATAAAAAAAATAGAAAAAAAATTTGGGAAAAAATTTGGTAAAAAATGGTGATAATTCCGCTAAATATCGTTTAAAGTCATTTGTATTGAACTAATCATACTTTTTATATTTTTATCCTTAAGTTAACATAATTTTACATCTAAAACACGTCTTTACAATACATTTGGGTGAATATAAAACGTCGTAAAAAAATTTTGAAAAACAGGTGATGAATCCGCTAAATATCGTCTTAAGTCATTTCTATTAAACTAATCATACTTTTTATATTTTTAACGTTAAGTTCACATTATTTTACATCTAAAACACGTATTTACAATACATTTGGGTGAAAACGAAAAATAGAAAAAAAATTTGGGAAAAAAATTGGTAAAAAATGGTGATAATTCCGCAAAGTATCGTTTACAGTCATTTGTATTGAACTAATCATACTATTTATATTTTTAACGTTAAGATCACATTATTTTACATCTAAAACACGTCTTTACAATACATTTGGGTGAATATAAAACGTCGTAAAAAAATTTTGAAAAACAGGTGATGAATCCGCTAAATATCGTCATAAGTCATTTCTATTAAACTAATCATACTTTTTATATTTTTAATGTTAAGATCACATTATTTTACATCTAAAACACGTATTTACAATACATTTGGGTGAATACAAAAAATAGAAAAAAAATTTGGGAAAAAATTTGGTAAAAAATGGTGATAATTCCGCTAAATATCGTTTAAAGTCATTTGTATTGAACTAATCATACTTTTTATATTTTTATCGTTAAGTTAACATAATTTTACATCTAAAACACGTCTTTACAATACATTTGGGTGAATATAAAAGGTCGTAAAAAAATTTTGAAAAACAGGTGATGATTCCGCTAAATTTCGTCATAAGTCATTTCTATTAAACTAATCATACTTTTTATATTTTTAACGTTAAGTTCACAATATTTTACATCTAAAACACGTATTTACAATACATTTGGGTGAATACAAAAAATAGAAAAAAAATTTGGGAAAAAATTTGGTAAAAAATGGTGATGAATCCGCTAAATATCGTCTTAAGTCATTTTTATTAAACTAATCATACTTTTTATATTTTTAACGTTAAGTTCACATTATTTTACATCTAAAACACGTATTTACAATACATTTGGGCGAATACAAAAAATAGAAAAAAAATTTGGGAAAAAATTTGGTAAAAAATGATGATAATTCCGCTAAATATCGTTTAAAGAAATTTGTATTGAACTAATCATACTTTTCATATTTTTATCGTTAAGTTAACATAATTTTACATCTAAAACACGTCTTTACAATACATTTGGGTGAATATAAAAGGTCGTAAAAAAATTATGAAAAACAGGTGATGATTCCGCTAAATTTCGTCATAAGTCATTTCTATTAAACTAATCATACTTTTTATATTTTTAATGTTAAGATCACATTATTTTACATCTAAAACACGTATTTACAATACATTTGGGTGAATACAAAAAATAGAAAAAAAATTTGGGAAAAAATTTGGTAAAAAATGGTGATAATTCCGCTAAATATCGTTTAAAGTCATTTGTATTGAACTAATCATACTTTTTATATTTTTATCGTTAAGTTAACATAATTTTACATCTAAAACACGTCTTTACAATACATTTGGGTGAATATAAAAGGTCGTAAAAAAATTTTGAAAAACAGGTGATGATTCCGCTAAATTTCGTCATAAGTCATTTCTATTAAACTAATCATACTTTTTATATTTTTATCGTTAAGTTAACATAATTTTACATCTAAAACACGTCTTTACAATATATTTGGGTGAATATAAAAGGTCGTAAAAAAATTTTGAAAAACAGGTGATGATTCCGCTAAATTTCGTCATAAGTCATTTCTATTAAACTAATCATACTTTTTATATTTTTAATGTTAAGATCACATTATTTTACATCTAAAACACGTATTTACAATACATTTGGGTGAATAAATAAAATAGAAAAAAAATTTGGTAAAAAATGGTGATAATTCCGCTAAATATCGTTTAAAGACATTTGTATTGAACTAATCATGCTTTTTATATTTTTATCGTTAAGTTAACATAATTTTACATCGAAACACGTCTTTACAATACATTTGGTTGAATATAAAAGGTCGTAAAAAAATTTTGAAAAACAGGTGATGATTCCGCTAAATTTCGTCATAAGTCATTTCTATTAAACTAATCATACTTTTTATATTTTTAATGTTAAGTTCACATTATTTTACATCTAAAACACGTATTTACAATACATTTGGGCGAATACGAAAAATAGAAAAAAAATTTGGGAAAAAATTTGGTAAAAAATGGTGATAATTCCGCTAAATATCGTTTAAAGTCATTTGTATTGAACTAATCATACTTTTTATATTTTTATCGTTAAGTTAACATAATTTTACATCTAAAACACCTCTTTACAATACATTTGGGTGAATATAAAAGGTCGTAAAAAAATTTTGAAAAACAGGTGATGATTCCGCTAAATTTCGTCATAAGTCATTTCTATTAAACTAATCATACTTTTTATATTTTTAATGTTAAGATCACATTATTTTACATCTAAAACACGTATTTACAATACATTTGGGTGAATAAATAAAATAGAAAAAGAATTTGGGAAAAAATTTGGTAAAAAATGGTGATAATTCCGCTAAATATCGTTTAAAGACATTTGTATTGAACTAATCATGCTTTTTATATTTTTATCGTTAAGTTCACAGAATTTTACATCTAAAACACCTCTTTACAATACATTTGGGTGAATATAAAAGGTCGTAAAAAAATTTTGAAAAACAGGTGATGAATCCGCTAAATATCGTCTTAGGTCATTTCTATTAAACTAATCATACTTTTTATATTTTTAACGTTAAGTTCACATTATTTTACATCTAAAACACGTATTTACAATACATTTGGGTGAATACAAAAAATAGAAAAAAAATTTGGGAAAAAATTTGGTAAGATATGGTGATGAATCCGCTAAATATCGTCTTAAGTCATTTTTATTAAACTAATCATACTTTTTATATTTTTAACGTTAAGTTCACATTATTTTACATCTAAAACACGTCTTTACAATACATTTGGGTGAATATGAAAGGTCGTAAAAAAATTTTGAATAACAGGTGATGAATCTGCTAAATATTGTCTTAAGTCATTTCTATTAAACTAATCATACTTTTTATATATTTAACGTTAAGTTCACATTATTTTACATCTTAAACACGTATTTACAATACATTTGGGTGAAAACAAAAAATAGAAAAAAAATTTGGGAAAAAATTTGGTAAAAAATGGTGATAATTCCGCTAAATATCGTTTAAAGTCATTTGTATTGAACTAATCATACTTTTTATATTTTTATCGTTAAGTTAACATAATTTTACATCTAAAACACGTCTTTACAATACATTTGGGTGAATATAAAACGTCGTAAAAAAATTTTGAAAAACAGGTGATGAATCCGCTAAATATCGTCTTAAGTCATTTCTATTAAACCAATCATACTTTTTATATTTTTAACGTTATGTTCAGATAATTTTACATCTAAAACACGTCTTTACAATACATTTGGGTGAATATAAAAGGTCGTAAAAAAATTTTGAAAAACAGGTGATGAATCCGCTAAATATCGTCTTAGGTCATTTCTATTAAACTAATCATACTTTTTATATTTTTAACGTTAAGTTCACATTATTTTACATCTAAAACACGTATTTACAATACATTTGGGTGAATACAAAAAATAGAAAAAAAATTTGGGAAAAAATTTGGTAAAAAATGGTGATAATTCCGCTAAATATCGTTTAAAGTCATTTGTATTGAACTAATCATACTTTATATATTTTTATCGTTAAGTTAACATAATTTTACATCTAAAACACGTCTTTACAATACATTTGGGTGAATATAAAAGGTTGTAAAAAAATTTTGAAAAACAGGTGATGATTCCGCTAAATATCGTCATAAGTCATTTCTATTAAACTAATCATACTTTTTATATTTTTAATGTTAAGATCACATTATTTTACATCTAAAACACGTATTTACAATACATTTGGGTGAATAAAAAAAATAGAAAAAAAATTTGGGAAAAAATTTGGTAAAAAATGGTGATAATTCCGCTAAATATCGTTTAAAGTCATTTGTATTGAACTAATCATACTTTTTATATTTTTATCGTTAAGTTAACATAATTTTACATCTAAAACACGTCTTTACAATACATTTGGGTGAATATAAAAGGTCGTAAAAAAATTTTGAATAACAGGTGATGAATCTGCTAAATATTGTCTTAAGTCATTTCTATTAAACTAATCATACTTTTTATATTTTTAACGTTAAGTTCACATTATTTTACATCTTAAACACGTATTTACAATACATTTGGGTGAAAACAAAAAATAGAAAAAAAATTTGGGAAAAAATTTGGTAAAAAATGGTGATAATTCCGCTAAATATCGTTTAAAGTCATTTGTATTGAACTAATCATACTTTTTATATTTTTATCGTTAACATAATTTTACATCTAAAACACGTCTTTACAATACATTTGGGTGAATATAAAACGTCGTAAAAAAATTTTGAAAAACAGGTGATGAATCCGCTAAATATCGTCTTAAGTCATTTCTATTAAACCAATCATACTTTTTATATTTTTAACGTTATGTTCAGATAATTTTACATCTAAAACACGTCTTTACAATACATTTGGGTGAATATAAAAGGTCGTAAAAAAATTTTGAAAAACAGGTGATGAATCCGCTAAATATCGTCATAAGTCATTTCTATTAAACTAATCATACTTTTTATATTTTTAATGTTAAGATCACATTATTTTACATCTAAAACACGTCTTTACAATACATTTGGGTGAATACAAAAAATAGAAAAAAAATTTGGGAAAAAATTTGGTAAAAAATGGTGATAATTCCGCTAAATATCGTTTAAAGTCATTTGTATTGAACTAATCATACTTTTTATATTTTTATCGTTAAGTTAACATAATTTTACATCTAAAACACGTCTTTACAATACATTTGGGTGAATATAAAATGTCGTAAAAAAATTTTGAAAAACAGGTGATGATTCCGCTAAATTTCGTCATAAGTCATTTCTATTAAACTAATCATACTTTTTATATTTTTAATGTTAAGATCACATTATTTTACATCTAAAACACGTATTTATAATACATTTGGGTGAATAAATAAAATAGAAAAAAAATTTGGGAAAAAATTTGGTAAAAAATGGTGATAATTCCGCTAAATATCGTTTAAAGACATTTGTATTGAACTAATCATGCTTTTTATATTTTTATCGTTAAGTTCACAGAATTTTACATCTAAAACACCTCTTTACAATACATTTGGGTGAATATAAAAGGTCGTAAAAAAATTTTGAAAAACAGGTGATGAATCCGCTAAATATCGTCTTAGGTCATTTCTATTAAACTAATCATACTTTTTATATTTTTAACGTTAAGTTCACATTATTTTACATCTAAAACACGTATTTACAATACATTTGGTTGAATACAAAAAATAGAAAAAAAATTTAGTAAAAAATTTGGTAAAAAATGGTGATAATTCCGCTAAATATCGTTTAAAGTCATTTGTATTGAACTAATCATACTTTTTATATTTTTATCGTTAAGTTAACATAATTTTACATCTAAAACACGTCTTTACAATACATTTGGGTGAATATAAAAGGTCGTAAAAAAATTTTGAAAAACAGGTGATGATTCCGCTAAATATCGTCTTAAGTCATTATTATTAAACTAATCATACTTTTTATATTTTTAACGTTAAGTTCACATTATTTTACATCTAAAACACGTATTTACAATACATTTGGGTGAATATAAAAGGTCGTAAAAAAATTTTGAAAAACAGGTGATGATTCCGCTAAATATCGTCTTAAGTCATTTCTATTAAACTAATCATACTTTTTATATTTTTAACGTTAAGTTCACATTATTTTACATCTAAAACACGTATTTACAATACATTTGGGTGAATACAAAAAATAGAAAAAAAATTTGGGAAAAAATTTGGTAAAAAATGGTGATGAATCCGCTAAATATCGTCTTAAGTCATTTTTATTAAACTAATCATACTTTTTATATTTTTAACGTTAAGTTCACATTATTTTACATCTAAAACACGTCTTTACAATACATTTGGGTGAATATAAAAGGTCGTAAAAAAATTTTGAAAAACAGGTGATGAATCCGCTAAATATCGTCTTAGGTCATTTCTATTAAACTAATCATACTTTTTATATTTTTAACGTTAAGTTCACATTATTTTACATCTAAAACACGTATTTACAATACATTTGGGTGAATACAAAAAATAGAAAAAAAATTTGGGAAAAAATTTGGTAAAAAATGGTGATAATTCCGCTAAATATCGTTTAAAGTCATTTGTATTGAACTAATCATACTTTTTATATTTTTATCGTTAAGTTAACATAATTTTACATCTAAAACACGTCTTTACAATACATTTGGGTGAATATAAAAGGTCGTAAAAAAATTTTGAAAAACAGGTGATGATTCCGCTAAATTTCGTCATAAGTCATTTCTATTAAACTAATCATACTTTTTATATTTTTAATGTTAAGATCACATTATTTTACATCTAAAACACGTATTTATAATACATTTGGGTGAATAAATAAAATAGAAAAAAAATTTGGGAAAAAATTTGGTAAAAAATGGTGATAATTCCGCTAAATATCGTTTAAAGACATTTGTATTGAACTAATCATGCTTTTTATATTTTTATCGTTAAGTTCACAGAATTTTACATCTAAAACACCTCTTTACAATACATTTGGGTGAATATAAAAGGTCGTAAAAAAATTTTGAAAAACAGGTGATGAATCCGCTAAATATCGTCTTAGGTCATTTCTATTAAACTAATCATACTTTTTATATTTTTAACGTTAAGTTCACATTATTTTACATCTAAAACACGTATTTACAATACATTTGGGTGAATACAAAAAATAGAAAAAAAATTTGGGAAAAAATTTGGTAAAAAATGGTGATAATTCCGCTAAATATCGTTTAAAGTCATTTGTATTGAACTAATCATACTTTTTATATTTTTATCGTTAAGTTAACATAATTTTACATCTAAAACACGTCTTTACAATACATTTGGGTGAATATAAAAGGTCGTAAAAAAATTTTGAAAAACAGGTGATGATTCCGCTAAATATCGTCTTAAGTCATTATTATTAAACTAATCATACTTTTTATATTTTTAACGTTAAGTTCACATTATTTTACATCTAAAACACGTATTTACAATACATTTGGGTGAATATAAAAGGTCGTAAAAAAATTTTGAAAAACAGGTGATGATTCCGCTAAATATCGTCTTAAGTCATTTCTATTAAACTAATCATACTTTTTATATTTTTAACGTTAAGTTCACATTATTTTACATCTAAAACACGTATTTACAATACATTTGGGTGAATACAAAAAATAGAAAAAAAATTTGGGAAAAAATTTGGTAAAAAATGGTGATGAATCCGCTAAATATCGTCTTAAGTCATTTTTATTAAACTAATCATACTTTTTATATTTTTAACGTTAAGTTCACATTATTTTACATCTAAAACACGTCTTTTCAATACATTTGGGTGAATATAAAAGGTCGTAAAAAAATTTTGAATAACAGGTGATGAATCTGCTAAATATTGTCTTAAGTCATTTCTATTAAACTAATCATACTTTTTATATTTTTAACGTTAAGTTCACATTATTTTACATCTTAAACACGTATTTACAATACATTTGGGTGAAAACAAAAAATAGAAAAAAAATTTGGGAAAAAATTTGGTAAAAAATGGTGATAATTCCGCTAAATATCGTTTAAAGTCATTTGTATTGAACTAATCATACTTTTTATATTTTTATCGTTAAGTTAACATAATTTTACATCTAAAACACGTCTTTACAATACATTTGGGCGAATATAAAAGGTCGTAAAAAAATTTTGAAAAACAGGTGATGATTCCGCTAAATTTCGTCATAAGTCATTTCTATTAAACTAATCATACTTTTTATATTTTTAATGTTAAGATCACATTATTTTACATCTAAAACACGTATTTATAATACATTTGGGTGAATAAATAAAATAGAAAAAAAATTTGGGAAAAAATTTGGTAAAAAATGGTGATAATTCCGCTAAATATCGTTTAAAGACATTTGTATTGAACTAATCATGCTTTTTATATTTTTATCGTTAAGTTCACAGAATTTTACATCTAAAACACCTCTTTACAATACATTTGGGTGAATATAAAAGGTCGTAAAAAAATTTTGAAAAACAGGTGATGAATCCGCTAAATATCGTCTTAGGTCATTTCTATTAAACTAATCATACTTTTTATATTTTTAACGTTAAGTTCACATTATTTTACATCTAAAACACGAATTTACAATACATTTGGGTGAATACAAAAAATAGAAAAAAAATTTGGGAAAAAATTTGGTAAAAAATGGTGATAATTCCGCTAAATATCGTTTAAAGTCATTTGTATTGAACTAATCATACTTTTTATATTTTTATCGTTAAGTTAACATAATTTTACATCTAAAACACGTCTTTACAATACATTTGGGTGAATATAAAAGGTCGTAAAAAAATTTTGATAAACAGGTGATGATTCCGCTAAATATCGTCTTAAGTCATTTCTATTAAACTAATCATACTTTTTATATTTTTAACGTTAAGTTCACATTATTTTACATCTAAAACACGTATTTACAATACATTTGGGTGAATACAAAAAATAGAAAAAAAATTTGGGAAAAAATTTGGTAAAAAATGGTGATGAATCCGCTAAATATCGTCTTAAGTCATTATTATTAAACTAATCATACTTTTTATATTTTTAACGTTAAGTTCAAATTATTTTACATCTAAAACACGTATTTACAATACATTTGGGTGAATATAAAAGGTCGTAAAAAAATTTTGAAAAACAGGTGATGATTCCGCTAAATATCGTCTTAAGTCATTTCTATTAAACTAATCATACTTTTTATATTTTTAACGTTAAGTTCACATTATTTTACATCTAAAACACGTATTTACAATACATTTGGGTGAATACAAAAAATAGAAAAAAAATTTGGGAAAAAATTTGGTAAAAAATGGTGATGAATCCGCTAAATATCGTCTTAAGTCATTTTTATTAAACTAATCATACTTTTTATATTTTTAACGTTAAGTTCACATTATTTTACATCTAAAACACGCCTTTACAATACATTTGGGTGAATATAAAAGGTCGTAAAAAAATTTTGAATAACAGGTGATGAATCTGCTAAATATTGTCTTAAGTCATTTCTATTAAACTAATCATACTTTTTATATTTTTAACGTTAATTTCACATTATTTTACATCTTAAACACGTATTTATAATACATTTGGGTGAATAAATAAAATAGAAAAAAAATTTGGGAAAAAATTTGGTAAAAAATGGTGGTAATTCCGCTAAATATCGTTTAAAGACATTTGTATTGAACTAATCATGCTTTTTATATTTTTATCGTTAAGTTCACAGAATTTTACATCTAAAACACCTCTTTACAATACATTTGGGTGAATATAAAAGGTCGTAAAAAAATTTTGAAAAACAGGTGATGAATCCGCTAAATATCGTCTTAGGTCATTTCTATTAAACTAATCATACTTTTTATATTTTTACCGTTAAGTTCACATTATTTTACATCTAAAACACGTATTTACAATACATTTGGGTGAATACAAAAAATAGAAAAAAAATTTGGGAAAAAATTTGGTAAAAAATGGTGATAATTCCGCTAAATATCGTTTAAAGTCATTTGTATTGAACTAATCATACTTTTTATATTTTTATCGTTAAGTTAACATAATTTTACATCTAAAACACGTCTTTACAATACATTTCGGTGAATATAAAAGGTCGTAAAAAAATTTTGAAAAACAGGTGATGATTCCGCTAAATATCGTCTTAAGTCATTATTATTAAACTAATCATACTTTTTATATTTTTAACGTTAAGTTCACATTATTTTACATCTAAAACACGTATTTACAATACATTTGGGTGAATATAAAAGGTCGTAAAAAAATTTTGAAAAACAGGTGATGAATCCGCTAAATATCGTCTTAAGTCATTTCTATTAAACTAATCATACTTTTTATATTTTTAACGTTAAGTTCACATTATTTTACATCTAAAACACGTATTTACAATACATTTGGGTGAATACAAAAAATAGAAAAAAAATTTGGAAAAAAATTTGGTAAAAAATGGTGATGAATCCGCTAAATATCGTCTTAAGTCATTTTTATTAAACTAATCATACTTTTTATATTTTTAACGTTAAGTTCACATTATTTTACATCTAAAACACGTCTTTACAATACATTTGGGTGAATATAAAAGGTCGTAAAAAAATTTTGAATAACAGGTGATGAATCTGCTAAATATTGTCTTAAGTCATTTCTATTAAACTAATCATACTTTTTATATTTTTAACGTTAAGTTCACATTATTTTACATCTTAAACACGTATTTACAATACATTTGGGTGAAAACAAAAAATAGAAAAAAAATTTGGGAAAAAATTTGGTAAAAAATGGTGATAATTCCGCTAAATATCGTTTAAAGTCATTTGTATTGAACTAATCATACTTTTTATATTTTTATCGTTAAGTTAACATAATTTTACATCTAAAACACGTCTTTACAATACATTTGGGTGAATATAAAAGGTCGTAAAAAAATTTTGAAAAACAGGTGATGATTCCGCTAAATTTCGTCATAAGTCATTTCTATTAAACTAATCATACTTTTTATATTTTTAATGTTAAGATCACATTATTTTACATCTAAAACACGTATTTATAATACATTTGGGTGAATAAATAAAATAGAAAAAAAATTTGGGAAAAAATTTGGTAAAAAATGGTGATAATTCCGCTAAATATCGTTTAAAGACATTTGTATTGAACTAATCATGCTTTTTATATTTTTATCGTTAAGTCCACAGAATTTTACATCTAAAACACCTCTTTACAATACATTTGGGTGAATATAAAAGGTCGTAAAAAAATTTTGAAAAACAGGTGATGAATCCGCTAAATATCGTCTTAGGTCATTTCTATTAAACTAATCATACTTTTTATATTTTTAACGTTAAGTTCACATTATTTTACATCTAAAACACGTATTTACAATACATTTGGGTGAATACAAAAAATAGAAAAAAAATTTGGGAAAAAATTTGGTAAAAAATGGTGATAATTCCGCTAAATATCGTTTAAAGTCATTTGTATTGAACTAATCATACTTTTTATATTTTTATCGTTAAGTTAACATAATTTTACATCTAAAACACGTCTTTACAATACATTTGGGTGAATATAAAAGGTCGTAAAAAAATTTTGAAAAACAGGTGATGATTCCGCTAAATATCGTCTTAAGTCATTTCTATTAAACTAATCATACTTTTTATATTTTTAACGTTAAGTTCACATTATTTTACATCTAAAACACGTATTTACAATACATTTGGGTGAATACAAAAAATAGAAAAAAAATTTGGGAAAAAATTTGGTAAAAAATGGTGATGAATCCGCTAAATATCGTCTTAAGTCATTATTATTAAACTAATCATACTTTTTATATTTTTAACGTTAAGTTCACATTATTTTACATCTAAAACACGTATTTACAATACATTTGGGTGAATATAAAAGGTCGTAAAAAAATTTTGAAAAACAGGTGATGATTCCGCTAAATATCGTCTTAAGTCATTTCTATTAAACTAATCATACTTTTTATATTTTTAACGTTAAGTTCACATTATTTTACATCTAAAACACGTATTTACAATACATTTGGGTGAATACAAAAAATAGAAAAAAAATTTGGGAAAAAATTTGGTAAAAAATGGTGATGAATCCGCTAAATATCGTCTTAAGTCATTTTTATTAAACTAATCATACTTTTTATATTTTTAACGTTAAGTTCACATTATTTTACATCTAAAACACGTCTTTACAATACATTTGGGTGAATATAAAAGGTCGTAAAAAAATTTTGAATAACAGGTGATGAATCTGCTAAATATTGTCTTAAGTCATTTCTATTAAACTAATCATACTTTTTATATTTTTAACGTTAAGTTCACATTATTTTACATCTTAAACACGTATTTACAATACATTTGGGTGAAAACAAAAAATAGAAAAAAAATTTGGGAAAAAATTTGGTAAAAAATGGTGATGAATCCGCTAAATATCGTCTTAAGTCATTTTTATTAAACTAATCATACTTTTTATATTTTTATCGTTAAGTTAACATAATTTTACATCTAAAACACGTCTTTACAATACATTTGGGTGAATATAAAACGTCGTAAAAAAATTTTGAAAAACAGGTGATGAATCCGCTAAATATCGTCTTAAGTCATTTCTATTAAACTAATCATACTTTTTATATTTTTAACGTTAAGTTCACATTATTTTACATCTAAAACACGTATTTACAATACATTTGGGTGAAAACAAAAAATAGAAAAAAAATTTGGGAAAAAAATTGGTAAAAAATGGTGATAATTCCGCAAAGTATCGTTTAAAGTCATTTGTATTGAACTAATCATACTATTTATATTTTTAACGTTAAGATCACATTATTTTACATCTAAAACACGTCTTTACAATACATTTGGGTGAATATAAAACGTCGTAAAAAAATTTTGAAAAACAGGTGATGAATCCGCTAAATATCGTATTAAGTCATTTCTATTAAACTAATCATACTTTTTATATTTTTAACGTTAAGTTCAGATAATTTTACATCTAAAACACGTATTTACAATACATTTGGGTGAATAAAAAAAATAGAAAAAAAATTTGGGAAAAAATTTGGTAAAAAATGGTGATAATTCCGCTAAATATCGTTTAAAGTCATTTGTATTGAACTAATCATACTTTTTATATTTTTATCGTTAAGTTAACATAATTTTACATCTAAAACACGTCTTTACAATACATTTGGGTGAATATAAAGGTCGTAAAAAAATTTTGAAAAACAGGTGATGATTCCGCTAAATATCGTCATAAGTCATTTCTATTAAACTAATCATACTTTTTATATTTTTAACGTTAAGTTCACATTATTTTACATCTAAAACACGCATTTACAATACATTTGTGTGAATACAAAAAATAGAAAAAAAATTTGGTAAAAAATGGTGATGAATCCGCTAAATATCGTCTTAAGTCATTTTTATTAAACTAATCATACTTTTTATATTTTTATCGTTAAGTTAACATAATTTTACATCTAAAACACGTCTTTACAATACATTTGGGTGAATATAAAACGTCGTAAAAAAATTTTGAAAAACAGGTGATGAATCCGCTAAATATCGTCTTAAGTCATTTCTATTAAACTAATCATACTTTTTATATTTTTAACGTTAAGTTCACATTATTTTACATCTAAAACACGTATTTACAATACATTTGGGTGAAAACAAAAAATAGAAAAAAAATTTGGGAAAAAAATTGGTAAAAAATGGTGATAATTCCGCAAAGTATCGTTTAAAGTCATTTGTATTGAACTAATCATACTATTTATATTTTTAACGTTAAGATCACATTATTTTACATCTAAAACACGTCTTTACAATACATTTGGGTGAATATAAAACGTCGTAAAAAAATTTTGAAAAACAGGTGATGAATCCGCTAAATATCGTCTTAAGTCATTTCTATTAAACTAATCATACTTTTTATATTTTTAACGTTAAGTTCAGATAATTTTACATCTAAAACACGTATTTACAATACATTTGGGTGAATAAAAAAAATAGAAAAAAAATTTGGGAAAAAATTTGGTATAAAATGGTGATAATTCCGCTAAATATCGTTTAAAGTCATTTGTATTGAACTAATCATACTTTTTATATTTTTAACGTTATGTTCAGATAATTTTACATCTAAAACACGTCTTTACAATACATTTGGGTGAATATAAAGGTCGTAAAAAAATTTTGAAAAACAGGTGATGATTCCGCTAAATATCGTCATAAGTCATTTCTATTAAACTAATCATACTTTTTATATTTTTAACGTTAAGTTCACATTATTTTACATCTAAAACACGTATTTACAATACATTTGGGTGAATAAATAAAATAGAAAATAAATTTGGGAAAAAATTTGGTAAAAAATGGTGATAATTCCGCTAAATATCGTTTAAAGACATTTGTATTGAACTAATCATACTTTTTATATTTTTAACGTTAAGTTCAGATAATTTTACATCTAAAACACGTATTTACAATACATTTGGGTGATTAAAAAAAATAGAAAAAAAATTTGGGAAAAAATTTGGTAAAAAATGGTGTTAATTCCGCTATATATCGTTTAAAGTCATTTGTATTGAACTAATCATACTTTTTATATTTTTATCGTTAAGTTAACATAATTTTACATCTAAAACACGTCTTTACAATACATTTGGGTGAATATAAAACGTCGTAAAAAAATTTTGAAAAACAGGTGATGAATCCGCTAAATATCGTCTTAAGTCATTTCTATTAAACTAATTATACTTTTTATATTTTTAACGTTAAGTTCACATTATTTTACATCTAAAACACGTCTTTACAATACATTTGGGTGAATATAAAAGGTCGTAAAAAAATTTTGAAAAACAGGTTATGATTCCGCTAAATATCGTCATAAGTCATTTCTATTAAACTAATCATACTTTTTATATTTTTAACGTTAAGTTCAGATAATTTTACATCTAAAACACGTATTTACAATACATTTGGGTGAATAAAAAAAATAGAAAAAAAATTTGGGAAAAAATTTGGTAAAAAATTGTGATAATTCCGCTAAATATCGTTTAAAGTCATTTGTATTGAACTAATCATACTTTTTATATTTTTATCGTTAATTTCACGTAATTTAACATCTAAAACACGTCTTTACAATACATTTGGGTGAATATAAAAGGTCGTAAAAAAATTTTGAAAAACAGGTGATGATTCCGCTAAATATCGTCTTAAGTCATTTCTATTAAACTAATCATACTTTTTATATTTTTAACGTTAAGTTCAGATAATTTTACATCTAAAACACGTATTTACAATACATTTGGGTGAATAAAAAAAATAGAAAAAAAATTTGGGAAAAAATTTGGTATAAAATGGTGATAATTCCGCTAAATATCGTTTAAAGTCATTTTTATTGAACTAATCATACTTTTTATATTTTTATCGTTAATTTCACGTAATTTAACATCTAAAACACGTCTTTACAATACATTTGGGTGAATATAAAAGGTCGTAAAAAAATTTTGAAAAAAATTTGGTAAAAAATGGTGATGAATCCGCTAAATATCGTCTTAAGTCATTTTTATTAAACTAATCATACTTTTTATATTTTTAACGTTAAGTTCACATTATTTTACATCTAAAACACGTCTTTACAATACATTTGGGTGAATATAAAAGGTCGTAAAAAAATTTTGAATAACAGGTGATGAATCTGCTAAATATTGTCTTAAGTCATTTCTATTAAACTAATCATACTTTTTATATTTTTAACGTTAAGTTCACATTATTTTACATCTTAAACACGTATTTACAATACATTTGGGTGAAAACAAAAAATAGAAAAAAAATTTGGGAAAAAATTTGGTAAAAAATGGTGATAATTCCGCTAAATATCGTTTAAAGTCATTTGTATTGAACTAATCATACTTTTTATATTTTTATCGTTAAGTTAACATAATTTTACATCTAAAACACGTCTTTACAATACATTTGGGTGATTAAAAAAAATAGAAAAAAAATTTGGGAAAAAATTTGGTAAAAAATGGTGTTAATTCCGCTATATATCGTTTAAAGTCATTTGTATTGAACTAATCATACTTTTTATATTTTTATCGTTAAGTTAACATAATTTTACATCTAAAACACGTCTTTACAATACATTTGGGTGAATATAAAACGTCGTAAAAAAATTTTGAAAAACAGGTGATGAATCCGCTAAATATCGTCTTAAGTCATTTCTATTAAACTAATTATACTTTTTGTATTTTTAACGTTAAGTTCACATTATTTTACATCTAAAACACGTCTTTACAATACATTTGGGTGAATATAAAAGGTCGTAAAAAAATTTTGAAAAACAGGTTATGATTCCGCTAAATATCGTCATAAGTCATTTCTATTAAACTAATCATACTTTTTATATTTTTAACGTTAAGTTCAGATAATTTTACATCTAAAACACGTATTTACAATACATTTGGGTGAATAAAAAAAATAGAAAAAAAATTTGGGAAAAAATTTGGTAAAAAATTGTGATAATTCCGCTAAATATCGTTTAAAGTCATTTGTATTGAACTAATCATACTTTTTATATTTTTATCGTTAATTTCACGTAATTTAACATCTAAAACACGTCTTTACAATACATTTGGGTGAATATAAAAGGTCGTAAAAAAATTTTGAAAAACAGGTGATGATTCCGCTAAATATCGTCTTAAGTCATTTCTATTAAACTAATCATACTTTTTATATTTTTAACGTTAAGTTCAGATAATTTTACATCTTAAACACGTATTTACAATACATTTGGGTGAAAACAAAAAATAGAAAAAAAATTTGGGAAAAAATTTGGTAAAAAATGGTGATAATTCCGCTAAATATCGTTTAAAGTCATTTGTATTGAACTAATCATACTATTTATATTTTTAACGTTAAGATCACATTATTTTACATCTAAAACACGTCTTTACAATACATTTGGGTGAATATAAAACGTCGTAAAAAAATTTTGAAAAACAGGTGATGAATCCGCTAAATATCGTCTTAAGTCATTTCTATTAAACTAATCATACTTTTTATATTTTTAACGTTAAGTTCAGATAATTTTACATCTAAAACACGTATTTACAATACATTTGGGTGAATAAAAAAAATAGAAAAAAAATTTGGGAAAAAATTTGGTATAAAATGGTGATAATTCCGCTAAATATCGTTTAAAGTCATTTGTATTGAACTAATCATACTTTTTATATTTTTATCGTTAAGTTAACATAATTTTACATCTAAAACACGTCTTTACAATACATTTGGGTGAATATAAAGGTCGTAAAAAAATTTTGAAAAACAGGTGATGATTCCGCTAAATATCGTCATAAGTCATTTCTATTAAACTAATCATACTTTTTATATTTTTAACGTTAAGTTCACATTATTTTACATCTAAAACACGTATTTACAATACATTTGGGTGAATAAATAAAATAGAAAATAAATTTGGGAAAAAATTTGGTAAAAAATGGTGATAATTCCGCTAAATATCGTTTAAAGACATTTGTATTGAACTAATCATGCTTTTTATATTTTTAACGTTATGTTCAGATAATTTTACATCTAAAACACGTCTTTACAATACATTTGGGTGAATATAAAAGGTCGTAAAAAAATTTTGAAAAACAGGTGATGAATCCGCTAAATATCGTCTTAAGTCATTTCTATTAAACTAATCATAATTTTTATATTTTTAACGTTAAGTTCAGATAATTTTACATCTAAAACACGTATTTACAATACATTTGGGTGAATAAAAAAAATAGAAAAAAAATTTGGGAAAAAATTTGGTATAAAATGGTGATAATTCCGCTAAATATCGTTTAAAGTCATTTTTATTGAACTAATCATACTTTTTATATTTTTATCGTTAATTTCACGTAATTTAACATCTAAAACACGTCTTTACAATACATTTGGGTGAATATAAAGGTCGTAAAAAAATTTTGAAAAACAGGTGATGATTCCGCTAAATATCGTCATAAGTCATTTCTATTAAACTAATCATACTTTTTATATTTTTAACGTTAAGTTCACATTATTTTACATCTAAAACACGCATTTACAATACATTTGTGTGAATACAAAAAATAGAAAAAAAATTTGGTAAAAAATGGTGATGAATCCGCTAAATATCGTCTTAAGTCATTTTTATTAAACTAATCATACTTTTTATATTTTTATCGTTAAGTTAACATAATTTTACATCTAAAACACGTCTTTACAATACATTTGGGTGAATATAAAACGTCGTAAAAAAATTTTGAAAAACAGGTGATGATTCCGCTAAATATCGTCTTAAGTCATTTCTATTAAACTAATCATACTTTTTATATTTTTAACGTTAAGTTCACATTATTTTACATCTAAAACACGTATTTACAATACATTTGGGTGAATACAAAAAATAGAAAAAAAATTTGGGAAAAAATTTGGTAAAAAATGGTGATGAATCCGCTAAATATCGTCTTAAGTCATTTCTATTAAACTAATCATACTTTTTATATTTTTAACGTTAAGTTCAGATAATTTTACATCTAAAACACGTATTTACAATACATTTGGGTGATTAAAAAAAATAGAAAAAAAATTTGGGAAAAAATTTGGTAAAAAATGGTGTTAATTCCGCTATATATCGTTTAAAGTCATTTGTATTGAACTAATCATACTTTTTATATTTTTATCGTTAAGTTAACATAATTTTACATCTAAAACACGTCTTTACAATACATTTGGGTGAATATAAAACGTCGTAAAAAAATTTTGAAAAACAGGTGATGAATCCGCTAAATATCGTCTTAAGTAATTTCTATTAAACTAATTATACTTTTTATATTTTTAACGTTAAGTTCACATTATTTTACATCTAAAACACGTCTTTACAATACATTTGGGTGAATATAAAAGGTCGTAAAAAAATTTTGAAAAACAGGTTATGATTCCGCTAAATATCGTCATAAGTCATTTCTATTAAACTAATCATACTTTTTATATTTTTAACGTTAAGTTCAGATAATTTTACATCTAAAACACGTATTTACAATACATTTGGGTGAATAAAAAAAATAGAAAAAAAATTTGGGAAAAAATTTGGTAAAAAATTGTGATAATTCCGCTAAATATCGTTTAAAGTCATTTGTATTGAACTAATCATACTTTTTATATTTTTATCGTTAATTTCACGTAATTTAACATCTAAAACACGTCTTTACAATACATTTGGGTGAATATAAAAGGTCGTAAAAAAATTTTGAAAAACAGGTGATGATTCCGCTAAATATCGTCTTAAGTCATTTCTATTAAACTAATCATACTTTTTATATTTTTAACGTTAAGTTCAGATAATTTTACATCTAAAACACGTATTTACAATACATTTGGGTGAATAAAAAAAATAGAAAAAAAATTTGGGAAAAAATTTGGTATAAAATGGTGATAATTCCGCTAAATATCGTTTAAAGTCATTTGTATTGAACTAATCATACTTTTTATATTTTTATCGTTAAGTTAACATAATTTTACATCTAAAACACGTCTTTACAATACATTTGGGTGAATATAAAGGTCGTAAAAAAATTTTGAAAAACAGGTGATGATTCCGCTAAATATCGTCATAAGTCATTTCTATTAAACTAATCATACTTTTTATATTTTTAACGTTAAGTTCACATTATTTTACATCTAAAACACGTATTTACAATACATTTGGGTGAATAAATAAAATAGAAAATAAATTTGGGAAAAAATTTGGTAAAAAATGGTGATAATTCCGCTAAATATCGTTTAAAGACATTTGTATTGAACTAATCATGCTTTTTATATTTTTAACGTTATGTTCAGATAATTTTACATCTAAAACACGTCTTTACAATACATTTGGGTGAATATAAGAGGTCGTAAAAAAATTTTGAAAAACAGGTGATGAATCCGCTAAATATCGTCTTAAGTCATTTCTATTAAACTAATCATAATTTTTATATTTTTAACGTTAAGTTCAGATAATTTTACATCTAAAACACGTATTTACAATACATTTGGGTGAATAAAAAAAATAGAAAAAAAATTTGGGAAAAAATTTGGTATAAAATGGTGATAATTCCGCTAAATATCGTTTAAAGTCATTTTTATTGAACTAATCATACTTTTTATATTTTTATCGTTAATTTCACGTAATTTAACATCTAAAACACGTCTTTACAATACATTTGGGTGAATATAAAAGGTCGTAAAAAAATTTTGAAAAACAGGTGATGATTCCGCTAAATATCGTCTTAAGTCATTTCTATTAAACTAATCATACTTTTTATATTTTTAACGTTAAGTTCACATTATTTTACATCTAAAACACGTATTTACAATACATTTGGGTGAAAACAAAAAATAGAAAAAAAATTTGGGAAAAAAATTGGTAAAAAATGGTGATAATTCCGCAAAGTATCGTTTAAAGTCATTTGTATTGAACTAATCATACTATTTATATTTTTAACGTTAAGATCACATTATTTTACATCTAAAACACGTCTTTACAATACATTTGGGTGAATATAAAACGTCGTAAAAAAATTTTGAAAAACAGGTGATGAATCCGCTAAATATCGTCTTAAGTCATTTCTATTAAACTAATCATACTTTTTATATTTTTAACGTTAAGTTCAGATAATTTTACATCTAAAACACGTATTTACAATACATTTGGGTGAATAAAAAAAATAGAAAAAAAATTTGGGAAAAAATTTGGTATAAAATGGTGATAATTCCGCTAAATATCGTTTAAAGTCATTTGTATTGAACTAATCATACTTTTTATATTTTTATCGTTAAGTTAACATAATTTTACATCTAAAACACGTCTTTACAATACATTTGGGTGAATATAAAGGTCGTAAAAAAATTTTGAAAAACAGGTGATGATTCCGCTAAATATCGTCATAAGTCATTTCTATTAAACTAATCATACTTTTTATATTTTTAACGTTAAGTTCACATTATTTTACATCTAAAACACGTATTTACAATACATTTGGGTGAATAAATAAAATAGAAAATAAATTTGGGAAAAAATTTGGTAAAAAATGGTGATAATTCCGCTAAATATTGTTTAAAGACATTTGTATTGAACTAATCATGCTTTTTATATTTTTAACGTTATGTTCAGATAATTTTACATCTAAAACACGTCTTTACAATACATTTGGGTGAATATAAAAGGTCGTAAAAAAATTTTGAAAAACAGGTGATGAATCCGCTAAATATCGTCTTAAGTCATTTCTATTAAACTAATCATAATTTTTATATTTTTAACGTTAAGTTCAGATAATTTTACATCTAAAACACGTATTTACAATACATTTGGGTGAATAAAAAAAATAGAAAAAAAATTTGGGAAAAAATTTGGTATAAAATGGTGATAATTCCGCTAAATATCGTTTAAAGTCATTTTTATTGAACTAATCATACTTTTTATATTTTTATCGTTAATTTCACGTAATTTAACATCTAAAACACGTCTTTACAATACATTTGGGTGAATATAAAAGGTCGTAAAAAAATTTTGAAAAACAGGTGATGAATCCGCTAAATATCGTCTTAAGTCATTTCTATTAAACTAATCATACTTTTTATATTTTTAACGTTAAGTTCAGATAATTTTACATCTAAAACACGTCTTTACAATACATTTGGGTGAATATAAAAGGTCGTAAAAAAATTTTGAAAAACAGGTTATGATTCCGCTAAATATCGTCATAAGTCATTTCTATTAAACTAATCATACTTTTTATATTTTTAACGTTAAGTTCAGATAATTTTACATCTAAAACACGTATTTACAATACATTTGGGTGAATAAAAAAAATAGAAAAAAAATTTGGGAAAAAATTTGGTAAAAAATTGTGATAATTCCGCTAAATATCGTTTAAAGTCATTTGTATTGAACTAATCATACTTTTTATATTTTTATCGTTAATTTCACGTAATTTAACATCTAAAACACGTCTTTACAATACATTTGGGTGAATATAAAAGGTCGTAAAAAAATTTTGAAAAACAGGTGATGATTCCGCTAAATATCGTCTTAAGTCATTTCTATTAAACTAATCATACTTTTTATATTTTTAACGTTAAGTTCAGATAATTTTACATCTAAAACACGTATTTACAATACATTTGGGTGAATAAAAAAAATAGAAAAAAAATTTGGGAAAAAATTTGGTATAAAATGGTGATAATTCCGCTAAATATCGTTTAAAGTCATTTGTATTGAACTAATCATACTTTTTATATTTTTATCGTTAAGTTAACATAATTTTACATCTAAAACACGTCTTTACAATACATTTGGGTGAATATAAAGGTCGTAAAAAAATTTTGAAAAACAGGTGATGATTCCGCTAAATATCGTCATAAGTCATTTCTATTAAACTAATCATACTTTTTATATTTTTAACGTTAAGTTCACATTATTTTACATCTAAAACACGTATTTACAATACATTTGGGTGAATAAATAAAATAGAAAAAAAATTTGGGAAAAAATTTGGTATAAAATGGTGATAATTCCGCTAAATATCGTTTAAAGTCATTTTTATTGAACTAATCATACTTTTTATATTTTTATCGTTAATTTCACGTAATTTAACATCTAAAACACGTCTTTACAATACATTTGGGTGAACATAAAAGGTCGTAAAAAAATTTTGAAAAACAGGTGATGATTCCGCTAAATATCGTCTTAAGTCATTTCTATTAAACTAATCATACTTTTTATATTTTTAACGTTAAGTTCACATTATTTTACATCTAAAACACGTATTTACAATACATTTGGGTGAATACAAAAAATAGAAAAAAAATTTGGGAAAAAATTTGGTAAAAAATGGTGATGAATCCGCTAAATATCGTCTTAAGTCATTTCTATTAAACTAATCATACTTTTTATATTTTTAACGTTAAGTTCAGATAATTTTACATCTAAAACACGTATTTACAATACATTTGGGTGATTAAAAAAAATAGAAAAAAAATTTGGGAAAAAATTTGGTAAAAAATGGTGTTAATTCCGCTATATATCGTTTAAAGTCATTTGTATTGAACTAATCATACTTTTTATATTTTTATCGTTAAGTTAACATAATTTTACATCTAAAACACGTCTTTACAATACATTTGGGTGAATATAAAACGTCGTAAAAAAATTTTGAAAAACAGGTGATGAATCCGCTAAATATCGTCTTAAGTCATTTCTATTAAACTAATCATACTTTTTATATTTTTAACGTTAAGTTCACATTATTTTACATCTAAAACACGTCTTTACAATACATTTGGGTGAATATAAAAGGTCGTAAAAAAATTTTGAAAAACAGGTGATGAATCCGCTAAATATCGTCTTAAGTCATTTCTATTAAACTAATCATACTTTTTATATTTTTAACGTTAAGTTCAGATAATTTTACATCTAAAACACGTCTTTACAATACATTTGGGTGAATATAAAAGGTCGTAAAAAAATTTTGAAAAACAGGTTATGATTCCGCTAAATATCGTCATAAGTCATTTCTATTAAACTAATCATACTTTTTATATTTTTAACGTTAAGTTCAGATAATTTTACATCTAAAACACGTATTTACAATACATTTGGGTGAATAAAAAAAATAGAAAAAAAATTTGGTAAAAAATGGTGATAATTCCACTAAATATCGTTTAAAGTCATTAGTATTGAACTAATCATACTTTTTATATTTTTATCGTTAAGTTAACATAATTTTACATCTAAAACACGTCTTTACAATACATTTGGGTGAATATAAAAGGTCGTAAAAAAATTTTGAAAAACAGGTGATGATTCCGCTAAATATCGTCATAAGTCATTTCTATTAAACTAATCATACTTTTTATATTTTTAACGTTAAGATCACATTATTTTACATCTAAAACACGTATTTACAATACATTTGGGTGAATACAAAAAATAGAAAAAAAATTGGGGAAAAAATTTGGTAAAAAATGGTGATAATTCCGCTAAATATCGTTTAAAGTCATTTGTATTGAACTAATCATACTTTTTATATTTTTATCGTTAAGTTCACATAATTATACATCTAAAACACGTCTTTACAATACATTTGGGTGAATATAAAAGGTCGTAAAAAAATTTTGAAAAACAGGTGATGAATCCGCTAAATATCGTCTTAAGTCATTTCTATTAAACTAATCATACTTTTTATATTTTTAACGTTAAGTTCAGATAATTTTACATCTAAAACACATCTTTACAATACATTTGGGTGAATATAAAAGGTCGTAAAAAAATTTTGAAAAACAGGTTATGATTCCGCTAAATATCGTCATAAGTCATTTCTATTAAACTAATCATACTTTTTATATTTTTAACGTTAAGTTCAGATAATTTTACATCTAAAACACGTATTTACAATACATTTGGGTGAATAAAAAAAAATAGAAAAAAAATTTGGGAAAAAATTTGGTAAAAAATGGTGATAATTCCGCTAAATATCGTTTAAAGTCATTTGTATTGAACTAATCATACTTTTTATATTTTTATCGTTAAGTTCACAGAATTTTACATCTAAAACACTTCTTTACAATACATTTGGGAGAATATAAAAGGTCGTAAAAAAATTTTGAAAAACAGGTGATGAATCCGCTAAATATCGTCATAAGTCATTTCTATTAAACTAATCATACTTTTTATATTTTTAACGTTAAGATCACATTATTTTACATCTAAAACACGTATTTACAATACATTTGGGTGAATAAAAAAAATAGAAAAAAAATTTGGGAAAAAATTTGGTAAAAAATTGTGATAATTCCGCTAAATATCGTTTAAAGACATTTGTATTGAACTAATCATGCTTTTTATATTTTTATCGTTAAGTTAACATAATTTTACATCTAAAACACGTCTTTACAATATATTTGGGTGAATATAAAACGTCGTAATAAAATTTTGAAAAACAGGTGATGAATCCGCTAAATATCGTCTTAAGTCATTTCTATTAAACTAATCATACTTTTTATATTTTTAACGTTATGTTCAGATAATTTTACATCTAAAACACGTCTTTACAATACATTTGGGTGAATATAAAAGGTCGTAAAAAAATTTTGAAAAACAGGTGATGATTCCGCTAAATATCGTCATAAGTCATTTCTATTAAACTAATCATACTTTTTATATTTTTAACGTTAAGATCACATTATTTTACATCTAAACCACGTATTTACAATACATTTGGGTGAATACAAAAAACAGAAAAAAAATTGGGGAAAAAATTTGGTAAAAAATGGTGATAATTCCGCTTAATATCGTTTAAAGTCATTTGTATTGAACTAATCATACTTTTTATATTTTTAACGTTAAGTTCAGATAATTTTACATCTAAAACACGTCTTTACAATACATTTGGGTGAATATAAAAGGTCGTAAAAAAATTTTGAAAAACAGGTTATGATTCCGCTAAATATCGTCATAAGTCATTTCTATTAAACTAATCATACTTTTTATATTTTTAACGTTAAGTTCAGATAATTTTACATCTAAAACACGTATTTACAATACATTTGGGTGAATAAAAAAAATAGAAAAAAAATTTGGGAAAAAATTTGGTAAAAAATTGTGATAATTCCGCTAAATATCGTTTAAAGTCATTTGTATTGAACTAATCATACTTTTTATATTTTTATCGTTAATTTCACGTAATTTAACATCTAAAACACGTCTTTACAATACATTTGGGTGAATATAAAAGGTCGTAAAAAAATTTTGAAAAACAGGTGATGATTCCGCTAAATATCGTCTTAAGTCATTTCTATTAAACTAATCATACTTTTTATATTTTTAACGTTAAGTTCAGATAATTTTACATCTAAAACACGTATTTACAATACATTTGGGTGAATAAAAAAAATAGAAAAAAAATTTGGGAAAAAATTTGGTATAAAATGGTGATAATTCCGCTAAATATCGTTTAAAGTCATTTGTATTGAACTAATCATACTTTTTATATTTTTATCGTTAAGTTAACATAATTTTACATCTAAAACACGTCTTTACAATACATTTGGGTGAATATAAAGGTCGTAAAAAAATTTTGAAAAACAGGTGATGAATCCGCTAAATATCGTCTTAAGTCATTTCTATTAAACTAATCATAATTTTTATATTTTTAACGTTAAGTTCAGATAATTTTACATCTAAAACACGTATTTACAATACATTTGGGTGAATAAAAAAAATAGAAAAAAAATTTGGGAAAAAATTTGGTATAAAATGGTGATAATTCCGCTAAATATCGTTTAAAGTCATTTTTATTGAACTAATCATACTTTTTATATTTTTATCGTTAATTTCACGTAATTTAACATCTAAAACACGTCTTTACAATACATTTGGGTGAACATAAAAGGTCGTAAAAAAATTTTGAAAAACAGGTGATGATTCCGCTAAATATCGTCTTAAGTCATTTCTATTAAACTAATCATACTTTTTATATTTTTAACGTTAAGTTCACATTATTTTACATCTAAAACACGTATTTACAATACATTTGGGTGAATACAAAAAATAGAAAAAAAATTTGGGAAAAAATTTGGTAAAAAATGGTGATGAATCCGCTAAATATCGTCTTAAGTCATTTCTATTAAACTAATCATACTTTTTATATTTTTAACGTTAAGTTCAGATAATTTTACATCTAAAACACGTATTTACAATACATTTGGGTGATTAAAAAAAATAGAAAAAAAATTTGGGAAAAAATTTGGTAAAAAATGGTGTTAATTCCGCTATATATCGTTTAAAGTCATTTGTATTGAACTAATCATACTTTTTATATTTTTATCGTTAAGTTAACATAATTTTACATCTAAAACACGTCTTTACAATACATTTGGGTGAATATAAAACGTCGTAAAAAAATTTTGAAAAACAGGTGATGAATCCGCTAAATATCGTCTTAAGTCATTTCTATTAAACTAATCATACTTTTTATATTTTTAACGTTAAGTTCACATTATTTTACATCTAAAACACGTCTTTACAATACATTTGGGTGAATATAAAAGGTCGTAAAAAAATTTTGAAAAACAGGTGATGAATCCGCTAAATATCGTCTTAAGTCATTTCTATTAAACTAATCATACTTTTTATATTTTTAACGTTAAGTTCAGATAATTTTACATCTAAAACACGTCTTTACAATACATTTGGGTGAATATAAAAGGTCGTAAAAAAATTTTGAAAAACAGGTTATGATTCCGCTAAATATCGTCATAAGTCATTTCTATTAAACTAATCATACTTTTTATATTTTTAACGTTAAGTTCAGATAATTTTACATCTAAAACACGTATTTACAATACATTTGGGTGAATAAAAAAAATAGAAAAAAAATTTGGTAAAAAATGGTGATAATTCCACTAAATATCGTTTAAAGTCATTAGTATTGAACTAATCATACTTTTTATATTTTTATCGTTAAGTTAACATAATTTTACATCTAAAACACGTCTTTACAATACATTTGGGTGAATATAAAAGGTCGTAAAAAAATTTTGAAAAACAGGTGATGATTCCGCTAAATATCGTCATAAGTCATTTCTATTAAACTAATCATACTTTTTATATTTTTAACGTTAAGATCACATTATTTTACATCTAAAACACGTATTTACAATACATTTGGGTGAATACAAAAAATAGAAAAAAAATTGGGGAAAAAATTTGGTAAAAAATGGTGATAATTCCGCTAAATATCGTTTAAAGTCATTTGTATTGAACTAATCATACTTTTTATATTTTTATCGTTAAGTTCACATAATTATACATCTAAAACACGTCTTTACAATACATTTGGGTGAATATAAAAGGTCGTAAAAAAATTTTGAAAAACAGGTGATGAATCCGCTAAATATCGTCTTAAGTCATTTCTATTAAACTAATCATACTTTTTATATTTTTAACGTTAAGTTCAGATAATTTTACATCTAAAACACATCTTTACAATACATTTGGGTGAATATAAAAGGTCGTAAAAAAATTTTGAAAAACAGGTTATGATTCCGCTAAATATCGTCATAAGTCATTTCTATTAAACTAATCATACTTTTTATATTTTTAACGTTAAGTTCAGATAATTTTACATCTAAAACACGTATTTACAATACATTTGGGTGAATAAAAAAAAATAGAAAAAAAATTTGGGAAAAAATTTGGTAAAAAATGGTGATAATTCCGCTAAATATCGTTTAAAGTCATTTGTATTGAACTAATCATACTTTTTATATTTTTATCGTTAAGTTCACAGAATTTTACATCTAAAACACTTCTTTACAATACATTTGGGAGAATATAAAAGGTCGTAAAAAAATTTTGAAAAACAGGTGATGAATCCGCTAAATATCGTCATAAGTCATTTCTATTAAACTAATCATACTTTTTATATTTTTAACGTTAAGATCACATTATTTTACATCTAAAACACGTATTTACAATACATTTGGGTGAATAAAAAAAATAGAAAAAAAATTTGGGAAAAAATTTGGTAAAAAATTGTGATAATTCCGCTAAATATCGTTTAAAGACATTTGTATTGAACTAATCATGCTTTTTATATTTTTATCGTTAAGTTAACATAATTTTACATCTAAAACACGTCTTTACAATATATTTGGGTGAATATAAAACGTCGTAATAAAATTTTGAAAAACAGGTGATGAATCCGCTAAATATCGTCTTAAGTCATTTCTATTAAACTAATCATACTTTTTATATTTTTAACGTTATGTTCAGATAATTTTACATCTAAAACACGTCTTTACAATACATTTGGGTGAATATAAAAGGTCGTAAAAAAATTTTGAAAAACAGGTGATGATTCCGCTAAATATCGTCATAAGTCATTTCTATTAAACTAATCATACTTTTTATATTTTTAACGTTAAGATCACATTATTTTACATCTAAATCACGTATTTACAATACATTTGGGTGAATACAAAAAACAGAAAAAAAATTGGGGAAAAAATTTGGTAAAAAATGGTGATAATTCCGCTTAATATCGTTTAAAGTCATTTGTATTGAACTAATCATACTTTTTATATTTTTATCGTTAAGTTCACATAATTATACATCTAAAACACGTCTTTACAATACATTTGGGTGAATTTAAAAGGTCGTAAAAAAATTTTGAAAAACAGGTGATGAATCCGCTAAATATCGTCTTAAGTCATTTCTATTAAACTAATCATACTTTTTATATTTTTAACGTTAAGTTCAGAAAATTTTACATCTAAAACACGTCTTTACAATACATTTGGGTGAATATAAAAGGTCGTAAAAAAATTTTGAAAAACAGGTTATGATTCCGCTAAATATCGTCATAAGTCATTTCTATTAAACTAATCATACTTTTTATATTTTTAACGTTAAGTTCAGATAAGTTTACATCTAAAACACGTATTTACAATACATTTGGGTGAATAAAAAAAATAGAAAAAAAATTTGGGAAAAAATTTGGTAAAAAATGGTGATAATTCCGCTAAATATCGTTTAAAGTCATTTGTATTGAACTAATCATACTTTTTATATTTTTATCGTTAAGTTCACATAATTATACATCTAAAACACGTCTTTACAATACATTTGGGTGAATATAAAAGGTCGTAAAAAAATTTTGAAAAACAGGTGATGAATCCGCTAAATATCGTCTTAAGTCATTTCTATTAAACTAATCATACTTTTTATATTTTTAACGTTAAGTTCAGATAATTTTACATCTAAAACACGTCTTTACAATACATTTGGGTGAATATAAAAGGTCGTAAAAAAATTTTGAAAAACAGGTTATGATTCCGCTAAATATCGTCATAAGTCATTTCTATTAAACTAATCATACTTTTTATATTTTTAACGTTAAGTTCAGATAAGTTTACATCTAAAACACGTATTTACAATACATTTGGGTGAATAAAAAAAATAGAAAAAAATTTGGGAAAAAATTTGGTAAAAAATGGTGATAATTCCGCTAAATATCGTTTAAAGTCATTTGTATTGAACTAATCATACTTTTTATATTTTTATCGTTAATTTCACGTAATTTAACATCTAAAACACGTCTTTACAATACATTTGGGTGAATATAAAAGGTCGTAAAAAAATTTTGAAAAACAGGTGATGATTCCGCTAAATATAGTCTTAAGTCATTTCTATTAAACTAATCATACTTTTTATATTTTTAACGTTAAGTTCACATTATTTTACATCTAAAACACGTATTTACAATACATTTGGGTGAATACAAAAAATAGAAAAAAAATTTGGGAAAAAATTTGGTAAAAAATGGTGATGAATCCGCTAAATATCGTCTTAAGTCATTTCTATTAAACTAATCATACTTTTTATATTTTTAACGTTAAGTTCAGATAATTTTACATCTAAAACACGTATTTACAATACATTTGGGTGAATAAAAAAAATAGAAAAAAAATTGGGGAAAAAATTTGGTAAAAAATGGTGATAATTCCGCTAAATATCGTCTTAAGTCATTTCTATTAAACTAATCATACTTTTTTTATTTTTAACGTTAAGTTCACATTATTTTACATCTAAAACACGTATTTACAATACATTTGGGTGAATATAAAAGGTCGTAAAAAAATTTTGAAAAACAGGTGATGAATCCGCTAAATATCGTCTTAAGTCATTTCTATTAAACTAATCATACTTTTTATATTTTTAACGTTAAGTTCAGATAATTTTACATCTAAAACACGTCTTTACAATACATTTGGGTGAATATAAAAGGTCGTAAAAAAATTTTGAAAAACAGGTTATGATTCCGCTAAATATCGTCATAAGTCATTTCTATTAAACTAATCATACTTTTTATATTTTTAACGTTAAGTTCAGATAATTTTACATCTAAAACACGTATTTACAATACATTTGGGTGTATAAAAAAAATAGAAAAAAAATTTGGGAAAAAATTTGGTAAAAAATGGTGATAATTCCGCTAAATATCGTTTAAAGTCATTTGTATTGAACTAATCATACTTTTTATATTTTTATCGTTAAGTTCACAGAATTTTACATCTAAAACACCTCTTTACAATACATTTGGGTGAATATAAAAGGTCGTAAAAAAATTTTGAAAAACAGGTGATGAATCCGCTAAATATCGTCATAAGTCATTTCTATTAAACTAATCATACTTTTTATATTTTTAACGTTAAGATCACATTATTTTACATCTAAAACACGTATTTACAATACATTTGGGTGAATAAAAAAAATAGAAAAAAAATTTGGGAAAAAATTTGGTAAAAAATGGTGATAATTCCGCTAAATATCGTTTAAAGACATTTGTATTGAACTAATCATGCTTTTTATATTTTTATCTTTAAGTTAACATAATTTTACATCTAAAACACGTCTTTACAATACATTTGGGTGAATATTAAACGTCGTAATAAAATTTTGAAAAACAGGTGATGAATCCGCTAAATATCGTCTTAAGTCATTTCTATTAAACTAATCATACTTTTTATATTTTTAACGTTATGTTCAGATAATTTTACATCTAAAACACGTATTTACAATACATTTGGGTGAATAAAAAAAATAGAAAAAAAATTTGGGAAAAAATTTGGTAAAAAATGGTGATAATTCCGCTAAATATCGTTTAAAGACATTTGTATTGAACTAATCATGCTTTTTATATTTTTATCTTTAAGTTAACATAATTTTACATCTAAAACACGTCTTTACAATACATTTGGGTGAATATAAAACGTCGTAAAAAAATTTTGAAAAACAGGTTATGATTCCGCTAAATATCGTCATAAGTCATTTCTATTAAACTAATCATACTTTTTATATTTTTAACGTTAAGTTCAGATAAGTTTACATCTAAAACACGTATTTACAATACATTTGGGTGAATAAAAAAAATAGAAAAAAAATTTGGGAAAAAATTTGGTAAAAAATGGTGATAATTCCGCTAAATATCGTTTAAAGTCATTTGTATTGAACTAATCATACTTTTTATATTTTTATCGTTAATTTCACGTAATTTAACATCTAAAACACGTCTTTACAATACATTTGGGTGAATATAAAAGGTCGTAAAAAAATTTTGAAAAACAGGTGATGATTCCGCTAAATATAGTCTTAAGTCATTTCTATTAAACTAATCATACTTTTTATATTTTTAACGTTAAGATCACATTATTTTACATCTAAAACACGTATTTACAATACATTTGGGTGAATACAAAAAATAGAAAAAAAATTGGGGAAAAAATTTGGTAAAAAATGGTGATAATTCCGCTAAATATCGTTTAAAGTCATTTGTATTGAACTAATCATACTTTTTATATTTTTATCGTTAAGTTCACATAATTATACATCTAAAACACGTCTTTACAATACATTTGGGTGAATATAAAAGGTCGTAAAAAAATTTTGAAAAACAGGTGATGAATCCGCTAAATATCGTCTTAAGTCATTTCTATTAAACTAATCATACTTTTTATATTTTTAACGTTAAGTTCAGATAATTTTACATCTAAAACACATCTTTACAATACATTTGGGTGAATATAAAAGGTCGTAAAAAAATTTTGAAAAACAGGTTATGATTCCGCTAAATATCGTCATAAGTCATTTCTATTAAACTAATCATACTTTTTATATTTTTAACGTTAAGTTCAGATAATTTTACATCTAAAACACGTATTTACAATACATTTGGGTGAATAAAAAAAAATAGAAAAAAAATTTGGGAAAAAATTTGGTAAAAAATGGTGATAATTCCGCTAAATATCGTTTAAAGTCATTTGTATTGAACTAATCATACTTTTTATATTTTTATCGTTAAGTTCACAGAATTTTACATCTAAAACACTTCTTTACAATACATTTGGGAGAATATAAAAGGTCGTAAAAAAATTTTGAAAAACAGGTGATGAATCCGCTAAATATCGTCATAAGTCATTTCTATTAAACTAATCATACTTTTTATATTTTTAACGTTAAGATCACATTATTTTACATCTAAAACACGTATTTACAATACATTTGGGTGAATAAAAAAAATAGAAAAAAAATTTGGGAAAAAATTTGGTAAAAAATTGTGATAATTCCGCTAAATATCGTTTAAAGACATTTGTATTGAACTAATCATGCTTTTTATATTTTTATCGTTAAGTTAACATAATTTTACATCTAAAACACGTCTTTACAATATATTTGGGTGAATATAAAACGTCGTAATAAAATTTTGAAAAACAGGTGATGAATCCGCTAAATATCGTCTTAAGTCATTTCTATTAAACTAATCATACTTTTTATATTTTTAACGTTATGTTCAGATAATTTTACATCTAAAACACGTCTTTACAATACATTTGGGTGAATATAAAAGGTCGTAAAAAAATTTTGAAAAACAGGTGATGATTCCGCTAAATATCGTCATAAGTCATTTCTATTAAACTAATCATACTTTTTATATTTTTAACGTTAAGATCACATTATTTTACATCTAAACCACGTATTTACAATACATTTGGGTGAATACAAAAAACAGAAAAAAAATTGGGGAAAAAATTTGGTAAAAAATGGTGATAATTCCGCTTAATATCGTTTAAAGTCATTTGTATTGAACTAATCATACTTTTTATATTTTTATCGTTAAGTTCACATAATTATACATCTAAAACACGTCTTTACAATACATTTGGGTGAATTTAAAAGGTCGTAAAAAAATTTTGAAAAACAGGTGATGAATCCGCTAAATATCGTCTTAAGTCATTTCTATTAAACTAATCATACTTTTTATATTTTTAACGTTAAGTTCAGAAAATTTTACATCTAAAACACGTCTTTACAATACATTTGGGTGAATATAAAAGGTCGTAAAAAAATTTTGAAAAACAGGTTATGATTCCGCTAAATATCGTCATAAGTCATTTCTATTAAACTAATCATACTTTTTATATTTTTAACGTTAAGTTCAGATAAGTTTACATCTAAAACACGTATTTACAATACATTTGGGTGAATAAAAAAAATAGAAAAAAAATTTGGGAAAAAATTTGGTAAAAAATGGTGATAATTCCGCTAAATATCGTTTAAAGTCATTTGTATTGAACTAATCATACTTTTTATATTTTTATCGTTAAGTTCACATAATTATACATCTAAAACACGTCTTTACAATACATTTGGGTGAATATAAAAGGTCGTAAAAAAATTTTGAAAAACAGGTGATGAATCCGCTAAATATCGTCTTAAGTCATTTCTATTAAACTAATCATACTTTTTATATTTTTAACGTTAAGTTCAGATAATTTTACATCTAAAACACGTCTTTACAATACATTTGGGTGAATATAAAAGGTCGTAAAAAAATTTTGAAAAACAGGTTATGATTCCGCTAAATATCGTCATAAGTCATTTCTATTAAACTAATCATACTTTTTATATTTTTAACGTTAAGTTCAGATAAGTTTACATCTAAAACACGTATTTACAATACATTTGGGTGAATAAAAAAAATAGAAAAAAATTTGGGAAAAAATTTGGTAAAAAATGGTGATAATTCCGCTAAATATCGTTTAAAGTCATTTGTATTGAACTAATCATACTTTTTATATTTTTATCGTTAATTTCACGTAATTTAACATCTAAAACACGTCTTTACAATACATTTGGGTGAATATAAAAGGTCGTAAAAAAATTTTGAAAAACAGGTGATGATTCCGCTAAATATAGTCTTAAGTCATTTCTATTAAACTAATCATACTTTTTATATTTTTAACGTTAAGTTCACATTATTTTACATCTAAAACACGTATTTACAATACATTTGGGTGAATACAAAAAATAGAAAAAAAATTTGGGAAAAAATTTGGTAAAAAATGGTGATGAATCCGCTAAATATCGTCTTAAGTCATTTCTATTAAACTAATCATACTTTTTATATTTTTAACGTTAAGTTCAGATAATTTTACATCTAAAACACGTATTTACAATACATTTGGGTGAATAAAAAAAATAGAAAAAAAATTGGGGAAAAAATTTGGTAAAAAATGGTGATAATTCCGCTAAATATCGTCTTAAGTCATTTCTATTAAACTAATCATACTTTTTTTATTTTTAACGTTAAGTTCACATTATTTTACATCTAAAACACGTATTTACAATACATTTGGGTGAATATAAAAGGTCGTAAAAAAATTTTGAAAAACAGGTGATGAATCCGCTAAATATCGTCTTAAGTCATTTCTATTAAACTAATCATACTTTTTATATTTTTAACGTTAAGTTCAGATAATTTTACATCTAAAACACGTCTTTACAATACATTTGGGTGAATATAAAAGGTCGTAAAAAAATTTTGAAAAACAGGTTATGATTCCGCTAAATATCGTCATAAGTCATTTCTATTAAACTAATCATACTTTTTATATTTTTAACGTTAAGTTCAGATAATTTTACATCTAAAACACGTATTTACAATACATTTGGGTGTATAAAAAAAATAGAAAAAAAATTTGGGAAAAAATTTGGTAAAAAATGGTGATAATTCCGCTAAATATCGTTTAAAGTCATTTGTATTGAACTAATCATACTTTTTATATTTTTATCGTTAAGTTCACAGAATTTTACATCTAAAACACCTCTTTACAATACATTTGGGTGAATATAAAAGGTCGTAAAAAAATTTTGAAAAACAGGTGATGAATCCGCTAAATATCGTCATAAGTCATTTCTATTAAACTAATCATACTTTTTATATTTTTAACGTTAAGATCACATTATTTTACATCTAAAACACGTATTTACAATACATTTGGGTGAATAAAAAAAATAGAAAAAAAATTTGGGAAAAAATTTGGTAAAAAATGGTGATAATTCCGCTAAATATCGTTTAAAGACATTTGTATTGAACTAATCATGCTTTTTATATTTTTATCTTTAAGTTAACATAATTTTACATCTAAAACACGTCTTTACAATACATTTGGGTGAATATTAAACGTCGTAATAAAATTTTGAAAAACAGGTGATGAATCCGCTAAATATCGTCTTAAGTCATTTCTATTAAACTAATCATACTTTTTATATTTTTAACGTTATGTTCAGATAATTTTACATCTAAAACACGTATTTACAATACATTTGGGTGAATAAAAAAAATAGAAAAAAAATTTGGGAAAAAATTTGGTAAAAAATGGTGATAATTCCGCTAAATATCGTTTAAAGACATTTGTATTGAACTAATCATGCTTTTTATATTTTTATCTTTAAGTTAACATAATTTTACATCTAAAACACGTCTTTACAATACATTTGGGTGAATATAAAACGTCGTAAAAAAATTTTGAAAAACAGGTTATGATTCCGCTAAATATCGTCATAAGTCATTTCTATTAAACTAATCATACTTTTTATATTTTTAACGTTAAGTTCAGATAAGTTTACATCTAAAACACGTATTTACAATACATTTGGGTGAATAAAAAAAATAGAAAAAAAATTTGGGAAAAAATTTGGTAAAAAATGGTGATAATTCCGCTAAATATCGTTTAAAGTCATTTGTATTGAACTAATCATACTTTTTATATTTTTATCGTTAATTTCACGTAATTTAACATCTAAAACACGTCTTTACAATACATTTGGGTGAATATAAAAGGTCGTAAAAAAATTTTGAAAAACAGGTGATGATTCCGCTAAATATAGTCTTAAGTCATTTCTATTAAACTAATCATACTTTTTATATTTTTAACGTTAAGTTCACATTATTTTACATCTAAAACACGTATTTACAATACATTTGGGTGAATACAAAAAATAGAAAAAAAATTTGGGAAAAAATTTGGTAAAAAATGGTGATGAATCCGCTAAATATCGTCTTAAGTCATTTCTATTAAACTAATCATACTTTTTATATTTTTAACGTTAAGTTCAGATAATTTTACATCTAAAACACGTATTTACAATACATTTGGGTGAATAAAAAAAATAGAAAAAAAATTTGGGAAAAAATTTGGTAAAAAATTGTGATAATTCCGCTAAATATCGTTTAAAGTCATTTGTATTGAACTAATCATACTTTTTATATTTTTATCGTTAATTTCACGTAATTTAACATCTAAAACACGTCTTTACAATACATTTGGGTGAATATAAAAGGTCGTAAAAAAATTTTGAAAAACAGGTGATGATTCCGCTAAATATCGTCTTAAGTCATTTCTATTAAACTAATCATACTTTTTATATTTTTAACGTTAAGTTCAGATAATTTTACATCTAAAACACGTATTTACAATACATTTGGGTGAATAAAAAAAATAGAAAAAAAATTTGGTAAAAAATGGTGATAATTCCACTAAATATCGTTTAAAGTCATTTGTATTGAACTAATCATACTTTTTATATTTTTATCGTTAAGTTAACATAATTTTACATCTAAAACACGTCTTTACAATACATTTGGGTGAATATAAAAGGTCGTAAAAAAATTTTGAAAAACAGGTGATGATTCCGCTAAATATCGTCATAAGTCATTTCTATTAAACTAATCATACTTTTTATATTTTTAACGTTAAGATCACATTATTTTACATCTAAAACACGTCTTTACAATACATTTGGGTGAATATAAAAGGTCGTAAAAAAATTTTGAAAAACAGGTGATGAATCCGCTAAATATCGTCTTAAGTCATTTCTATTAAACTAATCATACTTTTTATATTTTTAACGTTAAGTTCAGATAATTTTACATCTAAAACACGTCTTTACAATACATTTGGGTGAATATAAAAGGTCGTAAAAAAATTTTGAAAAACAGGTTATGATTCCGCTAAATATCGTCATAAGTCATTTCTATTAAACTAATCATACTTTTTATATTTTTAACGTTAAGTTCAGATAAGTTTACATCTAAAACACGTATTTACAATACATTTGGGTGAATAAAAAAAATAGAAAAAAAATTTGGGAAAAAATTTGGTAAAAAATGGTGATAATTCCGCTAAATATCGTTTAAAGTCATTTGTATTGAACTAATCATACTTTTTATATTTTTATCGTTAAGTTCACATAATTATACATCTAAAACACGTCTTTACAATACATTTGGGTGAATATAAAAGGTCGTAAAAAAATTTTGAAAAACAGGTGATGAATCCGCTAAATATCGTCTTAAGTCATTTCTATTAAACTAATCATACTTTTTATATTTTTAACGTTAAGTTCAGATAATTTTACATCTAAAACACGTCTTTACAATACATTTGGGTGAATATAAAAGGTCGTAAAAAAATTTTGAAAAACAGGTTATGATTCCGCTAAATATCGTCATAAGTCATTTCTATTAAACTAATCATACTTTTTATATTTTTAACGTTAAGTTCAGATAAGTTTACATCTAAAACACGTATTTACAATACATTTGGGTGAATAAAAAAAATAGAAAAAAAATTTGGGAAAAAATTTGGTAAAAAATGGTGATAATTCCGCTAAATATCGTTTAAAGTCATTTGTATTGAACTAATCATACTTTTTATATTTTTATCGTTAATTTCACGTAATTTAACATCTAAAACACGTCTTTACAATACATTTGGGTGAATATAAAAGGTCGTAAAAAAATTTTGAAAAACAGGTGATGATTACGCTAAATATAGTCTTAAGTCATTTCTATTAAACTAATCATACTTTTTATATTTTTAACGTTAAGTTCACATTATTTTACATCTAAAACACGTATTTACAATACATTTGGGTGAATACAAAAAATAGAAAAAAAATTTGGGAAAAAATTTGGTAAAAAATGGTGATGAATCCGCTAAATATCGTCTTAAGTCATTTCTATTAAACTAATCATACTTTTTATATTTTTAACGTTAAGTTCAGATAATTTTACATCTAAAACACGTATTTACAATACATTTGGGTGAATAAAAAAAATAGAAAAAAAATTGGGGAAAAAATTTGGTAAAAAATGGTGATAATTCCGCTAAATATCGTCTTAAGTCATTTCTATTAAACTAATCATACTTTTTTTATTTTTAACGTTAAGTTCACATTATTTTACATCTAAAACACGTATTTACAATACATTTGGGTGAATATAAAAGGTCGTAAAAAAATTTTGAAAAACAGGTGATGAATCCGCTAAATATCGTCTTAAGTCATTTCTATTAAACTAATCATACTTTTTATATTTTTAACGTTAAGTTCAGATAATTTTACATCTAAAACACGTCTTTACAATACATTTGGGTGAATATAAAAGGTCGTAAAAAAATTTTGAAAAACAGGTTATGATTCCGCTAAATATCGTCATAAGTCATTTCTATTAAACTAATCATACTTTTTATATTTTTAACGTTAAGTTCAGATAATTTTACATCTAAAACACGTATTTACAATACATTTGGGTGTATAAAAAAAATAGAAAAAAAATTTGGGAAAAAATTTGGTAAAAAATGGTGATAATTCCGCTAAATATCGTTTAAAGTCATTTGTATTGAACTAATCATACTTTTTATATTTTTATCGTTAAGTTCACAGAATTTTACATCTAAAACACCTCTTTACAATACATTTGGGTGAATATAAAAGGTCGTAAAAAAATTTTGAAAAACAGGTGATGAATCCGCTAAATATCGTCATAAGTCATTTCTATTAAACTAATCATACTTTTTATATTTTTAACGTTAAGATCACATTATTTTACATCTAAAACACGTATTTACAATACATTTGGGTGAATAAAAAAAATAGAAAAAAAATTTGGGAAAAAATTTGGTAAAAAATGGTGATAATTTCGCTAAATATCGTTTAAAGACATTTGTATTGAACTAATCATGCTTTTTATATTTTTATCTTTAAGTTAACATAATTTTACATCTAAAACACGTCTTTACAATACATTTGGGTGAATATAAAACGTCGTAATAAAATTTTGAAAAACAGGTGATGAATCCGCTAAATATCGTCTTAAGTCATTTCTATTAAACTAATCATACTTTTTATATTTTTAACGTTATGTTCAGATAATTTTACATCTAAAACACGTCTTTACAATACATTTGGGTGAATATAAAAGGTCGTAAAAAAATTTTGAAAAACAGGTGATGATTCCGCTAAATATCGTCATAAGTCATTTCTATTATACTAATCATACTTTTTATATTTTGAACGTTAAGATCACATTATTTTACATCTCAAACACGTATTTACAATACATTTGGGTGAATAAAAAAAATAGAAAAAAAATTTGGGAAAAAATTTGGTAAAAAATGGTGATGAATCCGCTAAATATCGTCTTAAGTCATTTTTATTAAACTAATCATACTTTTTATATTTTTAACGTTAAGTTCACATTATTTTACATCTAAAACACGTATTTACAATACATTTGGGCGAATACAAAAAATAGAAAAAAAATTGGGGAAAATATTGGTAAAAAATGGTGATAATTCCGCTAAATATCGTTTAAAGTCATTTCTATTAAACTAATCATACTTTTTATATTTTTAACGTTAAGTTCAGATAATTATACATCTAAAACACGTATTTACAATACATTTGGGTGAATAAAAAAAATAGAAAAAAAATTTGGTAAAAAATGGTGATAATTCCGCTAAATATCGTTTAAAGTCATTTGTATTGAACTAATCATACTTTTTATATTTTTATCGTTAAGTTCACATAATTTTACATCTAAAACACGTCTTTACAATACATTTGGGTGAATACAAAAAATAGAAAAAAAATTTGGGAAAAAATTTGGTAATAAATGGTGATAATTCCGCTAAATATCGTTTAAAGTCATTTGTATTGAACTAATCATACTTTTTATATTTTTATCGTTAATTTAACATAATTTTACATCTAAAACACGTATTTACAATACATTTGGGTTAAAACAAAAAATAGAAAAAAAATTTGGGAAAAAAATTGGTATAAAATGGTGATAATTCCGCTAAATATCGTCTTAAGTCATTTCTATTAAACTAATCATACTTTTTATATTTTTAACGTTAAGTTCACATTATTTTACATCTTAAACACGTATTTACAATACATTTGGGTTAATACAAAAAATAGAAAAAAAATTTGGGAAAAAAATTGGTAAAAAATGGTGATAATTCCGCTAAATATCGTTTAAAGTCATTTGTATTGAACGAATCGTACTTTTTATATTTTTATCGTTAATTTCACGTAATTTAACATCTAAAACACGTCTTTACAATACATTTGGGTGAATATAAAACGTCGTAAAAAAATTTTGAAAAACAGGTGATGAATCCGCTAAATATCGTCTTAAGTCATTTGTATTGAATTAATCATACTTTTTATATTTTTATCGTTAAGTTCACATAATTTTACATCTAAAACACGTCTTTACAATGCATTTGGGTGAATATAAAAGGTCGTAAAAAAATTTGGGAAAAAATTTGGTAAAAAATAGTGATAATTCCGCTAAATATCGTTTAAAGTCATTTGTATTGAACTAATCATACTTTTTATATTTTTAACGTTAAGTTCACATTATTTTACATCTAAAACACGTCTTTACAATACATTTGGGTGAATATAAAAGGTCGTAAAAAAATTTTTATAAACAGGTGATGAATCCGCTAAATATCGTCTTAAGTCATTTCTATTAAACTAATCATACTTTTTATATTTTTATCGTTAAGCTCACATTATTTTACATCTAAAACACGTATTTACAATACATTTGGGTGAATACAAAAAATAGAAAAAAAATTAGGGAAAAAATTTGGGAAAAAATTTGGTAAAAAATAGTGATAATTCCGCTAAATATCGTTTAAAGTCATTTGTATTGAACTAATCATACTTTTTATATTTTTATCGTTAAGCTCACATTATTTTACATCTAAAACACGTATTTACAATACATTTGGGTGAATACAAAAAATAGAAAAAAAATTAGGGAAAAAATTTGGTAAAAAATGGTGATAATTCCGCTAAATATCGTTTAAAGTCATTTGTATTGAACTAATCATACTTTTTATATTTTTAACGTTAAGTTCACGTTATTTTACATCTAAAACACGTCTTTACAATACATTTGGGTGAATATAAAAGGTCGTAAAAAAATTTTTATAAACAGGTGATGAATCCGCTAAATATCGTCTTAAGTCATTTCTATTAAACTAATCATACTTTTTATATTTTTATCGTTAAGTTCACATAATTTTACATCTAAAACACGTCTTTACAATACATTTGGGTGAATATAAAAGGTTGTAAAAAAATTTTGAAAAACAGGTGATGAATCCGCTAAATATCGTCTTAAGTCATTTATATTGAACTAATCATACTTTTTATATTTTTATCGTTAAGTTCACATAATTTTACATCTAAAACACGTCTTTACAATACATTTGGGTGAATATAAAAGGTCGTAAAAAAATTTGGGAAAAAATTTGGTAAAAAATAGTGATAATTCCGCTAAATATCGTTTAAAGTCATTTGTATTGAACTAATCATACTTTTTATATTTTTAACGTTAAGTTCACATTATTTTACATCTAAAACACGTCTTTACAATACATTTGGGTGAATATAAAAGGTCGTAAAAAAATTTTTATAAACAGGTGATGAATCCGCTAAATATCGTCTTAAGTCATTTCTATTAAACTAATCATACTTTTTATATTTTTAACGTTAATTTCACATTATTTTACATCTAAAACACGTATTTACAATACATTTGGGTGAATACAAAAAATAGAAAAAAAATTTGGTAAAAAATGGTGATAATTCCGCTAAATATCGTTTAAAGACATTTGTATTGAACTAATCATGCTTTTTATATTTTTATCTTTAAGTTAACATAATTTTACATCTAAAACACGTCTTTACAATACATTTGGGTGAATATAAAACGTCGTAATAAAATTTTGAAAAACAGGTGATGAATCCGCTAAATATCGTCTTAAGTCATTTCTATTAAACTAATCATACTTTTTATATTTTTAACGTTATGTTCAGATAATTTTACATCTAAAACACGTCTTTACAATACATTTGGGTGAATATAAAAGGTCGTAAAAAAATTTTGAAAAACAGGTGATGATTCCGCTAAATATCGTCATAAGTCATTTCTATTATACTAATCATACTTTTTATATTTTGAACGTTAAGATCACATTATTTTACATCTCAAACACGTATTTACAATACATTTGGGTGAATAAAAAAAATAGAAAAAAAATTTGGGAAAAAATTTGGTAAAAAATGGTGATGAATCCGCTAAATATCGTCTTAAGTCATTTTTATTAAACTAATCATACTTTTTATATTTTTAACGTTAAGTTCACATTATTTTACATCTAAAACACGTATTTACAATACATTTGGGCGAATACAAAAAATAGAAAAAAAATTGGGGAAAATATTGGTAAAAAATGGTGATAATTCCGCTAAATATCGTTTAAAGTCATTTCTATTAAACTAATCATACTTTTTATATTTTTAACGTTAAGTTCAGATAATTTTACATCTAAAACACGTATTTACAATACATTTGGGTGAATAAAAAAAATAGAAAAAAAATTTGGTAAAAAATGGTGATAATTCCGCTAAATATCGTTTAAAGTCATTTGTATTGAACTAATCATACTTTTTATATTTTTATCGTTAAGTTCACATAATTTTACATCTAAAACACGTCTTTACAATACATTTGGGTGAATACAAAAAATAGAAAAAAAATTTGGGAAAAAATTTGGTAATAAATGGTGATAATTCCGCTAAATATCGTTTAAAGTCATTTGTATTGAACTAATCATACTTTTTATATTTTTATCGTTAATTTAACATAATTTTACATCTAAAACACGTATTTACAATACATTTGGGTTAAAACAAAAAATAGAAAAAAAATTTGGGAAAAAAATTGGTATAAAATGGTGATAATTCCGCTAAATATCGTCTTAAGTCATTTCTATTAAACTAATCATACTTTTTATATTTTTAACGTTAAGTTCACATTATTTTACATCTTAAACACGTATTTACAATACATTTGGGTTAATACAAAAAATAGAAAAAAAATTTGGGAAAAAAATTGGTAAAAAATGGTGATAATTCCGCTAAATATCGTTTAAAGTCATTTGTATTGAACGAATCGTACTTTTTATATTTTTATCGTTAATTTCACGTAATTTAACATCTAAAACACGTCTTTACAATACATTTGGGTGAATATAAAACGTCGTAAAAAAATTTTGAAAAACAGGTGATGAATCCGCTAAATATCGTCTTAAGTCATTTGTATTGAACTAATCATACTTTTTATATTTTTATCGTTAAGTTCACATAATTTTACATCTAAAACACGTCTTTACAATACATTTGGGTGAATATAAAAGGTCGTAAAAAAATTTGGGAAAAAATTTGGTAAAAAATAGTGATAATTCCGCTAAATATCGTTTAAAGTCATTTGTATTGAACTAATCATACTTTTTATATTTTTAACGTTAAGTTCACATTATTTTACATCTAAAACACGTCTTTACAATACATTTGGGTGAATATAAAAGGTCGTAAAAAAATTTTTATAAACAGGTGATGAATCCGCTAAATATCGTCTTAAGTCATTTCTATTAAACTAATCATACTTTTTATATTTTTATCGTTAAGCTCACATTATTTTACATCTAAAACACGTATTTACAATACATTTGGGTGAATACAAAAAATAGAAAAAAAATTAGGGAAAAAATTTGGGAAAAAATTTGGTAAAAAATAGTGATAATTCCGCTAAATATCGTTTAAAGTCATTTGTATTGAACTAATCATACTTTTTATATTTTTATCGTTAAGCTCACATTATTTTACATCTAAAACACGTATTTACAATACATTTGGGTGAATACAAAAAATAGAAAAAAAATTAGGGAAAAAATTTGGTAAAAAATGGTGATAATTCCGCTAAATATCGTTTAAAGTCATTTGTATTGAACTAATCATACTTTTTATATTTTTAACGTTAAGTTCACGTTATTTTACATCTAAAACACGTCTTTACAATACATTTGGGTGAATATAAAAGGTCGTAAAAAAATTTTTATAAACAGGTGATGAATTCGCTAAATATCGTCTTAAGTCATTTCTATTAAACTAATCATACTTTTTATATTTTTATCGTTAAGTTCACATAATTTTACATCTAAAACACGTCTTTACAATACATTTGGGTGAATATAAAAGGTTGTAAAAAAATTTTGAAAAACAGGTGATGAATCCGCTAAATATCGTCTTAAGTCATTTATATTGAACTAATCATACTTTTTATATTTTTATCGTTAAGATCACATTATTTTACATCTAAAACACGTCTTTACAATACATTTGGGTGAATATAAAACGTCGTAAAAAAATTTTGAAAAACAGGTGATGAATCCGCTAAATATCGTCTTAAGTCATTTCTATTAAACTAATCATACTTTTTATATTTTTAACGTTAAGTTCAGATAAATTTACATCTAAAACACGTATTTACAATACATTTGGGTGAATAAAAAAAATAGAAAAAAAATTTGGGAAAAAATTTGGTAAAAAATGGTGATGAATCCGCTAAATATCGTCTTAAGTCATTTGTATTGAACTAATCATACTTTTTATATTTTTATCGTTAAGTTCACATAATTTTACATCTAAAACACGTCTTTACAATACATTTGGGTGAATATAAAAGGTCGTAAAAAAATTTGGGAAAAAATTTGGTAAAAAATGGTGATAATTCCGCTAAATATCGTTTAAAGACATTTGTATTGAACTAATCATGCTTTTTATATTTTTATCTTTAAGTTAACATAATTTTACATCTAAAACACGTCTTTACAATACATTTGGGTGAATATAAAACGTCGTAATAAAATTTTGAAAAACAGGTGATGAATCCGCTAAATATCATCTTAAGTCATTTCTATTAAACTAATCATACTTTTTATATTTTTAACGTTATGTTCAGATAATTTTACATCTAAAACACGTCTTTACAATACATTTGGGTGAATATAAAAGGTCGTAAAAAAATTTTGAAAAACAGGTGATGATTCCGCTAAATATCGTCATAAGTCATTTCTATTATACTAATCATACTTTTTATATTTTGAACGTTAAGATCACATTATTTTACATCTCAAACACGTATTTACAATACATTTGGGTGAATAAAAAAAATAGAAAAAAAATTTGGGAAAAAATTTGGTAAAAAATGGTGATGAATCCGCTAAATATCGTCTTAAGTCATTTTTATTAAACTAATCATACTTTTTATATTTTTAACGTTAAGTTCACATTATTTTACATCTAAAACACGTATTTACAATACATTTGGGCGAATACAAAAAATAGAAAAAAAATTGGGGAAAATATTGGTAAAAAATGGTGATAATTCCGCTAAATATCGTTTAAAGTCATTTCTATTAAACTAATCATACTTTTTATATTTTTAACGTTAAGTTCAGATAATTTTACATCTAAAACACGTATTTACAATACATTTGGGTGAATAAAAAAAATAGAAAAAAAATTTGGTAAAAAATGGTGATAATTCCGCTAAATATCGTTTAAAGTCATTTGTATTGAACTAATCATACTTTTTATATTTTTATCGTTAAGTTCACATAATTTTACATCTAAAACACGTCTTTACAATACATTTGGGTGAATACAAAAAATAGAAAAAAAATTTGGGAAAAAATTTGGTAATAAATGGTGATAATTCCGCTAAATATCGTTTAAAGTCATTTGTATTGAACTAATCATACTTTTTATATTTTTATCGTTAATTTAACATAATTTTACATCTAAAACACGTATTTACAATACATTTGGGTTAAAACAAAAAATAGAAAAAAAATTTGGGAAAAAAATTGGTATAAAATGGTGATAATTCCGCTAAATATCGTCTTAAGTCATTTCTATTAAACTAATCATACTTTTTATATTTTTAACGTTAAGTTCACATTATTTTACATCTTAAACACGTATTTACAATACATTTGGGTTAATACAAAAAATAGAAAAAAAATTTGGGAAAAAAATTGGTAAAAAATGGTGATAATTCCGCTAAATATCGTTTAAAGTCATTTTTATTGAACGAATCGTACTTTTTATATTTTTATCGTTAATTTCACGTAATTTAACATCTAAAACACGTCTTTACAATACATTTGGGTGAATATAAAAGGTCGTAAAAAAATTTGGGAAAAAATTTGGTAAAAAATAGTGATAATTCCGCTAAATATCGTTTAAAGTCATTTGTATTGAACTAATCATACTTTTTATATTTTTATCGTTAAGCTCACATTATTTTACATCTAAAACACGTATTTACAATACATTTGGGTGAATACAAAAAATAGAAAAAAAATTAGGGAAAAAATTTGGTAAAAAATGGTGATAATTCCGCTAAATATCGTTTAAAGTCATTTGTATTGAACTAATCATACTTTTTATATTTTTAACGTTAAGTTCACGTTATTTTACATCTAAAACACGTCTTTACAATACATTTGGGTGAATATAAAAGGTCGTAAAAAAATTTTTATAAACAGGTGATGAATCCGCTAAATATCGTCTTAAGTCATTTCTATTAAACTAATCATACTTTTTATATTTTTATCGTTAAGTTCACATAATTTTACATCTAAAACACGTCTTTACAATACATTTGGGTGAATATAAAAGGTTGTAAAAAAATTTTGAAAAACAGGTGATGAATCCGCTAAATATCGTCTTAAGTCATTTATATTGAACTAATCATACTTTTTATATTTTTATCGTTAAGTTCACATAATTTTACATCTAAAACACGTCTTTACAATACATTTGGGTGAATATAAAAGGTCGTAAAAAAATTTGGGAAAAAATTTGGTAAAAAATAGTGATAATTCCGCTAAATATCGTTTAAAGTCATTTGTATTGAACTAATCATACTTTTTATATTTTTAACGTTAAGTTCACATTATTTTACATCTAAAACACGTCTTTACAATACATTTGGGTGAATATAAAAGGTCGTAAAAAAATTTTTATAAACAGGTGATGAATCCGCTAAATATCGTCTTAAGTCATTTCTATTAAACTAATCATACTTTTTTTATTTTTAACGTTAAGTTCACATTATTTTACATCTAAAACACGTATTTACAATACATTTGGGTGAATACAAAAAATAGAAAAAAAATTTGGTAAAAAATGGTGATAATTCCGCTAAATATCGTTTAAAGTCATTTGTATTGAACTAACCATACTTTTTATATTTTTAACGTTAAGATCACATTATTTTACATCTAAAACACGTCTTTACAATACATTTGGGTGAATATAAAACGTCGTAAAAAAATTTTGAAAAACAGGTGATGAATCCGCTAAATATCGTCTTAAGTCATTTCTATTAAACTAATCATACTTTTTATATTTTTAACGTTAAGTTCAGATAAATTTACATCTAAAACACGTATTTACAATACATTTGGGTGAATAAAAAAAATAGAAAAAAAATTTGGGAAAAAATTTGGTAAAAAATGGTGATGAATCCGCTAAATATCGTCTTAAGTCATTTGTATTGAACTAATCATACTTTTTATATTTTTATCGTTAAGTTCACATAATTTTACATCTAAAACACGTCTTTACAATACATTTGGGTGAATATAAAAGGTCGTAAAAAAATTTGGGAAAAAATTTGGTAAAAAATGGTGATAATTCCGCTAAATATCGTTTAAAGACATTTGTATTGAACTAATCATGCTTTTTATATTTTTATCTTTAAGTTAACATAATTTTACATCTAAAACACGTCTTTACAATACATTTGGGTGAATATAAAAGGTCGTAAAAAAATTTTGAAAAACAGGTGATGATTCCGCTAAATATCGTCATAAGTCATTTCTATTATACTAATCATACTTTTTATATTTTGAACGTTAAGATCACATTATTTTACATCTCAAACACGTATTTACAATACATTTGGGTGAATAAAAAAAATAGAAAAAAAATTTGGGAAAAAATTTGGTAAAAAATGGTGATGAATCCGCTAAATATCGTCTTAAGTCATTTTTATTAAACTAATCATACTTTTTATATTTTTAACGTTAAGTTCACATTATTTTACATCTAAAACACGTATTTACAATACATTTGGGCGAATACAAAAAATAGAAAAAAAATTGGGGAAAATATTGGTAAAAAATGGTGATAATTCCGCTAAATATCGTTTAAAGTCATTTCTATTAAACTAATCATACTTTTTATATTTTTAACGTTAAGTTCAGATAATTTTACATCTAAAACACGTATTTACAATACATTTGGGTGAATAAAAAAAATAGAAAAAAAATTTGGTAAAAAATGGTGATAATTCCGCTAAATATCGTTTAAAGTCATTTGTATTGAACTAATCATACTTTTTATATTTTTATCGTTAAGTTCACATAATTTTACATCTAAAACACGTCTTTACAATACATTTGGGTGAATACAAAAAATAGAAAAAAAATTTGGGAAAAAATTTGGTAATAAATGGTGATAATTCCGCTAAATATCGTTTAAAGTCATTTGTATTGAACTAATCATACTTTTTATATTTTTATCGTTAATTTAACATAATTTTACATCTAAAACACGTATTTACAATACATTTGGGTTAAAACAAAAAATAGAAAAAAAATTTGGGAAAAAAATTGGTAAAAAATGGTGATAATTCCGCTAAATATCGTTTAAAGTCATTTTTATTGAACGAATCGTACTTTTTATATTTTTATCGTTAATTTCACGTAATTTAACATCTAAAACACGTCTTTACAATACATTTGGGTGAATATAAAAGGTCGTAAAAAAATTTGGGAAAAAATTTGGTAAAAAATAGTGATAATTCCGCTAAATATCGTTTAAAGTCATTTGTATTGAACTAATCATACTTTTTATATTTTTATCGTTAAGCTCACATTATTTTACATCTAAAACACGTATTTACAATACATTTGGGTGAATACAAAAAATAGAAAAAAAATTAGGGAAAAAATTTGGTAAAAAATGGTGATAATTCCGCTAAATATCGTTTAAAGTCATTTGTATTGAACTAATCATACTTTTTATATTTTTAACGTTAAGTTCACGTTATTTTACATCTAAAACACGTCTTTACAATACATTTGGGTGAATATAAAAGGTCGTAAAAAAATTTTTATAAACAGGTGATGAATCCGCTAAATATCGTCTTAAGTCATTTCTATTAAACTAATCATACTTTTTATATTTTTATCGTTAAGTTCACATAATTTTACATCTAAAACACGTCTTTACAATACATTTGGGTGAATATAAAAGGTTGTAAAAAAATTTTGAAAAACAGGTGATGAATCCGCTAAATATCGTCTTAAGTCATTTATATTGAACTAATCATACTTTTTATATTTTTATCGTTAAGTTCACATAATTTTACATCTAAAACACGTCTTTACAATACATTTGGGTGAATATAAAAGGTCGTAAAAAAATTTGGGAAAAAATTTGGTAAAAAATAGTGATAATTCCGCTAAATATCGTTTAAAGTCATTTGTATTGAACTAATCATACTTTTTATATTTTTAACGTTAAGTTCACATTATTTTACATCTAAAACACGTCTTTACAATACATTTGGGTGAATATAAAAGGTCGTAAAAAAATTTTTATAAACAGGTGATGAATCCGCTAAATATCGTCTTAAGTCATTTCTATTAAACTAATCATACTTTTTTTATTTTTAACGTTAAGTTCACATTATTTTACATCTAAAACACGTATTTACAATACATTTGGGTGAATACAAAAAATAGAAAAAAAATTTGGTAAAAAATGGTGATAATTCCGCTAAATATCGTTTAAAGTCATTTGTATTGAACTAACCATACTTTTTATATTTTTAACGTTAAGATCACATTATTTTACATCTAAAACACGTCTTTACAATACATTTGGGTGAATATAAAACGTCGTAAAAAAATTTTGAAAAACAGGTGATGAATCCGCTAAATATCGTCTTAAGTCATTTCTATTAAACTAATCATACTTTTTATATTTTTAACGTTAAGTTCAGATAAATTTACATCTAAAACACGTATTTACAATACATTTGGGTGAATAAAAAAAATAGAAAAAAAATTTGGGAAAAAATTTGGTAAAAAATGGTGATGAATCCGCTAAATATCGTCTTAAGTCATTTGTATTGAACTAATCATACTTTTTATATTTTTATCGTTAAGTTCACATAATTTTACATCTAAAACACGTCTTTACAATACATTTGGGTGAATATAAAAGGTCGTAAAAAAATTTGGGAAAAAATTTGGTAAAAAATGGTGATAATTCCGCTAAATATCGTTTAAAGACATTTGTATTGAACTAATCATGCTTTTTATATTTTTATCTTTAAGTTAACATAATTTTACATCTAAAACACGTCTTTACAATACATTTGGGTGAATATAAAAGGTCGTAAAAAAATTTTGAAAAACAGGTGATGATTCCGCTAAATATCGTCATAAGTCATTTCTATTATACTAATCATACTTTTTATATTTTGAACGTTAAGATCACATTATTTTACATCTCAAACACGTATTTACAATACATTTGGGTGAATAAAAAAAATAGAAAAAAAATTTGGGAAAAAATTTGGTAAAAAATGGTGATGAATCCGCTAAATATCGTCTTAAGTCATTTTTATTAAACTAATCATACTTTTTATATTTTTAACGTTAAGTTCACATTATTTTACATCTAAAACACGTATTTACAATACATTTGGGCGAATACAAAAAATAGAAAAAAAATTGGGGAAAATATTGGTAAAAAATGGTGATAATTCCGCTAAATATCGTTTAAAGTCATTTCTATTAAACTAATCATACTTTTTATATTTTTAACGTTAAGTTCAGATAATTTTACATCTAAAACACGTATTTACAATACATTTGGGTGAATAAAAAAAATAGAAAAAAAATTTGGTAAAAAATGGTGATAATTCCGCTAAATATCGTTTAAAGTCATTTGTATTGAACTAATCATACTTTTTATATTTTTATCGTTAAGTTCACATAATTTTACATCTAAAACACGTCTTTACAATACATTTGGGTGAATACAAAAAATAGAAAAAAAATTTGGGAAAAAATTTGGTAATAAATGGTGATAATTCCGCTAAATATCGTTTAAAGTCATTTGTATTGAACTAATCATACTTTTTATATTTTTATCGTTAATTTAACATAATTTTACATCTAAAACACGTATTTACAATACATTTGGGTTAAAACAAAAAATAGAAAAAAAATTTGGGAAAAAAATTGGTATAAAATGGTGATAATTCCGCTAAATATCGTCTTAAGTCATTTCTATTAAACTAATCATACTTTTTATATTTTTAACGTTAAGTTCACATTATTTTACATCTTAAACACGTATTTACAATACATTTGGGTTAATACAAAAAATAGAAAAAAAATTTGGGAAAAAAATTGGTAAAAAATGGTGATAATTCCGCTAAATATCGTTTAAAGTCATTTTTATTGAACGAATCGTACTTTTTATATTTTTATCGTTAATTTCACGTAATTTAACATCTAAAACACGTCTTTACAATACATTTGGGTGAATATAAAAGGTCGTAAAAAAATTTGGGAAAAAATTTGGTAAAAAATAGTGATAATTCCGCTAAATATCGTTTAAAGTCATTTGTATTGAACTAATCATACTTTTTATATTTTTAACGTTAAGTTCACATTATTTTACATCTAAAACACGTCTTTACAATACATTTGGGTGAATATAAAAGGTCGTAAAAAAATTTGGGAAAAAATTTGGTAAAAAATAGTGATAATTCCGCTAAATATCGTTTAAAGTCATTTGTATTGAACTAATCATTCTTTTTATATTTTTAACGTTAAGTTCACATTATTTTACATCTAAAACACGTCTTTACAATACATTTGGGTGAATATAAAAGGTCGTAAAAAAATTTTTATAAGCAGGTGATGAATCCGCTAAATATCGTCTTTAGTCATTTCTATTAAACTAATCATACTTTTTATATTTTTAACGTTAAATTCACATTATTTTACATCTAAAAGACGTATTTACAATACATTTGGGTGAATACAAAAAATAGAAAAAAAATTTGGTAAAAAATGGTGATAATTCCGCTAAATATCGTTTAAAGTCATTTGTATTGAACTAATCATACTTTTTATATTTTTATCGTTAAGTTCACATAATTTTACATCTAAAACACGTCTTTACAATACATTTGGGTGAATAGAAAAAATAGAAAAAAAATTTGGTAATAAATGGTGATAATTCCGCTAAATATCGTTTAAAGTCATTTGTATTGAACTAATCATACTTTTTATATTTTTAACGTTAAGTTCACATTATTTTACATCTAAAACACGTCTTTACAATACATTTGTGTGAATATAAAAGGTCGTAAAAAAATTTTTATAAACAGGTGATGAATCCGCTAAATATCGTCTTAAGTCATTTCTATTAAACTAATCATACTTTTTAAAGTTAAGTTCACATTATTTTACATCTAAAACACGTATTTACAATACATTTGGGTGAATACAAAAAATAGAAAAAAAATTTGGTAAAAAATGGTGATAATTCCGCTAAATATCGTTTAAAGTCATTTGTATTGAACTAACCATACTTTTTATATTTTTATCGTTAAGTTCACATAATTTTACATCTAAAACACGTCTTTACAATACATTTGGGTGAATATAAAAGGTCGTAAAAAAATTTGGGAAAAAATTTGGAAAAAAATAGTGATAATTCCGCTAAATATCGTTTAAAGTCATTTGTATTGAACTAATCATACTTTTTATATTTTTAACGTTAAGTTCACATTATTTTACATCTAAAACACGTCTTTACAATACATTTGGGTGAATATAAAAGGTCGTAAAAAAATTTTTATAAACAGGTGATGAATCCGCTAAATATCGTCTTAAGTCATTTCTATTAAACTAATCATACTTTTTATATTTTTATCGTTAAGCTCACATTATTTTACATCTAAAACACGTATTTACAATACATTTGGGTGAATACAAAAAATAGAAAAAAAATTAGGGAAAAAATTTGGGAAAAAATTTGGTAAAAAATAGTGATAATTCCGCTAAATATCGTTTAAAGTCATTTGTATTGAACTAATCATACTTTTTATATTTTTATCGTTAAGCTCACATTATTTTACATCTAAAACACGTATTTACAATACATTTGGGTGAATACAAAAAATAGAAAAAAAATTAGGGAAAAAATTTGGTAAAAAATGGTGATAATTCCGCTAAATATCGTTTAAAGTCATTTGTATTGAACTAATCATACTTTTTATATTTTTAACGTTAAGTTCACGTTATTTTACATCTAAAACACGTCTTTACAATACATTTGGGTGAATATAAAAGGTCGTAAAAAAATTTTTATAAACAGGTGATGAATCCGCTAAATATCGTCTTAAGTCATTTCTATTAAACTAATCATACTTTTTATATTTTTATCGTTAAGTTCACATAATTTTACATCTAAAACACGTCTTTACAATACATTTGGGTGAATATAAAAGGTTGTAAAAAAATTTTGAAAAACAGGTGATGAATCCGCTAAATATCGTCTTAAGTCATTTATATTGAACTAATCATACTTTTTATATTTTTATCGTTAAGTTCACATAATTTTACATCTAAAACACGTCTTTACAATACATTTGGGTGAATATAAAAGGTCGTAAAAAAATTTGGGAAAAAATTTGGTAAAAAATAGTGATAATTCCGCTAAATATCGTTTAAAGTCATTTGTATTGAACTAATCATACTTTTTATATTTTTAACGTTAAGTTCACATTATTTTACATCTAAAACACGTCTTTACAATACATTTGGGTGAATATAAAAGGTCGTAAAAAAATTTTTATAAACAGGTGATGAATCCGCTAAATATCGTCTTAAGTCATTTCTATTAAACTAATCATACTTTTTATATTTTTAACGTTAAGTTCACATTATTTTACATCTAAAACACGTATTTACAATACATTTGGGTGAATACAAAAAATAGAAAAAAAATTTGGTAAAAAATGGTGATAATTCCGCTAAATATCGTTTAAAGTCATTTGTATTGAACTAACCATACTTTTTATATTTTTAACGTTATGTTCACATTATTTTACATCTAAAACACGTCTTTTCAATACATTTGGGTGAATATAAAAGGTTGTAAAAAAATTTTGAAAAACAGGTGATGAATCCGCTAAATATCGTCTTAAGTCATTTGTATTGAACTAATCATACTTTTTATATTTTTATCGTTAAGTTCACATAATTTTACATCTAAAACACGTCTTTACAATACATTTGGGTGAATATAAAAGGTCGTAAAAAAATTTGGGAAAAAATTTGGTAAAAAATGGTGATAATTCCGCTAAATATCGTTTAAAGACATTTGTATTGAACTAATCATGCTTTTTATATTTTTATCTTTAAGTTAACATAATTTTACATCTAAAACACGTCTTTACAATACATTTGGGTGAATATAAAACGTCGTAATAAAATTTTGAAAAACAGGTGATGAATCCGCTAAATATCGTCTTAAGTCATTTCTATTAAACTAATCATACTTTTTATATTTTTAACGTTATGTTCAGATAATTTTACATCTAAAACACGTCTTTACAATACATTTGGGTGAATATAAAAGGTCGTAAAAAAATTTTGAAAAACAGGTGATGATTCCGCTAAATATCGTCATAAGTCATTTCTATTATACTAATCATACTTTTTATATTTTGAACGTTAAGATCACATTATTTTACATCTCAAACACGTATTTACAATACATTTGGGTGAATAAAAAAAATAGAAAAAAAATTTGGGAAAAAATTTGGTAAAAAATGGTGATGAATCCGCTAAATATCGTCTTAAGTCATTTCTATTAAACTAATCATACTTTTTATATTTTTAACGTTAAGTTCAGATAATTTTACATCTAAAACACGTATTTACAATACATTTGGGTGAATAAAAAAAATAGAAAAAAAATTTGGTAAAAAATGGTGATAATTCCGCTAAATATCGTTTAAAGTCATTTGTATTGAACTAATCATATTTTTTATATTTTTATCGTTATGTTCACATAATTTTACATCTAAAACACGTCTTTACAATACATTTGGGTGAATACAAAAAATAGAAAAAAAATTTGGGAAAAAATTTGGTAATAAATGGTGATAATTCCGCTAAATATCGTTTAAAGTCATTTGTATTGAACTAATCATACTTTTTATATTTTTATCGTTAATTTAACATAATTTTACATCTAAAACACGTATTTACAATACATTTGGGTTAAAACAAAAAATAGAAAAAAAATTTGGGAAAAAAATTGGTATAAAATGGTGATAATTCCGCTAAATATCGTCTTAAGTCATTTCTATTAAACTAATCATATTTTTTATATTTTTAACGTTAAGTTCACATTATTTTACATCTTAAACACGTATTTACAATACATTTGGGTGAATATAAAACGTCGTAAAAAAATTTTGAAAAACAGGTGATGAATCCGCTAAATATCGTCTTAAGTCATTTGTATTGAACTAATCATACTTTTTATATTTTTATCGTTAAGTTCACATAATTTTACATCTAAAACACGTCTTTACAATACATTTGGGAGAATATAAAAGGTCGTAAAAAAATTTGGGAAAAAATTTGGTAAAAAATAGTGATAATTCCGCTAAATATCGTTTAAAGTCATTTGTATTGAACTAATCATACTTTTTATATTTTTAACGTTAAGTTCACATTATTTTACATCTAAAACACGTCTTTACAATACATTTGGGTGAATATAAAAGGTCGTAAAAAAATTTTTATAAACAGGTGATGAATCCGCTAAATATCGTCTTAAGTCATTTCTATTAAACTAATCATACTTTTTATATTTTTATCGTTAAGCTCACATTATTTTACATCTAAAACACGTATTTACAATACATTTGGGTGAATACAAAAAATAGAAAAAAAATTAGGGAAAAAATTTGGTAAAAAATGGTGATAATTCCGCTAAATATCGTCTTAAGTCATTTGTATTGAACTAATCATACTTTTTATATTTTTATCGTTAATTTCACGTAATTTAACATCTAAAACACGTCTTTACAATACATTTGGGTGAATATAAAAGGTCGTAAAAAAATTTTTATAAACAGGTGATGAATCCGCTAAATATCGTCTTAAGTCATTTCTATTAAACTAATCATACTTTTTATATTTTTAACGTTAAGTTCACATTATTTTACATCTAAAACACGTATTTACAATACATTTGGGTGAATACAAAAAATAGAAAAAAAATTTGGTAAAAAATGGTGATAATTCCGCTAAATATCGTTTAAAGTCATTTGTATTGAACTAATCATACTTTTTATCGTTAAGTTCACATAATTTTACATCTAAAACACGTCTTTACAATACATTTGGGTGAATATAAAAGGTCGTAAAAAAATTTTGAAAAACAGGTGATGAATCCGCTAAATATCGTCTTAAGTTATTTCTATTAAACTAATCATACTTTTTATATTTTTAACGTTAAGTTCACATTATTTTACATCTAAAACACGTATTTACAATACATTTGGGTGAATACAAAAAATTGAAAAAAAATTTGGGAAAAAATTTGGTAAAAAATGGTGATAATTTCGCTAAATATCGTTTAAAGTCATTTGTATTGAACTAATCATACTTTTTATATTTTTATCGTTAAGTTCACATAATTTTACATCTAAAACACGTCTTTACAATACATTTGGGTGAATATAAAAGGTCGTAAAAAAATTTTGAAAAACAGGTGATGAATCCGCTAAATATCGTCTTAAGTTTTTTCTATTCAACTAATCATACTTTTTATATTTTTAACGTTAAGTTCACATTATTTTACATCTAAAACACGTATTTACAATACATTTGGGTGAATACAAAAAATAGAAAAAAAATTTGGGAAAAAATTTGGTAAAGAATGGTGATAATTCCGCTAAATATCGTTTAAAGTCATTTGTATTGAACTAATCATACTTTTTATATTTTTATCGTTAAGTTCACATAATTTTACATCTAAAACACGTCTTTACAATACATTTGGGTGAATATAAAAGGTCGTAAAAAAATTTTTAAAAACAGGTGATGAATCCGCTAAATATCGTCTTAAGTCTTTTCTTTTAAACTAATCATACTTTTTTTATTTTTAACGTTAAGTTCACATTATTTTACATCTAAAACACGTATTTACAATACATTTGGGTGAATACAAAAAATAGAAAAAAAATTTGGGAAAAAATTTGGTAAAATATGGTGATAATTCTGCTAAATATCGTTTAAAGTCATTTGTATTGAACTAATCATACTTTTTATATTTTTATCGTTAAGTTCACATAATTTTACATCTAAAACACGTCTTTACAATACATTTGGGTGAATATAAAAGGTCGTAAAAAAATTTGGGAAAAAATTTGGTAAAAAATAGTGATAATTCCGCTAAATATCGTTTAAAGTCATTTGTATTGAACTAATCATACTTTTTATATTTTTAACGTTAAGTTCACATTATTTTACATCTAAAACACGTCTTTACAATACATTTGGGTGAATATAAAAGGTCGTAAAAAAATTTTTATAAACAGGTGATGAATCCGCTAAATATCGTCTTAAGTCATTTCTATTAAACTAATCATACTTTTTATATTTTTAACGTTAAGTTCACATTATTTTACATCTAAAACACGTATTTACAATACATTTGGGTGAATACAAAAAATAGAAAAAAAATTTGGGAAAAAATTTGGTAATAAATGGTGATAATTCCGCTAAATATCGTTTAAAGTCATTTGTTTTGAACTAATCATACTTTTTATATTTTTATCGTTAAGTTCACATAATTTTACATCTAAAACACGTCTATACAATACATTTGGGTGAATATAAAAGGTCGTAAAAAAATTTGGGAAAAAATTTGGTAAAAAATAGTGATAATTCCACTAAATATCGTTTAAAGTCATTTGTATTGAACTAATCATACTTTTTATATTTTTATCGTTAAGTTCACATAATTTTACATCTAAAACACGTCTTTACAATACATTTGGGTGAATACAAAAAATAGAAAAAAAATTTGGGAAAAAATTTGGTAATAAATGGTGATAATTCCGCTAAATATCGTTTAAAGTCATTTGTATTGAACTAATCATACTTTTTATATTTTTATCGTTAATTTAACATAATTTTACATCTAAAACACGTATTTACAATACATTTGGGTTAAAACAAAAAATAGAAAAAAAATTTGGGAAAAAAATTGGTATAAAATGGTGATAATTCCGCTAAATATCGTCTTAAGTCATTTCTATTAAACTAATCATATTTTTTATATTTTTAACGTTAAGTTCACATTATTTTACATCTTAAACACGTATTTACAATACATTTGGGTGAATATAAAACGTCGTAAAAAAATTTTGAAAAACAGGTGATGAATCCGCTAAATATCGTCTTAAGTCATTTGTATTGAACTAATCATACTTTTTATATTTTTATCGTTAAGTTCACATAATTTTACATCTAAAACACGTCTTTACAATACATTTGGGAGAATATAAAAGGTCGTAAAAAAATTTGGGAAAAAATTTGGTAAAAAATAGTGATAATTCCGCTAAATATCGTTTAAAGTCATTTGTATTGAACTAATCATACTTTTTATATTTTTAACGTTAAGTTCACATTATTTTACATCTAAAACACGTCTTTACAATACATTTGGGTGAATATAAAAGGTCGTAAAAAAATTTTTATAAACAGGTGATGAATCCGCTAAATATCGTCTTAAGTCATTTCTATTAAACTAATCATACTTTTTATATTTTTATCGTTAAGCTCACATTATTTTACATCTAAAACACGTATTTACAATACATTTGGGTGAATACAAAAAATAGAAAAAAAATTAGGGAAAAAATTTGGTAAAAAATGGTGATAATTCCGCTAAATATCGTTTAAAGTCATTTGTATTGAACTAATCATACTTTTTATATTTTTATCGTTAAGTTCACATAATTTTACATCTAAAACACGTCTTTTCAATACATTTGGGTGAATATAAAAGGTTGTAAAAAAATTTTGAAAAACAGGTGATGAATCCGCTAAATATCGTCTTAAGTCATTTGTATTGAACTAATCATACTTTTTATATTTTTATCGTTAATTTCACGTAATTTAACATCTAAAACACGTCTTTACAATACATTTGGGTGAATATAAAAGGTCGTAAAAAAATTTTTATAAACAGGTGATGAATCCGCTAAATATCGTCTTAAGTCATTTCTATTAAACTAATCATACTTTTTATATTTTTAACGTTAAGTTCACATTATTTTACATCTAAAACACGTATTTACAATACATTTGGGTGAATACAAAAAATAGAAAAAAAATTTGGTAAAAAATGGTGATAATTCCGCTAAATATCGTTTAAAGTCATTTGTATTGAACTAATCATACTTTTTATCGTTAAGTTCACATAATTTTACATCTAAAACACGTCTTTACAATACATTTGGGTGAATATAAAAGGTCGTAAAAAAATTTTGAAAAACAGGTGATGAATCCGCTAAATATCGTCTTAAGTTATTTCTATTAAACTAATCATACTTTTTATATTTTTAACGTTAAGTTCACATTATTTTACATCTAAAACACGTATTTACAATACATTTGGGTGAATACAAAAAATTGAAAAAAAATTTGGGAAAAAATTTGGTAAAAAATGGTGATAATTTCGCTAAATATCGTTTAAAGTCATTTGTATTGAACTAATCATACTTTTTATATTTTTATCGTTAAGTTCACATAATTTTACATCTAAAACACGTCTTTACAATACATTTGGGTGAATATAAAAGGTCGTAAAAAAATTTTGAAAAACAGGTGATGAATCCGCTAAATATCGTCTTAAGTTTTTTCTATTCAACTAATCATACTTTTTATATTTTTAACGTTAAGTTCACATTATTTTACATCTAAAACACGTATTTACAATACATTTGGGTGAATACAAAAAATAGAAAAAAAATTTGGGAAAAAATTTGGTAAAGAATGGTGATAATTCCGCTAAATATCGTTTAAAGTCATTTGTATTGAACTAATCATACTTTTTATATTTTTATCGTTAAGTTCACATAATTTTACATCTAAAACACGTCTTTACAATACATTTGGGTGAATATAAAAGGTCGTAAAAAAATTTTTAAAAACAGGTGATGAATCCGCTAAATATCGTCTTAAGTCTTTTCTTTTAAACTAATCATACTTTTTTTATTTTTAACGTTAAGTTCACATTATTTTACATCTAAAACACGTATTTACAATACATTTGGGTGAATACAAAAAATAGAAAAAAAATTTGGGAAAAAATTTGGTAAAATATGGTGATAATTCTGCTAAATATCGTTTAAAGTCATTTGTATTGAACTAATCATACTTTTTATATTTTTATCGTTAAGTTCACATAATTTTACATCTAAAACACGTCTTTACAATACATTTGGGTGAATATAAAAGGTCGTAAAAAAATTTGGGAAAAAATTTGGTAAAAAATAGTGATAATTCCGCTAAATATCGTTTAAAGTCATTTGTATTGAACTAATCATACTTTTTATATTTTTAACGTTAAGTTCACATTATTTTACATCTAAAACACGTCTTTACAATACATTTGGGTGAATATAAAAGGTCGTAAAAAAATTTTTATAAACAGGTGATGAATCCGCTAAATATCGTCTTAAGTCATTTCTATTAAACTAATCATACTTTTTATATTTTTAACGTTAAGTTCACATTATTTTACATCTAAAACACGTATTTACAATACATTTGGGTGAATACAAAAAATAGAAAAAAAATTTGGGAAAAAATTTGGTAATAAATGGTGATAATTCCGCTAAATATCGTTTAAAGTCATTTGTTTTGAACTAATCATACTTTTTATATTTTTATCGTTAAGTTCACATAATTTTACATCTAAAACACGTCTATACAATACATTTGGGTGAATATAAAAGGTCGTAAAAAAATTTGGGAAAAAATTTGGTAAAAAATAGTGATAATTCCACTAAATATCGTTTAAAGTCATTTGTATTGAACTAATCATACTTTTTATATTTTTATCGTTAAGTTCACATAATTTTACATCTAAAACACGTCTTTTCAATACATTTGGGTGAATATAAAAGGTTGTAAAAAAATTTTGAAAAACAGGTGATGAATCCGCTAAATATCGTCTTAAGTCATTTGTATTGAACTAATCATACTTTTTATATTTTTATCGTTAAGTTCACATAATTTTACATCTAAAACACGTCTTTACAATACATTTGGGTGAATATAAAAGGTCTTAAAAAAATTTGGGAAAAAATTTGGTAAAAAATAGTGATAATTCCGCTAAATATCGTTTAAAGTCATTTGTATTGAACTAATCATACTTTTTATATTTTTAACGTTAAGTTCACATTATTTTACATCTAAAACACGTCTTTACAATACATTTGGGTGAATATAAAAGGTCGTAAAAAAAATTTTATAAACAGGTGATGAATCCGCTAAATATCGTCTTAAGTCATTTCTATTAAACTAATCATACTTTTTATATTTTTAACGTTAAGTTCACATTATTTTACACTAAAACACGTCTTTACAATACATTTGGGTGAATATAAAAGGTCGTAAAAAAATTTTTATAAACAGGTGATGAATCCGCTAAATATCGTCTTAAGTCATTTCTATTAAACTAATCATACTTTTTATATTTTTAACGTTAAGTTCACATTATTTTACATCTAAAACACGTATTTACAATACATTTGGGTGAATACAAAAAATAGAAAAAAAATTTGGTAAAAAATGGTGATAATTCCGCTAAATATCGTTTAAAGTCATTTGTATTGAACTAATCATACTTTTTATCGTTAAGTTCACATAATTTTACATCTAAAACACGTCTTTACAATACATTTGGGTGAATATAAAAGGTCGTAAAAAAATTTTGAAAAACAGGTGATGAATCCGCTAAATATCGTCTTAAGTTATTTCTATTAAACTAATCATACTTTTTATATTTTTAACGTTAAGTTCACATTATTTTACATCTAAAACTCGTATTTACAATACATTTGGGTGAATACAAAAAATTGAAAAAAAATTTGGGAAAAAATTTGGTAAAAAATGGTGATAATTTCGCTAAATATCGTTTAAAGTCATTTGTATTGAACTAATCATACTTTTTATATTTTTATCGTTAAGTTCACATAATTTTACATCTAAAACACGTCTTTACAATACATTTGGGTGAATATAAAAGGTCGTAAAAAAATTTTGAAAAACAGGTGATGAATCCGCTAAATATCGTCTTAAGTTTTTTCTATTCAACTAATCATACTTTTTATATTTTTAACGTTAAGTTCACATTATTTTACATCTAAAACACGTCTTTACAATACATTTGGGTGAATATAAAAGGTCGTAAAAAAATTTGGGAAAAAATTTTGTAAAAAATAGTGATAATTCCGCTAAATATCGTTTAAAGTCATTTGTATTGAACTAATCATACTTTTTATATTTTTAACGTTAAGTTCACATTATTTTGCATCTAAAACACGTCTTTACAATACATTTGGGTGAATATAAAAGGTCGTAAAAAAATTTTTATAAACAGGTGATGAATCCGCTAAATATCGTCTTAAGTCATTTCTATTAAACTAATCATACTTTTTATATTTTTAACGTTAAGTTCACATTATTTTACATCTAAAACACGTATTTACAATACATTTGGGTGAATACAAAAAATAGAAAAAAAATTTGGGAAAAAATTTGGTAATAAATGGTGATAATTCCGCTAAATATCGTTTAAAGTCATTTGTTTTGAACTAATCATACTTTTTATATTTTTATCGTTAAGTTCACATAATTTTACATCTAAAACACGTCTATACAATACATTTGGATGAATATAAAAGGTCGTAAAAAAATTTGGGAAAAAATTTGGTAAAAAATAGTGATAATTCCGCTAAATATCGTTTAAAGTCATTTGTATTGAACTAATCATACTTTTTATATTTTTAACGTTAAGTTCACATTATTTTACATCTAAAACACGTCTTTACAATACATTTGGGTGAATATAAAAAATAGAAAAAAAATTTGGGAAAAAATTTGGTAATAAATGGTGATAATTCCGCTAAATATCGTTTAAAGTCATTTGTATTGAACTAATCATACTTTTTATATTTTTAACGTTAAGTTCACATTATTTTACATCTAAAACACGTCTTTACAATACATTTGGGTGAATATAAAAGGTCGTAAAAAAATTTTTATAAACAGGTGATGAATCCGCTAAATATCGTCTTAAGTCATTTCTATTAAACTAATCATACTTTTTAACGTTAAGTTCACATTATTTTACATCTAAAACACGTATTTACAATACATTTGGGTGAATACAAAAAATAGAAAAAAAATTTGGTAAAAAATGGTGATAATTCCGCTAAATATCGTTTAAAGTCATTTGTATTGAACTAACCATACTTTTTATATTTTTATCGTTAAGTTCACATAATTTTACATCTAAAACACGTCTTTACAATACATTTGGTTGAATATAAAAGGTCGTAAAAAAATTTGGGAAAAAATTTGGTAAAAAATAGTGATAATTCCGCTAAATATCGTTTAAAGTCATTTGTATTGAACTAATCATACTTTTTATATTTTTAACGTTAAGTTCACATTATTTTACATCTAAAACACGTCTTTACAATACATTTGGGTGAATATAAAAGGTCGTAAAAAAATTTTTATAAACAGGTGATGAATCCGCTAAATATCGTCTTAAGTCATTTCTATTAAACTAATCATACTTTTTATATTTTTAACGTTAAGTTCACATTATTTTACATCTAAAACACGTCTTTACAATACATTTGGGTGAATATAAAAGGTCGTAAAAAAATTTTTATAAACAGGTGATGAATCCGCTAAATATCGTCTTAAGTCATTTCTATTAAACTAATCATACTTTTTATATTTTTAACGTTAAGTTCACATTATTTTACATCTAAAACACGTATTTACAATACATTTGGGTGAATACAAAAAATAGAAAAAAAATTTGGTAAAAAATGGTGATAATTCCGCTAAATATCGTTTAAAGTCATTTGTATTGAACTAATCATACTTTTTATCGTTAAGTTCACATAATTTTACATCTAAAACACGTCTTTACAATACATTTGGGTGAATATAAAAGGTCGTAAAAAAATTTTGAAAAACAGGTGATGAATCCGCTAAATATCGTCTTAAGTTATTTCTATTAAACTAATCATACTTTTTATATTTTTAACGTTAAGTTCACATTATTTTACATCTAAAACACGTATTTACAATACATTTGGGTGAATACAAAAAATTGAAAAAAAATTTGGGAAAAAATTTGGTAAAAAATGGTGATAATTTCGCTAAATATCGTTTAAAGTCATTTGTATTGAACTAATCATACTTTTTATATTTTTATCGTTAAGTTCACATAATTTTACATCTAAAACACGTCTTTACAATACATTTGGGTGAATATAAAAGGTCGTAAAAAAATTTTGAAAAACAGGTGATGAATCCGCTAAATATCGTCTTAAGTTTTTTCTATTCAACTAATCATACTTTTTATATTTTTAACGTTAAGTTCACATTATTTTACATCTAAAACACGTATTTACAATACATTTGGGTGAATACAAAAAATAGAAAAAAAATTTGGGAAAAAATTTGGTAAAGAATGGTGATAATTCCGCTAAATATCGTTTAAAGTCATTTGTATTGAACTAATCATACTTTTTATATTTTTATCGTTAAGTTCACATAATTTTACATCTAAAACACGTCTTTACAATACATTTGGGTGAATATAAAAGGTCGTAAAAAAATTTTTAAAAACAGGTGATGAATCCGCTAAATATCGTCTTAAGTCTTTTCTTTTAAACTAATCATACTTTTTTTATTTTTAACGTTAAGTTCACATTATTTTACATCTAAAACACGTATTTACTATACATTTGGGTGAATACTAAAAATAGAAAAAAAATTTGGGAAAAAATTTGGTAAAATATGGTGATAATTCTGCTAAATATCGTTTAAAGTCATTTGTATTGAACTAATCATACTTTTTATATTTTTATCGTTAAGTTCACATAATTTTACATCTAAAACACGTCTTTACAATACATTTGGGTGAATATAAAAGGTCGTAAAAAAATTTGGGAAAAAATTTGGTAAAAAATAGTGATAATTCCGCTAAATATCGTTTAAAGTCATTTGTATTGAACTAATCATACTTTTTATATTTTTAACGTTAAGTTCACATTATTTTACATCTAAAACACGTCTTTACAATACATTTGGGTGAATATAAAAGGTCGTAAAAAAATTTTTATAAACAGGTGATGAATCCGCTAAATATCGTCTTAAGTCATTTCTATTAAACTAATCATACTTTTTATATTTTTAACGTTAAGTTCACATTATTTTACATCTAAAACACGTATTTACAATACATTTGGGTGAATACAAAAAATAGAAAAAAAATTTGGGAAAAAATTTGGTAATAAATGGTGATAATTCCGCTAAATATCGTTTAAAGTCATTTGTTTTGAACTAATCATACTTTTTATATTTTTATCGTTAAGTTCACATAATTTTACATCTAAAACACGTCTATACAATACATTTGGATGAATATAAAAGGTCGTAAAAAAATTTGGGAAAAAATTTGGTAAAAAATAGTGATAATTCCGCTAAATATCGTTTAAAGTCATTTGTATTGAACTAATCATACTTTTTATATTTTTAACGTTAAGTTCACATTATTTTACATCTAAAACACGTCTTTACAATACATTTGGGTGAATACAAAAAATAGAAACAAAATTTGGTAAAAAATGGTGATAATTCCGCTAAATATCGTTTAAAGTCATTTGTATTGAACTAATCATACTTTTTATATTTTTATCGTTAAGTTCACATTATTTTACATCTAAAACACGTCTTTACAATACATTTGGGTGAATATAAAAGGTCGTAAAAAAATTTTTAAAAACAGGTGATGAATCCGCTAAATATCGTCTTTAGTCATTTCTATTAAACTAATCATACTTTTTATATTTTTAACGTTAAATTCACATTATTTTACATCTAATAGACGTATTTACAATACATTTGGGTGAATACAAAAAATAGAAACAAAATTTGGTAAAAAATGGTGATAATTCCGCTAAATATCGTTTAAAGTCATTTGTATTGAACTAATCATACTTTTTATATTTTTATCGTTAAGTTCACATAATTTTACATCTAAAACACGTCTTTACAATACATTTGGGTGAATATAAAAAATAGAAAAAAAATTTGGGAAAAAATTTGGTAATAAATGGTGATAATTCCGCTAAATATCGTTTAAAGTCATTTGTATTGAACTAATCATACTTTTTATATTTTTAACGTTAAGTTCACATTATTTTACATCTAAAACACGTCTTTACAATACATTTGGGTGAATATAAAAGGTCGTAAAAAAATTTTTATAAACAGGTGATGAATCCGCTAAATATCGTCTTTAGTCATTTCTATTAAACTAATCATACTTTTTATATTTTTAACGTTAAATTCACATTATTTTACATCTAAAAGACGTATTTACAATACATTTGGGTGAACACAAAAAATAGAAAAAAAATTTGGTAAAAAATGGTGATAATTCCGCTAAATATCGTTTAAAGTCATTTGTATTGAACTAATCATACTTTTTATATTTTTATCGTTAAGTTCACATAATTTTACATCTAAAACACGTCTTTACAATACATTTGGGTGAATATAAAAAATAGAAAAAAAATTTGGGAAAAAATTTGGTAATAAATGGTGATAATTCCGCTAAATATCGTTTAAAGTCATTTGTATTGAACTAATCATACTTTTTATATTTTTAACGTTAAGTTCACATTATTTTACATCTAAAACACGTCTTTACAATACATTTGGGTGAATATAAAAAATAGAAAAAAAATTTGGGAAAAAATTTGGTAATAAATGGTGATAATTCCGCTAAATATCGTTTAAAGTCATTTGTATTGAACTAATCATACTTTTTATATTTTTAACGTTAAGTTCACATTATTTTACATCTAAAACACGTCTTTAGAATACATTTGGGTGAATATAAAAGGTCGTAAAAAAATTTTTATAAACAGGTGATGAATCCGCTAAATATCGTCTTAAGTCATTTCTATTAAACTAATCATACTTTTTAACGTTAAGTTCACATTATTTTACATCTAAAACACGTATTTACAATACATTTGGGTGAATACAAAAAATAGAAAAAAAATTTGGTAAAAAATGGTGATAATTCCGCAAAATATCGTTTAAAGTCATTTGTATTGAACTAACCATACTTTTTATATTTTTATCGTTAAGTTCACATAATTTTACATCTAAAACACGTCTTTACAATACATTTGGGTGAATATAAAAGGTCGTAAAAAAATTTGGGAAAAAATTTGGTAAAAAATAGTGATAATTCCGCTAAATATCGTTTAAAGTCATTTGTATTGAACTAATCATACTTTTTATATTTTTAACGTTAAGTTCACATTATTTTACATCTAAAACACGTCTTTACAATACATTTGGGTGAATATAAAAGGTCGTAAAAAAATTTTGAAAAACAGGTGATGAATCCGCTAATTATCGTCTTAAGTCATTTCTATTAAACTAATCATACTTTTTATATTTTTAACGTTAAGTTCACATTATTTTACATCTAAAACACGTATTTACAATACATTTGGGTGAATACAAAAAATAGAAAAAAAATTTGGGAAAAAATTTGGTAAAGAATGGTGATAATTCCGCTAAATATCGTTTAAAGTCATTTGTATTGAACTAATCATACTTTTTATATTTTTATCGTTAAGTTCACATAATTTTACATCTAAAACACGTCTTTACCATACATTTGGGTGAATATAAAAGGTCGTAAAAAAATTTTTAAAAACAGGTGATGAATCCGCTAAATATCGTCCTAAGTCTTTTCTTTTAAACTAATCATACTTTTTTTATTTTTAACGTTAAGTTCACATTATTTTACATCTAAAACACGTATTTACAATACATTTGGGTGAATACAAAAAATAGAAAAAAAATTTGGGAAAAAATTTGGTAAAAAATGGTGATAATTCTGCTAAATATCGTTTAAAGTCATTTGTATTGAACTAATCATACTTTTTATATTTTTATCGTTAAGTTCACATAATTTTACATCTAAAACACGTCTTTACAATACATTTGGGTGAATATAAAAGGTCGTAAAAAAATTTGGGAAAAAATTTGGTAAAAAATAGTGATAATTCCGCTAAATATCGTTTAAAGTCATTTGTATTGAACTAATCATACTTTTTATATTTTTAACGTTAAGTTCACATTATTTTACATCTAAAACACGTCTTTACAATACATTTGGGTGAATATAAAAGGTCGTAAAAAAATTTTTATAAACAGGTGATGAATCCGCTAAATATCGTCTTAAGACATTTCTATTAAACTAATCATACTTTTTATATTTTTAACGTTAAGTTCACATTATTTTACATCTAAAACACGTATTTACAATACATTTGGGTGAATACAAAAAATAGAAAAAAAATTTGGGAAAAAATTTGGTAATAAATGGTGATAATTCCGCTAAATATCGTTTAAAGTCATTTGTTTTGAACTAATCATACTTTTTATATTTTTATCGTTAAGTTCACATAATTTTACATCTAAAACACGTCTATACAATACATTTGGGTGAATATAAAAGGTCGTAAAAAAATTTGGGAAAAAATTTGGTAAAAAATAGTGATAATTCCGCTAAATATCGTTTAAAGTCATTTGTATTGAACTAATCATACTTTTTATATTTTTATCGTTAAGTTCACATTATTTTACATCTAAAACACGTCTTTACAATACATTTGGGTGAATATAAAAGGTCGTAAAAAAATTTTTAAAAACAGGTGATGAATCCGCTAAATATCGTCTTTAGTCATTTCTATTAAACTAATCATACTTTTTATATTTTTAACGTTAAATTCACATTATTTTACATCTAATAGACGTATTTACAATACATTTGGGTGAATACAAAAAATAGAAACAAAATTTGGTAAAAAATGGTGATAATTCCGCTAAATATCGTTTAAAGTCATTTGTATTGAACTAATCATACTTTTTATATTTTTATCGTTAAGTTCACATAATTTTACATCTAAAACACGTCTTTACAATACATTTGGGTGAATATAAAAAATAGAAAAAAAATTTGGGAAAAAATTTGGTAATAAATGGTGATAATTCCGCTAAATATCGTTTAAAGTCATTTGTATTGAACTAATCATACTTTTTATATTTTTAACGTTAAGTTCACATTATTTTACATCTAAAACACGTCTTTACAATACATTTGGGTGAATATAAAAGGTCGTAAAAAAATTTTTATAAACAGGTGATGAATCCGCTAAATATCGTCTTTAGTCATTTCTATTAAACTAATCATACTTTTTATATTTTTAACGTTAAATTCACATTATTTTACATCTAAAAGACGTATTTACAATACATTTGGGTGAACACAAAAAATAGAAAAAAAATTTGGTAAAAAATGGTGATAATTCCGCTAAATATCGTTTAAAGTCATTTGTATTGAACTAATCATACTTTTTATATTTTTATCGTTAAGTTCACATAATTTTACATCTAAAACACGTCTTTACAATACATTTGGGTGAATATAAAAAATAGAAAAAAAATTTGGGAAAAAATTTGGTAATAAATGGTGATAATTCCGCTAAATATCGTTTAAAGTCATTTGTATTGAACTAATCATACTTTTTATATTTTTAACGTTAAGCTCACATTATTTTACATCTAAAACACGTCTTTACAATACATTTGGGTGAATATAAAAAATAGAAAAAAAATTTGGGAAAAAATTTGGTAATAAATGGTGATAATTCCGCTAAATATCGTTTAAAGTCATTTGTATTGAACTAATCATACTTTTTATATTTTTAACGTTAAGTTCACATTATTTTACATCTAAAACACGTCTTTAGAATACATTTGGGTGAATATAAAAGGTCGTAAAAAAATTTTTATAAACAGGTGATGAATCCGCTAAATATCGTCTTAAGTCATTTCTATTAAACTAATCATACTTTTTAACGTTAAGTTCACATTATTTTACATCTAAAACACGTATTTACAATACATTTGGGTGAATACAAAAAATAGAAAAAAAATTTGGTAAAAAATGGTGATAATTCTGCTAAATATCGTTTAAAGTCATTTGTATTGAACTAATCATACTTTTTATATTTTTATCGTTAAGTTCACATAATTTTACATCTAAAACACGTCTTTACAATACATTTGGGTGAATATAAAAGGTCGTAAAAAAATTTGGGAAAAAATTTGGTAAAAAATAGTGATAATTCCGCTAAATATCGTTTAAAGTCATTTGTATTGAACTAATCATACTTTTTATATTTTTAACGTTAAGTTCACATTATTTTACATCTAAAACACGTCTTTACAATACATTTGGGTGAATATAAAAGGTCGTAAAAAAATTTTTATAAACAGGTGATGAATCCGCTAAATATCGTCTTAAGACATTTCTATTAAACTAATCATACTTTTTATATTTTTAACGTTAAGTTCACATTATTTTACATCTAAAACACGTATTTACAATACATTTGGGTGAATACAAAAAATAGAAAAAAAATTTGGGAAAAAATTTGGTAATAAATGGTGATAATTCCGCTAAATATCGTTTAAAGTCATTTGTTTTGAACTAATCATACTTTTTATATTTTTATCGTTAAGTTCACATAATTTTACATCTAAAACACGTCTATACAATACATTTGGGTGAATATAAAAGGTCGTAAAAAAATTTGGGAAAAAATTTGGTAAAAAATAGTGATAATTCCGCTAAATATCGTTTAAAGTCATTTGTATTGAACTAATCATACTTTTTATATTTTTATCGTTAAGTTCACATTATTTTACATCTAAAACACGTCTTTACAATACATTTGGGTGAATATAAAAGGTCGTAAAAAAATTTTTAAAAACAGGTGATGAATCCGCTAAATATCGTCTTTAGTCATTTCTATTAAACTAATCATACTTTTTATATTTTTAACGTTAAATTCACATTATTTTACATCTAATAGACGTATTTACAATACATTTGGGTGAATACAAAAAATAGAAACAAAATTTGGTAAAAAATGGTGATAATTCCGCTAAATATCGTTTAAAGTCATTTGTATTGAACTAATCATACTTTTTATATTTTTATCGTTAAGTTCACATAATTTTACATCTAAAACACGTCTTTACAATACATTTGGGTGAATATAAAAAATAGAAAAAAAATTTGGGAAAAAATTTGGTAATAAATGGTGATAATTCCGCTAAATATCGTTTAAAGTCATTTGTATTGAACTAATCATACTTTTTATATTTTTAACGTTAAGTTCACATTATTTTACATCTAAAACACGTCTTTACAATACATTTGGGTGAATATAAAAGGTCGTAAAAAAATTTTTATAAACAGGTGATGAATCCGCTAAATATCGTCTTTAGTCATTTCTATTAAACTAATCATACTTTTTATATTTTTAACGTTAAATTCACATTATTTTACATCTAAAAGACGTATTTACAATACATTTGGGTGAACACAAAAAATAGAAAAAAAATTTGGTAAAAAATGGTGATAATTCCGCTAAATATCGTTTAAAGTCATTTGTATTGAACTAATCATACTTTTTATATTTTTATCGTTAAGTTCACATAATTTTACATCTAAAACACGTCTTTACAATACATTTGGGTGAATATAAAAAATAGAAAAAAAATTTGGGAAAAAATTTGGTAATAAATGGTGATAATTCCGCTAAATATCGTTTAAAGTCATTTGTATTGAACTAATCATACTTTTTATATTTTTAACGTTAAGCTCACATTATTTTACATCTAAAACACGTCTTTACAATACATTTGGGTGAATATAAAAAATAGAAAAAAAATTTGGGAAAAAATTTGGTAATAAATGGTGATAATTCCGCTAAATATCGTTTAAAGTCATTTGTATTGAACTAATCATACTTTTTATATTTTTAACGTTAAGTTCACATTATTTTACATCTAAAACACGTCTTTAGAATACATTTGGGTGAATATAAAAGGTCGTAAAAAAATTTTTATAAACAGGTGATGAATCCGCTAAATATCGTCTTAAGTCATTTCTATTAAACTAATCATACTTTTTAACGTTAAGTTCACATTATTTTACATCTAAAACACGTATTTACAATACATTTGGGTGAATACAAAAAATAGAAAAAAAATTTGGTAAAAAATGGTGATAATTCCGCAAAATATCGTTTAAAGTCATTTGTATTGAACTAACCATACTTTTTATATTTTTATCGTTAAGTTCACATAATTTTACATCTAAAACACGTCTTTACAATACATTTGGGTGAATATAAAAGGTCGTAAAAAAATTTGGGGAAAAATTTGGTAAAAAATAGTGATAATTCCGCTAAATATCGTTTAAAGTCATTTGTATTGAACTAATCATACTTTTTATATTTTTAACGTTAAGTTCACATTATTTTACATCTAAAACACGTCTTTACAATACATTTGGGTGAATATAAAAGGTCGTAAAAAAATTTTGAAAAACAGGTGATGAATCCGCTAATTATCGTCTTAAGTCATTTCTATTAAACTAATCATACTTTTTATATTTTTAACGTTAAGTTCACATTATTTTACATCTAAAACACGTATTTACAATACATTTGGGTGAATACAAAAAATAGAAAAAAAATTTGGGAAAAAATTTGGTAAAGAATGGTGATAATTCCGCTAAATATCGTTTAAAGTCATTTGTATTGAACTAATCATACTTTTTATATTTTTATCGTTAAGTTCACATAATTTTACATCTAAAACACATCTTTACCATACATTTGGGTGAATATAAAAGGTCGTAAAAAAATTTTTAAAAACAGGTGATGAATCCGCTAAATATCGTCTTAAGTCTTTTCTTTTAAACTAATCATACTTTTTTTATTTTTAACGTTAAGTTCACATTATTTTACATCTAAAACACGTATTTACAATACATTTGGGTGAATACAAAAAATAGAAAAAAAATTTGGGAAAAAATGGTGATAATTCCGCTAAATATCGTTTAAAGTCATTTGTATTGAACTTATCATACTTTTTATATTTTTATCGTTAAGTTCACATAATTTTACATCTAAAACACGTCTTTACAATACATTTGGGTGAATATAAAAGGTCGTAAAAAAATTTGGGAAAAAATTTGGTAAAAAATAGTGATAATTCCGTTAAATATCGTTTAAAGTCATTTGTATTGAACTAATCATACTTTTTATATTTTTAACGTTAAGTTCACATTATTTTACATCTAAAACACGTCTTTACAATACATTTGGGTGAATATAAAAGGTCGTAAAAAAATTTTTAAAAACAGGTGATGAATCCGCTAAATATCGTCTTAAGTCTTTTCTTTTAAACTAATCATACTTTTTTTATTTTTAACGTTAAGTTCACATTATTTTACATCTAAAACACGTATTTACTATACATTTGGGTGAATACTAAAAATAGAAAAAAAATTTGGGAAAAAATTTGGTAAAGAATGGTGATAATTCCGCTAAATATCGTTTAAAGTCATTTGTATTGAACTAATCATACTTTTTATATTTTTATCGTTAAGTTCACATAATTTTACATCTAAAACACGTCTTTACAATACATTTGGGTGAATATAAAAGGTCGTAAAAAAATTTTTAAAAACAGGTGATGAATCCGCTAAATATCGTCTTAAGTCTTTTCTTTTAAACTAATCATACTTTTTTTATTTTTAACGTTAAGTTCACATTATTTTACATCTAAAACACGTATTTACTATACATTTGGGTGAATACTAAAAATAGAAAAAAAATTTGGGAAAAAATTTGGTAAAATATGGTGATAATTCTGCTAAATATCGTTTAAAGTCATTTGTATTGAACTAATCATGCTTTTTATATTTTTATCGTTAAGTTCACATAATTTTACATCTAAAACACGTCTTTACAATACATTTGGGTGAATATAAAAGGTCGTAAAAAAATGTGGGAAAAAATTTGGTAAAAAATAGTGATAATTCCGCTAAATATCGTTTAAAGTCATTTGTATTGAACTAATCATACTTTTTATATTTTTAACGTTAAGTTCACATTATTTTACATCTAAAACACGTCTTTACAATACATTTGGGTGAATATAAAAGGTCGTAAAAAAATTTTTATAAACAGGTGATGAATCCGCTAAATATCGTCTTAAGTCATTTCTATTAAACTAATCATACTTTTTATATTTTTAACGTTAAATTCACATTATTTTACATCTAATAGACGTATTTACAATACATTTGGGTGAATACAAAAAATAGAAACAAAATTTGGTAAAAAATGGTGATAATTCCGCTAAATATCGTTTAAAGTCATTTGTATTGAACTAATCATACTTTTTATATTTTTATCGTTAAGTTCACATAATTTTACATCTAAAACACGTCTTTACAATACATTTGGGTGAATATAAAAAATAGAAAAAAAATTTGGGAAAAAATTTGGTAATAAATGGTGATAATTCCGCTAAATATCGTTTAAAGTCATTTGTATTGAACTAATCATACTTTTTATATTTTTAACGTTAAGTTCACATTATTTTACATCTAAAACACGTCTTTACAATACATTTGGGTGAATATAAAAGGTCGTAAAAAAATTTTTATAAACAGGTGATGAATCCGCTAAATATCGTCTTTAGTCATTTCTATTAAACTAATCATACTTTTTATATTTTTAACGTTAAATTCACATTATTTTACATCTAAAAGACGTATTTACAATACATTTGGGTGAACACAAAAAATAGAAAAAAAATTTGGTAAAAAATGGTGATAATTCCGCTAAATATCGTTTAAAGTCATTTGTATTGAACTAATCATACTTTTTATATTTTTATCGTTAAGTTCACATAATTTTACATCTAAAACACGTCTTTACAATACATTTGGGTGAATATAAAAAATAGAAAAAAAATTTGGGAAAAAATTTGGTAATAAATGGTGATAATTCCGCTAAATATCGTTTAAAGTCATTTGTATTGAACTAATCATACTTTTTATATTTTTAACGTTAAGTTCACATTATTTTACATCTAAAACACGTCTTTACAATACATTTGGGTGAATATAAAAAATAGAAAAAAAATTTGGGAAAAAATTTGGTAATAAATGGTGATAATTCCGCTAAATATCGTTTAAAGTCATTTGTATTGAACTAATCATACTTTTTATATTTTTAACGTTAAGTTCACATTATTTTACATCTAAAACACGTCTTTAGAATACATTTGGGTGAATATAAAAGGTCGTAAAAAAATTTTTATAAACAGGTGATGAATCCGCTAAATATCGTCTTAAGTCATTTCTATTAAACTAATCATACTTTTTAACGTTAAGTTCACATTATTTTACATCTAAAACACGTATTTACAATACATTTGGGTGAATACAAAAAATAGAAAAAAAATTTGGTAAAAAATGGTGATAATTCCGCAAAATATCGTTTAAAGTCATTTGTATTGAACTAACCATACTTTTTATATTTTTATCGTTAAGTTCACATAATTTTACATCTAAAACACGTCTTTACAATACATTTGGGTGAATATAAAAGGTCGTAAAAAAATTTGGGAAAAAATTTGGTAAAAAATAGTGATAATTCCGCTAAATATCGTTTAAAGTCATTTGTATTGAACTAATCATACTTTTTATATTTTTAACGTTAAGTTCACATTATTTTACATCTAAAACACGTCTTTACAATACATTTGGGTGAATATAAAAGGTCGTAAAAAAATTTTGAAAAACAGGTGATGAATCCGCTAATTATCGTCTTAAGTCATTTCTATTAAACTAATCATACTTTTTATATTTTTAACGTTAAGTTCACATTATTTTACATCTAAAACACGTATTTACAATACATTTGGGTGAATACAAAAAATAGAAAAAAAATTTGGGAAAAAATTTGGTAAAGAATGGTGATAATTCCGCTAAATATCGTTTAAAGTCATTTGTATTGAACTAATCATACTTTTTATATTTTTATCGTTAAGTTCACATAATTTTACATCTAAAACACGTCTTTACCATACATTTGGGTGAATATAAAAGGTCGTAAAAAAATTTTTAAAAACAGGTGATGAATCCGCTAAATATCGTCTTAAGTCTTTTCTTTTAAACTAATCATACTTTTTTTATTTTTAACGTTAAGTTCACATTATTTTACATCTAAAACACGTCTTTACAATACATTTGGGTGAATATAAAAGGTCGTAAAAAAATTTTTATAAACAGGTGATGAATCCGCTAAATATCGTCTTAAGACATTTCTATTAAACTAATCATACTTTTTATATTTTTAACGTTAAGTTCACATTATTTTACATCTAAAACACGTATTTACAATACATTTGGGTGAATACAAAAAATAGAAAAAAAATTTGGGAAAAAATTTGGTAATAAATGGTGATAATTCCGCTAAATATCGTTTAAAGTCATTTGTTTTGAACTAATCATACTTTTTATATTTTTATCGTTAAGTTCACATAATTTTACATCTAAAACACGTCTATACAATACATTTGGGTGAATATAAAAGGTCGTAAAAAAATTTGGGAAAAAATTTGGTAAAAAATAGTGATAATTCCGCTAAATATCGTTTAAAGTCATTTGTATTGAACTAATCATACTTTTTATATTTTTATCGTTAAATTCACATAATTTTACATCTAAAAAACGTCTTTTCAATACATTTGGGTGAATATAAAAGGTCGTAAAAAAATTTTTAAAAACAGGTGATGAATCCGCTAAATATCGTCTTTAGTCATTTCTATTAAACTAATCATACTTTTTATATTTTTAACGTTAAATTCACATTATTTTACATCTAAAAGACGTATTTACAATACATTTGGGTGAATACAAAAAATAGAAAAAAAAGTTGGTAAAAAATGGTGATAATTCCGCTAAATATCGTTTAAAGTCATTTGTATTGAACTAATCATACTTTTTATATTTTTAACGTTAAGTTCACATTATTTTACATCTAAAACACGTCTTTACAATACATTTGGGTGAATATAAAAGGTCGTAAAAAAATTTTTAAAAACAGGTGATGAATCCGCTAAATATCGTCTTAAGTCTTTTCTTTTAAACTAATCATACTTTTTTTATTTTTAACGTTAAGTTCACATTATTTTACATCTAAAACACGTATTTACTATACATTTGGGTGAATACTAAAAATAGAAAAAAAATTTGGGAAAAAATTTGGTAAAGAATGGTGATAATTCCGCTAAATATCGTTTAAAATCATTTGTATTGAACTAATCATACTTTTTATATTTTTATCGTTAAGTTCACATAATTTTACATCTAAAACACGTCTTTACAATACATTTGGGTGAATATAAAAGGTCGTAAAAAAATTTTTAAAAACAGGTGATGAATCCGCTAAATATCGTCTTAAGTCTTTTCTTTTAAACTAATCATACTTTTTTTATTTTTAACGTTAAGTTCACATTATTTTACATCTAAAACACGTATTTACTATACATTTGGGTGAATACTAAAAATAGAAAAAAAATTTGGGAAAAAATTTGGTAAAATATGGTGATAATTCTGCTAAATATCGTTTAAAGTCATTTGTATTGAACTAATCATACTTTTTATATTTTTATCGTTAAGTTCACATAATTTTACATCTAAAACACGTCTTTACAATACATTTGGGTGAATATAAAAGGTCGTAAAAAAATTTGGGAAAAAATTTGGTAAAAAATAGTGATAATTCCGCTAAATATCGTTTAAAGTCATTTGTATTGAACTAATCATACTTTTTATATTTTTAACGTTAAGTTCACATTATTTTACATCTAAAACACGTCTTTACAATACATTTGGGTGAATATAAAAGGTCGTAAAAAAATTTTTATAAACAGGTGATGAATCCGCTAAATATCGTCTTAAGTCATTTCTATTAAACTAATCATACTTTTTATATTTTTAACGTTAAGTTCACATTATTTTACATCTAAAACACGTATTTACAATACATTTGGGTGAATACAAAAAATAGAAAAAAAATTTGGGAAAAAATTTGGTAATAAATGGTGATAATTCCGCTAAATATCGTTTAAAGTCATTTGTTTTGAACTAATCATACTTTTTATATTTTTATCGTTAAGTTCACATAATTTTACATCTAAAACACGTCTATACAATACATTTGGATGAATATAAAAGGTCGTAAAAAAATTTGGGAAAAAATTTGGTAAAAAATAGTGATAATTCCGCTAAATATCGTTTAAAGTCATTTGTATTGAACTAATCATACTTTTTATATTTTTAACGTTAAGTTCACATTATTTTACATCTAAAACACGTCTTTACAATACATTTGGGTGAATACAAAAAATAGAAACAAAATTTGGTAAAAAATGGTGATAATTCCGCTAAATATCGTTTAAAGTCATTTGTATTGAACTAATCATACTTTTTATATTTTTATCGTTAAGTTCACATTATTTTACATCTAAAACACGTCTTTACAATACATTTGGGTGAATATAAAAGGTCGTAAAAAAATTTTTAAAAACAGGTGATGAATCCGCTAAATATCGTCTTTAGTCATTTCTATTAAACTAATCATACTTTTTATATTTTTAACGTTAAATTCACATTATTTTACATCTAATAGACGTATTTACAATACATTTGGGTGAATACAAAAAATAGAAACAAAATTTGGTAAAAAATGGTGATAATTCCGCTAAATATCGTTTAAAGTCATTTGTATTGAACTAATCATACTTTTTATATTTTTATCGTTAAGTTCACATAATTTTACATCTAAAACACGTCTTTACAATACATTTGGGTGAATATAAAAAATAGAAAAAAAATTTGGGAAAAAATTTGGTAATAAATGGTGATAATTCCGCTAAATATCGTTTAAAGTCATTTGTATTGAACTAATCATACTTTTTATATTTTTAACGTTAAGTTCACATTATTTTACATCTAAAACACGTCTTTACAATACATTTGGGTGAATATAAAAGGTCGTAAAAAAATTTTTATAAACAGGTGATGAATCCGCTAAATATCGTCTTTAGTCATTTCTATTAAACTAATCATACTTTTTATATTTTTAACGTTAAATTCACATTATTTTACATCTAAAAGACGTATTTACAATACATTTGGGTGAATACAAAAAATAGAAAAAAAATTTGGTAAAAAATGGTGATAATTCCGCTAAATATCGTTTAAAGTCATTTGTATTGAACTAATCATACTTTTTATATTTTTATCGTTAAGTTCACATAATTTTACATCTAAAACACGTCTTTACAATACATTTGGGTGAATATAAAAAATAGAAAAAAAATTTGGGAAAAAATTTGGTAATAAATGGTGATAATTCCGCTAAATATCGTTTAAAGTCATTTGTATTGAACTAATCATACTTTTTATATTTTTAACGTTAAGTTCACATTATTTTACATCTAAAACACGTCTTTACAATACATTTGGGTGAATATAAAAAATAGAAAAAAAATTTGGGAAAAAATTTGGTAATAAATGGTGATAATTCCGCTAAATATCGTTTAAAGTCATTTGTATTGAACTAATCATACTTTTTATATTTTTAACGTTAAGTTCACATTATTTTACATCTAAAACACGTCTTTACAATACATTTGGGTGAATATAAAAGGTCGTAAAAAAATTTTTATAAACAGGTGATGAATCCGCTAAATATCGTCTTAAGTCATTTCTATTAAACTAATCATACTTTTTAACGTTAAGTTCACATTATTTTACATCTAAAACACGTATTTACAATACATTTGGGTGAATACAAAAAATAGAAAAAAAATTTGGTAAAAAATGGTGATAATTCCGCTAAATATCGTTTAAAGTCATTTGTTTTGAACTAATCATACTTTTTATATTTTTATCGTTAAGTTCACATAATTTTACATCTAAAACACGTCTATACAATACATTTGGGTGAATATAAAAGGTCGTAAAAAAATTTGGGAAAAAATTTGGTAAAAAATAGTGATAATTCCGCTAAATATCGTTTAAAGTCATTTGTATTGAACTAATCATACTTTTTATATTTTTATCGTTAAATTCACATAATTTTACATCTAAAAAACGTCTTTTCAATACATTTGGGTGAATATAAAAGGTCGTAAAAAAATTTTTAAAAACAGGTGATGAATCCGCTAAATATCGTCTTTAGTCATTTCTATTAAACTAATCATACTTTTTATATTTTTAACGTTAAATTCACATTATTTTACATCTAAAAGACGTATTTACAATACATTTGGGTGAATACAAAAAATAGAAAAAAAATTTGGTAAAAAATGGTGATAATTCCGCTAAATATCGTTTAAAGTCATTTGTATTGAACTAATCATACTTTTTATATTTTTATCGTTAAGTTCACATAATTTTACATCTAAAACACGTCTTTACAATACATTTGGGTGAATATAAAAGGTCGTAAAAAAATTTGGGAAAAAATTTGGTAAAAAATAGTGATAATTCCGCTAAATATCGTTTAAAGTCATTTGTATTGAACTAATCATACTTTTTATATTTTTAACGTTAAGTTCACATTATTTTACATCTAAAACACGTCTTTACAATACATTTGGGTGAATATAAAAGGTCGTAAAAAAATTTTTATAAACAGGTGATGAATCCGCTAAATATCGTCTTAAGTCATTTCTATTAAACTAATCATACTTTTTATATTTTTAACGTTAAGTTCACATTATTTTACATCTAAAACACGTATTTACAATACATTTGGGTGAATACAAAAAATAGAAAAAAAATTTGGGAAAAAATTTGGTAAAAAATGGTGATAATTTCGCTAAATATCGTTTAAAGTCATTTGTATTGAACTAATCATACTTTTTATATTTTTATCGTTAAGTTCACATAATTTTACATCTAAAACACGTCTTTACAATACATTTGGGTGAATATAAAAGGTCGTAAAAAAATTTTGAAAAACAGGTGATGAATCCGCTAATTATCGTCTTAAGTCATTTCTATTAAACTAATCATACTTTTTATATTTTTAACGTTAAGTTCACATTATTTTACATCTAAAACACGTATTTACAATACATTTGGGTGAATACAAAAAATAGAAAAAAAATTTGGGAAAAAATTTGGTAAAGAATGGTGATAATTCCGCTAAATATCGTTTAAAGTCATTTGTATTGAACTAATCATACTTTTTATATTTTTATCGTTAAGTTCACATAATTTTACATCTAAAACACGTCTTTACAATACATTTGGGTGAATATAAAAGGTCGTAAAAAAATTTGGGAAAAAATTTGGGAAAAAATTTGGTAAAAAATAGTGATAATTCCGCTAAATATCGTTTAAAGTCATTTGTATTGAACTAATCATACTTTTTATATTTTTAACGTTAAGTTCACATTATTTTACATCTAAAACACGTCTTTACAATACATTTGGGTGAATATAAAAGGTCGTAAAAAAATTTTTATAAACAGGTGATGAATCCGCTAAATATCGTCTTAAGTCATTTCTATTAAACTAATCATACTTTTTATATTTTTAACGTTATGTTCACATTATTTTACATCTAAAACACGTATTTACAATACATTTGGGTGAATACAAAAAATAGAAAAAAAATTTGCTAATAAATGGTGATAATTCCGCTAAATATCGTTTAAAGTCATTTGTTTTGAACTAATCATACTTTTTATATTTTTATCGTTAAGTTCACATAATTTTACATCTAAAACACGTCTATACAATACATTTGGGTGAATATAAAAGGTCGTAAAAAAATTTGGGAAAAAATTTGGTAAAAAATAGTGATAATTCCGCTAAATATCGTTTAAAGTCATTTGTATTGAACTAATCATACTTTTTATATTTTTATCGTTAAATTCACATAATTTTACATCTAAAAAACGTCTTTTCAATACATTTGGGTGAATATAAAAGGTCGTAAAAAAATTTTTAAAAACAGGTGATGAATCCGCTAAATATCGTCTTTAGTCATTTCTATTAAACTAATCATACTTTTTATATTTTTAACGTTAAATTCACATTATTTTACATCTAAAAGACGTATTTACAATACATTTGGGTGAATACAAAAAATAGAAAAAAAATTAGGTAAAAAATGGTGATAATTCCGCTAAATATCGTTTAAAGTCATTTGTATTGAACTAATCATACTTTTTATATTTTTATCGTTAAGTTCACATAATTTTACATCTAAAACAAGTCTTTACAATACATTTGGGTGAATATAAAAGGTCGTAAAAAAATTTGGGAAAAAATTTGGTAAAAAATAGTGATAATTCCGCTAAATATCGTTTAAAGTCATTTGTATTGAACTAATCATACTTTTTATATTTTTATCGTTAAATTCACATAATTTTACATCTAAAAAACGTCTTTTCAATACATTTGGGTGAATATAAAAGGTCGTAAAAAAATTTTTAAAAACAGGTGATGAATCCGCTAAATATCGTCTTTAGTCATTTCTATTAAACTAATCATACTTTTTATATTTTTAACGTTAAATTCACATTATTTTACATCTAAAAGACGTATTTACAATACATTTGGGTGAATACAAAAAATAGAAAAAAAATTTGGTAAAAAATGGTGATAATTCCGCTAAATATCGTTTAAAGTCATTTGTATTGAACTAATCATACTTTTTATATTTTTATCGTTAAGTTCACATAATTTTACATCTAAAACACGTCTTTACAATACATTTGGGTGAATATAAAAGGTCGTAAAAAAATTTGGGAAAAAATTTGGTAAAAAATAGTGATAATTCCGCTAAATATCGTTTAAAGTCATTTGTATTGAACTAATCATACTTTTTATATTTTTAACGTTAAGTTCACATTATTTTACATCTAAAACACGTCTTTACAATACATTTGGGTGAATATAAAAGGTCGTAAAAAAATTTTTATAAACAGGTGATGAATCCGCTAAATATCGTCTTAAGTCATTTCTATTAAACTAATCATACTTTTTATATTTTTAACGTTAAGTTCACATTATTTTACATCTAAAACACGTATTTACAATACATTTGGGTGAATACAAAAAATAGAAAAAAAATTTGGGAAAAAATTTGGTAAAAAATGGTGATAATTTCGCTAAATATCGTTTAAAGTCATTTGTATTGAACTAATCATACTTTTTATATTTTTATCGTTAAGTTCACATAATTTTACATCTAAAACACGTCTTTACAATACATTTGGGTGAATATAAAAGGTCGTAAAAAAATTTTGAAAAACAGGTGATGAATCCGCTAATTATCGTCTTAAGTCATTTCTATTAAACTAATCATACTTTTTATATTTTTAACGTTAAGTTCACATTATTTTACATCTAAAACACGTATTTACAATACATTTGGGTGAATACAAAAAATAGAAAAAAAATTTGGGAAAAAATTTGGTAAAGAATGGTGATAATTCCGCTAAATATCGTTTAAAGTCATTTGTATTGAACTAATCATACTTTTTATATTTTTATCGTTAAGTTCACATAATTTTACATCTAAAACACGTCTTTACAATACATTTGGGTGAATATAAAAGGTCGTAAAAAAATTTGGGAAAAAATTTGGGAAAAAATTTGGTAAAAAATAGTGATAATTCCGCTAAATATCGTTTAAAGTCATTTGTATTGAACTAATCATACTTTTTATATTTTTAACGTTAAGTTCACATTATTTTACATCTAAAACACGTCTTTACAATACATTTGGGTGAATATAAAAGGTCGTAAAAAAATTTTTATAAACAGGTGATGAATCCGCTAAATATCGTCTTAAGTCATTTCTATTAAACTAATCATACTTTTTATATTTTTAACGTTATGTTCACATTATTTTACATCTAAAACACGTATTTACAATACATTTGGGTGAATACAAAAAATAGAAAAAAAATTTGCTAATAAATGGTGATAATTCCGCTAAATATCGTTTAAAGTCATTTGTTTTGAACTAATCATACTTTTTATATTTTTATCGTTAAGTTCACATAATTTTACATCTAAAACACGTCTATACAATACATTTGGGTGAATATAAAAGGTCGTAAAAAAATTTGGGAAAAAATTTGGTAAAAAATAGTGATAATTCCGCTAAATATCGTTTAAAGTCATTTGTATTGAACTAATCATACTTTTTATATTTTTATCGTTAAATTCACATAATTTTACATCTAAAAAACGTCTTTTCAATACATTTGGGTGAATATAAAAGGTCGTAAAAAAATTTTTAAAAACAGGTGATGAATCCGCTAAATATCGTCTTTAGTCATTTCTATTAAACTAATCATACTTTTTATATTTTTAACGTTAAATTCACATTATTTTACATCTAAAAGACGTATTTACAATACATTTGGGTGAATACAAAAAATAGAAAAAAAATTAGGTAAAAAATGGTGATAATTCCGCTAAATATCGTTTAAAGTCATTTGTATTGAACTAATCATACTTTTTATATTTTTATCGTTAAGTTCACATAATTTTACATCTAAAACAAGTCTTTACAATACATTTGGGTGAATATAAAAGGTCGTAAAAAAATTTGGGAAAAAATTTGGTAAAAAATAGTGATAATTCCGCTAAATATCGTTTAAAGTCATTTGTATTGAACTAATCATACTTTTTATATTTTTAACGTTAAGTTCACATTATTTTACATCTAAAACACGTCTTTACAATACATTTGGGTGAATATAAAAGGTCGTAAAAAAATTTTTATAAACAGGTGATGAATCCGCTAAATATCGTCTTAAGTCATTTCTATTAAACTAATCATACTTTTTATATTTTTAACGTTAAGTTCACATTATTTTACATCTAAAACACGTATTTACAATACATTTGGGTGAATACAAAAAATAGAAAAAAAATTTGGTAATAAATGGTGATAATTCCGCTAAATATCGTTTAAAGTCATTTGTTTTGAACTAATCATACTTTTTATATTTTTATCGTTAAGTTCACATAATTTTACATCTAAAACACGTCTATACAATACATTTGGGTGAATATAAAAGGTCGTAAAAAAATTTGGGAAAAAATTTGGTAAAAAATAGTGATAATTCCGCTAAATATCGTTTAAAGTCATTTGTATTGAACTAATCATACTTTTTATATTTTTATCGTTAAATTCACATAATTTTACATCTAAAAAACGTCTTTTCAATACATTTGGGTGAATATAAAAGGTCGTAAAAAAATTTTTAAAAACAGGTGATGAATCCGCTAAATATCGTCTTAAGTCATTTCTATTAAACTAATCATACTTTTTAACGTTAAGTTCACATTATTTTACATCTAAAACACGTATTTACAATACATTTAGGTGAATACAAAAAATAGAAAAAAAATTTGGTAAAAAATGGTGATAATTCCGCTAAATATCGTTTAAAGTCATTTGTATTGAACTAATCATACTTTTTATATTTTTATCGTTAAGTTCACATAATTTTACATCTAAAACAAGTCTTTACAATACATTTGGGTGAATATAAAAAATAGAAAAAAAATTTGGGAAAAAATTTGGTAATAAATGGTGATAATTCCGCTAAATATCGTTTAAAGTCATTTGTATTGAACTAATCATACTTTTTATATTTTTAACGTTAAGTTCACATTATTTTACATCTAAAACACGTCTTTACAATACATTTGGGTGAATATAAAAGGTCGTAAAAAAATTTGGGAAAAAATTTGGTAAAAAATAGTGATAATTCCGCTAAATATCGTTTAAAGTCATTTGTATTGAACTAATCATACTTTTTATATTTTTAACGTTAAGTTCACATTATTTTACATCTAAAAGACGTATTTACAATACATTTGGGTGAATACAAAAAATAGAAAAAAAATTTGGTAAAAAATGGTGATAATTCCGCTAAATATCGTTTAAAGTCATTTGTATTGAACTAATCATACTTTTTATATTTTTATCGTTAAGTTCACATAATTTTACATCTAAAACACGTCTTTACAATACATTTGGGTGAATATAAAAAATAGAAAAAAAATTTGGGAAAAAATTTGGTAATAAATGGTGATAATTCCGCTAAATATCGTTTAAAGTCATTTGTATTGAACTAATCATACTTTTTATATTTTTAACGTTAAGTTCACATTATTTTACATCTAAAACACGTCTTTACAATACATTTGGGTGAATATAAAAGGTCGTAAAAAAATTTTTATAAACAGGTGATGAATCCGCTAAATATCGTCTTAAGTCATTTCTATTAAACTAATCATACTTTTTAACGTTAAGTTCACATTATTTTACATCTAAAACACGTATTTACAATACATTTGGGTGAATACAAAAAATAGAAAAAAAATTTGGTAAAAAATGGTGATAATTCCGCTAAATATCGTTTAAAGTCATTTGTATTGAACTAATCATACTTTTTATATTTTTATCGTTAAGTTCCCATAATTTTACATCTAAAACACGTCTTTACAATACATTTGGGTGAATATAAAAGGTCGTAAAAAAATTTTTAAAAACAGGTGATGAATCCGCTAAATATCGTCATAAGTCATTTCTATTAAACTAATCATACTTTTTATATTTTTAACGTTAAGTTCACATTATTTTACATCTAAAACACGTATTTACAATACATTTGGGTGAATACAAAAAATAGAAAAAAAATTTGGGAAAAAATTTGGTAAAAAATGGTGATAATTCTGCTAAATATCGTTTAAAGTCATTTGTATTGAACTAATCATACTTTTTATGTTTTTATCGTTAAGTTCACATAATTTTACATCTACAACACGTCTTTACAATACATTTGGGTGAATATAAAAGGTCGTAAAAAAATTTGGGAAAAAATTTGGTAAAAAATAGTGATAATTCCGCTAAATATCGTTTAAAGTCATTTGTATTGAACTAATCATACTTTTTATATTTTTATCGTTAAGTTCACATAATTTTACATCTAAAACACGTCTATACAATACATTTGGGTGAATATAAAAGGTCGTAAAAAAATTTGGGAAAAAATTTGGTAAAAAATAGTGATAATTCCGCTAAATATCGTTTAAAGTCATTTGTATTGAACTAATCATACTTTTTATATTTTTATCGTTAAATTCACATAATTTTACATCTAAAAAACGTCTTTTCAATACATTTGGGTGAATATAAAAGGTCGTAAAAAAATTTTTAAAAACAGGTGATGAATCCGCTAAATATCGTCTTTAGTCATTTCTATTAAACTAATCATACTTTTTATATTTTTAACGTTAAATTCACATTATTTTACATCTAAAAGACGTATTTACAATACATTTGGGTGAATACAAAAAATAGAAAAAAAATTAGGTAAAAAATGGTGATAATTCCGCTAAATATCGTTTAAAGTCATTTGTATTGAACTAATCATACTTTTTATATTTTTATCGTTAAGTTCACATAATTTTACATCTAAAACAAGTCTTTACAATACATTTGGGTGAATATAAAAGGTCGTAAAAAAATTTGGGAAAAAATTTGGTAAAAAATAGTGATAATTCCGCTAAATATCGTTTAAAGTCATTTGTATTGAACTAATCATACTTTTTATATTTTTAACGTTAAGTTCACATTATTTTACATCTAAAACACGTCTTTACAATACATTTGGGTGAATATAAAAGGTCGTAAAAAAATTTTTATAAACAGGTGATGAATCCGCTAAATATCGTCTTAAGTCATTTCTATTAAACTAATCATACTTTTTATATTTTTAACGTTAAGTTCACATTATTTTACATCTAAAACACGTATTTACAATACATTTGGGTGAATACAAAAAATAGAAAAAAAATTTGGTAATAAATGGTGATAATTCCGCTAAATATCGTTTAAAGTCATTTGTTTTGAACTAATCATACTTTTTATATTTTTATCGTTAAGTTCACATAATTTTACATCTAAAACACGTCTATACAATACATTTGGGTGAATATAAAAGGTCGTAAAAAAATTTGGGAAAAAATTTGGTAAAAAATAGTGATAATTCCGCTAAATATCGTTTAAAGTCATTTGTATTGAACTAATCATACTTTTTATATTTTTATCGTTAAATTCACATAATTTTACATCTAAAAAACGTCTTTTCAATACATTTGGGTGAATATAAAAGGTCGTAAAAAAATTTTTAAAAACAGGTGATGAATCCGCTAAATATCGTCTTTAGTCATTTCTATTAAACTAATCATACTTTTTATATTTTTAACGTTAAATTCACATTATTTTACATCTAAAAGACGTATTTACAATACATTTGGGTGAATACAAAAAATAGAAAAAAAATTAGGTAAAAAATGGTGATAATTCCGCTAAATATCGTTTAAAGTCATTTGTATTGAACTAATCATACTTTTTATATTTTTATCGTTAAGTTCACATAATTTTACATCTAAAACAAGTCTTTACAATACATTTGGGTGAATATAAAAGGTCGTAAAAAAATTTGGGAAAAAATTTGGTAAAAAATAGTGATAATTCCGCTAAATATCGTTTAAAGTCATTTGTATTGAACTAATCATACTTTTTATATTTTTAACGTTAAGTTCACATTATTTTACATCTAAAACACGTCTTTACAATACATTTGGGTGAATATAAAAGGTCGTAAAAAAATTTTTATAAACAGGTGATGAATCCGCTAAATATCGTCTTAAGTCATTTCTATTAAACTAATCATACTTTTTATATTTTTAACGTTAAGTTCACATTATTTTACATCTAAAACACGTATTTACAATACATTTGGGTGAATACAAAAAATAGAAAAAAAATTTGGTAATAAATGGTGATAATTCCGCTAAATATCGTTTAAAGTCATTTGTTTTGAACTAATCATACTTTTTATATTTTTATCGTTAAGTTCACATAATTTTACATCTAAAACACGTCTATACAATACATTTGGGTGAATATAAAAGGTCGTAAAAAAATTTGGGAAAAAATTTGGTAAAAAATAGTGATAATTCCGCTAAATATCGTTTAAAGTCATTTGTATTGAACTAATCATACTTTTTATATTTTTATCGTTAAATTCACATAATTTTACATCTAAAAAACGTCTTTTCAATACATTTGGGTGAATATAAAAGGTCGTAAAAAAATTTTTAAAAACAGGTGATGAATCCGCTAAATATCGTCTTTAGTCATTTCTATTAAACTAATCATACTTTTTATATTTTTAACGTTAAATTCACATTATTTTACATCTAAAAGACGTATTTACAATACATTTGGGTGAATACAAAAAATAGAAAAAAAATTAGGTAAAAAATGGTGATAATTCCGCTAAATATCGTTTAAAGTCATTTGTATTGAACTAATCATACTTTTTATATTTTTATCGTTAAGATCACATAATTTTACATCTAAAACAAGTCTTTACAATACATTTGGGTGAATATAAAAAATAGAAAAAAAATTTGGGAAAAAATTTGGTAATAAATGGTGATAATTCCGCTAAATATCGTTTAAAGTCATTTGTATTGAACTAATCATACTTTTTATATTTTTAACGTTAAGTTCACATTATTTTACATCTAAAACACGTCTTTACAATACATTTGGGTGAATATAAAAGGTCGTAAAAAAATTTGGGAAAAAATTTGGTAAAAAATAGTGATAATTCCGCTAAATATCGTTTAAAGTCATTTGTATTGAACTAATCATACTTTTTATATTTTTAACGTTAAGTTCACATTATTTTACATCTAAAACACGTCTTTACAATACATTTGGGTGAATATAAAAGGTCGTAAAAAAATTTTTATAAACAGGTGATGAATCCGCTAAATATCGTCTTTAGTCATTTCTATTAAACTAATCATACTTTTTATATTTTTAACGTTAAATTCACATTATTTTACATCTAAAAGACGTATTTACAATACATTTGGGTGAATACAAAAAATAGAAAAAAAATTTGGTAAAAAATGGTGATAATTCCGCTAAATATCGTTTAAAGTCATTTGTATTGAACTAATCATACTTTTTATATTTTTATCGTTAAGTTCACATAATTTTACATCTAAAACACGTCTTTACAATACATTTGGGTGAATATAAAAAATAGAAAAAAAATTTGGGAAAAAATTTGGTAATAAATGGTGATAATTCCGCTAAATATCGTTTAAAGTCATTTGTATTGAACTAATCATACTTTTTATATTTTTAACGTTAAGTTCACATTATTTTACATCTAAAACACGTCTTTACAATACATTTGGGTGAATATAAAAGGTCGTAAAAAAATTTTTATAAACAGGTGATGAATCCGCTAAATATCGTCTTAAGTCATTTCTATTAAACTAATCATACTTTTTAACGTTAAGTTCACATTATTTTACATCTAAAACACGTATTTACAATACATTTGGGTGAATACAAAAAATAGAAAAAAAATTTGGTAAAAAATGGTGATAATTCCGCTAAATATCGTTTAAAGTCATTTGTATTGAACTAATCATACTTTTTATATTTTTATCGTTAAGTTCCCATAATTTTACATCTAAAACACGTCTTTACAATACATTTGGGTGAATATAAAAGGTCGTAAAAAAATTTTTAAAAACAGGTGATGAATCCGCTAAATATCGTCATAAGTCATTTCTATTAAACTAATCATACTTTTTATATTTTTAACGTTAAGTTCACATTATTTTACATCTAAAACACGTATTTACAATACATTTGGGTGAATACAAAAAATAGAAAAAAAATTTGGGAAAAAATTTGGTAAAAAATGGTGATAATTCTGCTAAATATCGTTTAAAGTCATTTGTATTGAACTAATCATACTTTTTATATTTTTATCGTTAAGTTCACATAATTTTACATCTAAAACACGTCTTTACAATACATTTGGGTGAATATAAAAGGTCGTAAAAAAATTTGGGAAAATATTTGGTAAAAAATAGTGATAATTCCGCTAAATATCGTTTAAAGTCATTTGTATTGAACTAATCATACTTTTTATATTTTTAACGTTAAGTTCACATTATTTTACATCTAAAACACGTCTTTACAATACATTTGGGTGAATATAAAAGGTCGTAAAAAAATTTTTATAAACAGGTGATGAATCCGCTAAATATCGTCTTTAGTCATTTCTATTAAACTAATCATACTTTTTATATTTTTAACGTTAAATTCACATTATTTTACATCTAAAAGACGTATTTACAATACATTTGGGTGAATACAAAAAATAGAAAAAAAATTTGGTAAAAAATGGTGATAATTCCGCTAAATATCGTTTAAAGTCATTTGTATTGAACTAATCATACTTTTTATATTTTTATCGTTAAGTTCACATAATTTTACATCTAAAACACGTCTTTACAATACATTTGGGTGAATATAAAAAATAGAAAAAAAATTTGGGAAAAAATTTGGTAATAAATGGTGATAATTCCGCTAAATATCGTTTAAAGTCATTTGTATTGAACTAATCATACTTTTTATATTTTTAACGTTAAGTTCACATTATTTTACATCTAAAACACGTCTTTACAATACATTTGGGTGAATATAAAAGGTCGTAAAAAAATTTTTAAAAACAGGTGATGAATCCGCTAAATATCGTCATAAGTCATTTCTATTAAACTAATCATACTTTTTATATTTTTAACGTTAAGTTCACATTATTTTACATCTAAAACACGTATTTACAATACATTTGGGTGAATACAAAAAATAGAAAAAAAATTTGGGAAAAAATTTGGTAAAAAATGATGATAATTCCGCTAAATATCGTTTAAAGTCATTTGTATTGAACTAATCATACTTTTTATATTTTTATCGTTAAGTTCACATAATTTTACATCTAAAACACGTCTTTACAATACATTTGGGTGAATATAAAAGGTCGTAAAAAAATTTTTATAAACAGGTGATGAATCCGCTAAATATCGTCTTAAGTCATTTCTATTAAACTAATCATACTTTTTAACGTTAAGTTCACATTATTTTACATCTAAAACACGTATTTACAATACATTTAGGTGAATACAAAAAATAGAAAAAAAATTTGGTAAAAAATGGTGATAATTCCGCTAAATATCGTTTAAAGTCATTTGTATTGAACTAATCATACTTTTTATATTTTTATCGTTAAGTTCACATAATTTTACATCTAAAACACGTCTTTACCATACATTTGGGTGAATATAAAAGGTCGTAAAAAAATTTTTAAAAACAGGTGATGAATCCGCTAAATATCGTCTTAAGTCTTTTCTTTTAAACTAATCATACTTTTTTTATTTTTAACGTTAAGTTCACATTATTTTACATCTAAAACACGTATTTACAATACATTTGGGTGAATACAAAAAATAGAAAAAAAATTAGGGAAAAAATTTGGTAAAAAATGGTGATAATTCTGCTAAATATCGTTTAATGTCATTTGTATTGAACTAATCATACTTTTTATATTTTTATCGTTAAGTTCACATAATTTTACATCTAAAACACGTCTTTACAATACATTTGGGTGAATATAAAAGGTCGTAAAAAAATTTGGGAAAAAATTTGGTAAAAAACAGGTGATGAATCCGCTAAATATCGTCTTAAGTCATTTCTATTAAACTAATCATACTTTTTATATTTTTAACGTTAAGTTCACATTATTTTACATCTAAAACACGTATTTACAATACATTTGGGTGAATACAAAAAATAGAAAAAAAATTTGGGAAAAAATTTGGTAAAGAATGGTGATAATTCCGCTAAATATCGTTTAAAGTCATTTGTATTGAACTAATCATACTTTTTATATTTTTATCGTTAAGTTCACATAATTTTACATCTAAAACACGTCTTTACAATACATTTGGGTGAATATAAAAGGTCGTAAAAAAATTTTGAAAAACAGATGATGAATCCGCTAAATATCGTTTAAAGTCATTTGTATTGAACTAATCATACTTTTTATATTTTTATCGTTAAGTTCACATAATTTTACATCTAAAACACGTCTTTACAATACATTTGGGTGAATATAAAAAATAGAAAAAAAATTTGGGAAAAAATTTGGTAATAAATGGTGATAATTCCGCTAAATATCGTTTAAAGTCATTTGTATTGAACTAATCATACTTTTTATATTTTTAACGTTAAGTTCACATTATTTTACATCTAAAACACGTCTTTACAATACATTTGGGTGAATATAAAAGGTCGTAAAAAAATTTTTAAAAACAGGTGATGAATCCGCTAAATATCGTCATAAGTCATTTCTATTAAACTAATCATACTTTTTATATTTTTAACGTTAAGTTCACATTATTTTACATCTAAAACACGTATTTACAATACATTTGGGTGAATACAAAAAATAGAAAAAAAATTTGGGAAAAAATTTGGTAAAAAATGATGATAATTCCGCTAAATATCGTTTAAAGTCATTTGTATTGAACTAATCATACTTTTTATATTTTTATCGTTAAGTTCACATAATTTTACATCTAAAACACGTCTTTACAATACATTTGGGTGAATATAAAAGGTCGTAAAAAAATTTTGAAAAACAGGTGATGAATCCGCTAAATATCGTCTTAAGTCATTTCTATTAAACTAATCATACTTTTTAACGTTAAGTTCACATTATTTTACATCTAAAACACGTATTTACAATACATTTGGGTGAATACAAAAATTAGAAAAAAAATTTGGTAAAAAATGGTGATAATTCCGCTAAATATCGTTTAAAGTCATTTGTATTGAACTAACCATACTTTTTATATTTTTATCGTTAAGTTCACATAATTTTACATCTAAAACACGTCTTTACAATACATTTGGGTGAATATAAAAGGTCGTAAAAAAATTTTTATAAACAGGTGATGAATCCGCTAAATATCGTCTTAAGTCATTTCTATTAAACTAATCATACTTTTTAACGTTAAGTTCACATTATTTTACATCTAAAACACGTATTTACAATACATTTAGGTGAATACAAAAAATAGAAAAAAAATTTGGTAAAAAATGGTGATAATTCCGCTAAATATCGTTTAAAGTCATTTGTATTGAACTAATCATACTTTTTATATTTTTATCGTTAAGTTCACATAATTTTACATCTAAAACACGTCTTTACCATACATTTGGGTGAATATAAAAGGTCGTAAAAAAATTTTTAAAAACAGGTGATAAATCCGCTAAATATCGTCTTAAGTCTTTTCTTTTAAACTAATCATACTTTTTTTATTTTTAACGTTAAGTTCACATTATTTTACATCTAAAACACGTATTTACAATACATTTGGGTGAATACAAAAAATAGAAAAAAAATTAGGGAAAAAATTTGGTAAAAAATGGTGATAATTCTGCTAAATATCGTTTAATGTCATTTGTATTGAACTAATCATACTTTTTATATTTTTATCGTTAAGTTCACATAATTTTACATCTAAAACACGTCTTTACAATACATTTGGGTGAATATAAAAGGTCGTAAAAAAATTTGGGAAAAAATTTGGTAAAAAACAGGTGATGAATCTGCTAAATATCGTCTTAAGTCATTTCTATTAAACTAATCATACTTTTTATATTTTTAACGTTAAGTTCACATTATTTTACATCTAAAACACGTATTTACAATACATTTGGGTGAATACAAAAAATAGAAAAAAAATTAGGGAAAAAATTTGGTAAAGAATGGTGATAATTCCGCTAAATATCGTTTAAAGTCATTTGTATTGAACTAATCATACTTTTTATATTTTTATCGTTAAGTTCACATAATTTTACATCTAAAACACGTCTTTACAATACATTTGGGTGAATATAAAAGGTCGTAAAAAAATTTGGGAAAAAATTTGGTAAAAAACAGGTGATAAATCCGCTAAATATCGTCTTAAGTCATTTCTATTAAACTAATCATACTTTTTATATTTTTAACGTTAAGTTCACATTATTTTACATCTAAAACACGTATTTACAATACATTTGGGTGAATACAAAAAATAGAAAAAAAATTTGGGAAAAAATTTGGTAAAGAATGGTGATAATTCCGCTAAATATCGTTTAAAGTCATTTGTATTGAACTAATCATACTTTTTATATTTTTATCGTTAAGTTCACATAATTTTACATCTAAAACACGTCTTTACAATACATTTGGGTGAATATAAAAGGTCGTAAAAAAATTTTGAAAAACAGGTGATGAATCCGCTAAATATCGTCTTAAGTCATTTGTATTGAACTAATCATACTTTTTATATTTTTAACGTTAAGTTCACATAATTTTACATCTAAAACAAGTCTTTACAATACATTTGGGTGAATATAAAAAATAGAAAAAAAATTTGGGAAAAAATTTGGTAATAAATGGTGATAATTCCGCTAAATATCGTTTAAAGTCATTTGTATTGAACTAATCATACTTTTTATATTTTTAACGTTAAGTTCACATTATTTTACATCTAAAACACGTCTTTACAATACATTTGGGTGAATATAAAAGGTCGTAAAAAAATTTGGGAAAAAATTTGGTAAAAAATAGTGATAATTCCGCTAAATATCGTCTTAAGTCATTTCTATTAAACTAATCATACTTTTTAACGTTAAGTTCACATTATTTTACATCTAAAACACGTATTTACAATACATTTGGGTGAATACAAAAAATAGAAAAAAAATTTGGTAAAAAATGGTGATAATTCCGCTAAATATCGTTTAAAGTCATTTGTATTGAACTAATCATACTTTTTATATTTTTATCGTTAAGTTCCCATAATTTTACATCTAAAACACGTCTTTACAATACATTTGGGTGAATATAAAAGGTCGTAAAAAAATTTTTAAAAACAGGTGATGAATCCGCTAAATATCGTCATAAGTCATTTCTATTAAACTAATCATACTTTTTATATTTTTAACGTTAAGTTCACATTATTTTACATCTAAAACACGTATTTACAATACATTTGGGTGAATACAAAAAATAGAAAAAAAATTTGGGAAAAAATTTGGTAAAAAATGGTGATAATTCTGCTAAATATCGTTTAAAGTCATTTGTATTGAACTAATCATACTTTTTATATTTTTATCGTTAAGTTCACATAATTTTACATCTAAAACACGTCTTTACAATACATTTGGGTGAATATAAAAGGTCGTAAAAAAATTTTTAAAAACAGGTGATGAATCCGCTAAATATCGTCATAAGTCATTTCTATTAAACTAATCATACTTTTTATATTTTTAACGTTAAGTTCACATTATTTTACATCTAAAACACGTATTTACAATACATTTGGGTGAATACAAAAAATAGAAAAAAAATTTGGGAAAAAATTTGGTAAAAAATGATGATAATTCCGCTAAATATCGTTTAAAGTCATTTGTATTGAACTAATCATACTTTTTATATTTTTATCGTTAAGTTCACATAATTTTACATCTAAAACACGTCTTTACAATACATTTGGGTGAATATAAAAGGTCGTAAAAAAATTTTGAAAAACAGGTGATGAATCCGCTAAATATCGTCTTAAGTCATTTCTATTAAACTAATCATACTTTTTAACGTTAAGTTCACATTATTTTACATCTAAAACACGTATTTACAATACATTTGGGTGAATACAAAAAATAGAAAAAAAATTTGGTAAAAAATGGTGATAATTCCGCTAAATATCGTTTAAAGTCATTTGTATTGAACTAACCATACTTTTTATATTTTTATCGTTAAGTTCACATAATTTTACATCTAAAACACGTCTTTACAATACATTTGGGTGAATATAAAAGGTCGTAAAAAAATTTTTATAAACAGGTGATGAATCCGCTAAATATCGTCTTAAGTCATTTCTATTAAACTAATCATACTTTTTAACGTTAAGTTCACATTATTTTACATCTAAAACACGTATTTACAATACATTTAGGTGAATACAAAAAATAGAAAAAAAATTTGGTAAAAAATGGTGATAATTCCGCTAAATATCGTTTAAAGTCATTTGTATTGAACTAATCATACTTTTTATATTTTTATCGTTAAGTTCACATAATTTTACATCTAAAACACGTCTTTACCATACATTTGGGTGAATATAAAAGGTCGTAAAAAAATTTTTAAAAACAGGTGATGAATCCGCTAAATATCGTCTTAAGTCTTTTCTTTTAAACTAATCATACTTTTTTTATTTTTAACGTTAAGTTCACATTATTTTACATCTAAAACACGTATTTACAATACATTTGGGTGAATACAAAAAATAGAAAAAAAATTTGGGAAAAAATTTGGTAAAAAATGGTGATAATTCTGCAAAATATCGTTTAATGTCATTTGTATTAAACTAATCATACTTTTTATATTTTTATCGTTAAGTTCACATAATTTTACATCTAAAACACGTCTTTACAATACATTTGGGTGAATATAAAAGGTCGTAAAAAAATTTTGAAAAACAGGTGATGAATCCGCTAAATATCGTCTTAAGTCATTTGTATTGAACTAATCATACTTTTTATATTTTTAACGTTAAGTTCACATTATTTTACATCTAAAACACGTTTTACAATACATTTGGGTGAATACAAAAAATAGAAAAAAAATTTGGGAAAAATTTGGTAAAAAATGGTGATAATTCCGCTTAATATCGTTTAAAGTCATTTGTATTGAACTAATCATACTTTTTATATTTTTATCGTTAAGTTCCCATAATTTTACATCTAAAACACGTCTTTACAATACATTTGGGTGAATATAAAAGGTCGTAAAAAAATTTTAAAAAACAGGTGATGAATCCGCTAAATATCGTCATAAGTCATTTCTATTAAACTAATCATACTTTTTATATTTTTAACGTTAAGTTCACATTATTTTACATCTAAAACACGTATTTACAATACATTTGGGTGAATACAAAAAATAGAAAAAAAATTTGGGAAAAAATTTGGTAAAAAATGGTGATAATTCTGCTAAATATCGTTTAAAGTCATTTGTATTGAACTAATCATACTTTTTATATTTTTATCGTTAAGTTCACATAATTTTACATCTAAAACACGTCTTTACAATACATTTGGGTGAATATAAAAGGTCGTAAAAAAATTTGGGAAAAAATTTGGTAAAAAATAGTGATAATTCCGCTAAATATCGTTTAAAGTCATTTGTATTGAACTAATCATTCTTTTTATATTTTTAACGTTAAGTTCACATTATTTTACATCTAAAACACGTCTTTACAATACATTTGGGTGAATATAAAAGGTCGTAAAAAAATTTTTATAAACAGGTGATGAATCCGCTAAATATCGTCTTTAGTCATTTCTATTAAACTAATCATACTTTTTATATTTTTAACGTTAAATTCACATTATTTTACATCTAAAAGACGTATTTACAATACATTTGGGTGAATACAAAAAATAGAAAAAAAATTTGGTAAAAAATGGTGATAATTCCGCTAAATATCGTTTAAAGTCATTTGTATTGAACTAATCATACTTTTTATATTTTTATCGTTAAGTTCACATAATTTTACATCTAAAACACGTCTTTACAATACATTTGGGTGAATATAAAAAATAGAAAAAAAATTTGGTAATAAATGGTGATAATTCCGCTAAATATCGTTTAAAGTCATTTGTATTGAACTAATCATACTTTTTATATTTTTAACGTTAAGTTCACATTATTTTACATCTAAAACACGTCTTTACAATACATTTGGGTGAATATAAAAGGTCGTAAAAAAATTTTTATAAACAGGTGATGAATCCGCTAAATATCGTCTTAAGTCATTTCTATTAAACTAATCATACTTTTTAAAGTTAAGTTCACATTATTTTACATCTAAAACACGTATTTACAATACATTTGGGTGAATACAAAAAATAGAAAAAAAATTTGGTAAAAAATGGTGATAATTCCGCTAAATATCGTTTAAAGTCATTTGTATTGAACTAACCATACTTTTTATATTTTTATCGTTAAGTTCACATAATTTTACATCTAAAACACGTCTTTACAATACATTTGGGTGAATATAAAAGGTCGTAAAAAAATTTGGGAAAAAATTTGGTAAAAAATAGTGATAATTCCGCTAAATATCGTTTAAAGTCATTTGTATTGAACTAATCATACTTTTTATATTTTTATCGTTAAGTTCACATAATTTTACATCTAAAACACGTCTTTACCATACATTTGGGTGAATATAAAAGGTCGTAAAAAAATTTTTAAAAACAGGTGATGAATCCGCTAAATATCGTCTTTAGTCATTTCTATTAAACTAATCATACTTTTTATATTTTTAACGTTAAATTCACATTATTTTACATCTAAAAGACGTATTTACAATACATTTGGGTGAATACAAAAAATAGAAAAAAAATTTGGTAAAAAATGGTGATAATTCCGCTAAATATTGTTTAAAGTCATTTGTATTGAACTAATCATACTTTTTATATTTTTATCGTTAAGTTCACATAATTTTACATCTAAAACACGTCTTTACCATACATTTGGGTGAATATAAAAGGTCGTAAAAAAATTTTTAAAAACAGGTGATGAATCCGCTAAATATCGTCTTAAGTCTTTTCTTTTAAACTAATCATACTTTTTTTATTTTTAACGTTAAGTTCACATTATTTTACATCTAAAACACGTATTTACAATACATTTGGGTGAATACAAAAAATAGAAAAAAAATTTGGGAAAAAATTTGGTAAAAAATGGTGATAATTCTGCTAAATATCGTTTAAAGTCATTTGTATTGAACTAATCATACTTTTTATATTTTTATCGTTAAGTTCACATAATTTTACATCTAAAACACGTCTTTACAATACATTTGGGTGAATATAAAAGGTCGTAAAAAAATTTGGGAAAAAATTTGGTAAAGAATGGTGATAATTCCGCTAAATATCGTTTAAAGTCATTTGTATTGAACTAATCATACTTTTTATATTTTTAACGTTAAGTTCACATTATTTTACATCTAAAACACGTCTTTACCATACATTTGGGTGAATATAAAAGGTCGTAAAAAAATTTTTAAAAACAGGTGATGAATCCGCTAAATATCGTCTTAAGTCATTTGTATTGAACTAATCATACTTTTTATATTTTTAACGTTAAGTTCACATTATTTTACATCTAAAACACGTCTTTACAATACATTTGGGTGAATATAAAAGGTCGTAAAAAAATTTTTATAAACAGGTGATGAATCCGCTAAATATCGTCTTAAGTCATTTCTATTAAACTAATCATACTTTTTAACGTTAAGTTCACATTATTTTACATCTAAAACACGTATTTACAATACATTTGGGTGAATACAAAAAATAGAAAAAAAATTTGGTAAAAAATGGTGATAATTCCGCTAAATATCGTTTAAAGTCATTTGTATTGAACTAACCATACTTTTTATATTTTTATCGTTAAGTTCACATAATTTTACATCTAAAACACGACTTTACAATACATTTGGGTGAATATAAAAGGTCGTAAAAAAATTTGGGAAAAAATTTGGTAAAAAATAGTGATAATTCCGCTAAATATCGTTTAAAGTCATTTGTATTGAACTAATCATACTTTTTATATTTTTAACGTTAAGTTCACATTATTTTACATCTAAAACACGTCTTTACAATACATTTGGGTGAATATAAAAGGTCGTAAAAAAATTTTTATAAACAGGTGATGAATCCGCTAAATATCGTCTTAAGTCATTTCTATTAAACTAATCATACTTTTTATATTTTTAACGTTAAGTTCACATTATTTTACATCTAAAACACGTATTTACAATACATTTAGGTGAATACAAAAAATAGAAAAAAAATTTGGTAAAAAATGGTGATAATTCCGCTAAATATCGTTTAAAGTCATTTGTATTGAACTAATCATACTTTTTATATTTTTATCGTTAAGTTCACATAATTTTACATCTAAAACACGTCTTTACCATACATTTGGGTGAATATAAAAGGTCGTAAAAAAATTTTTAAAAACAGGTGATGAATCCGCTAAATATCGTCTTAAGTCTTTTCTTTTAAACTAATCATACTTTTTTTATTTTTAACGTTAAGTTCACATTATTTTACATCTAAAACACGTATTTACAATACATTTGGGTGAATACAAAAAATAGAAAAAAAATTTGGGAAAAAATTTGGTAAAAAATGGTGATAATTCTGCTAAATATCGTTTAAAGTCATTTGTATTGAACTAATCATACTTTTTATATGTTTATCGTTAAGTTCACATAATTTTACATCTAAAACACGTCTTTACAATACATTTGGGTGAATATAAAAGGTCGTAAAAAAATTTGGGAAAAAATTTGGTAAAAAATAGTGATAATTCCGCTAAATATCGTTTAAAGTCATTTGTATTGAACTAATCATACTTTTTATATTTTTAACGTTAAGTTCACATTATTTTACATCTAAAACACGTCTTTACAATACATTTGGGTGAATATAAAAGGTCGTAAAAAAATTTTTATAAACAGGTGATGAATCCGCTAAATATCGTCTTTAGTCATTTCTATTAAACTAATCATACTTTTTATATTTTTAACGTTAAATTCACATTATTTTACATCTAAAAGACGTATTTACAATACATTTGGGTGAATACAAAAAATAGAAAAAAAATTTGGTAAAAAATGGTGATAATTCCGCTAAATATCGTTTAAAGTCATTTGTATTGAACTAATCATACTTTTTATATTTTTATCGTTAAGTTCACATAATTTTACATCTAAAACACGTCTTTACAATACATTTGGGTGAATATAAAAAATAGAAAAAAAATTTGGGAAAAAATTTGGTAATAAATGGTGATAATTCCGCTAAATATCGTTTAAAGTCATTTGTATTGAACTAATCATACTTTTTATATTTTTAACGTTAAGTTCACATTATTTTACATCTAAAACACGTCTTTACAATACATTTGGGTGAATATAAAAGGTCGTAAAAAAATTTTTATAAACAGGTGATGAATCCGCTAAATATCGTCTTAAGTCATTTCTATTAAACTAATCATACTTTTTAACGTTAAGTTCACATTATTTTACATCTAAAACACGTATTTACAATACATTTGGGTGAATACAAAAAATAGAAAAAAAATTTGGTAAAAAATGGTGATAATTCCGCTAAATATCGTTTAAAGTCATTTGTATTGAACTAACCATACTTTTTATATTTTTATCGTTAAGTTCACATAATTTTACATCTAAAACACGTCTTTACAATACATTTGGGTGAATATAAAAGGTCGTAAAAAAATTTGGGAAAAAATTTGGTAAAAAATAGTGATAATTCCGCTAAATATCGTTTAAAGTCATTTGTATTGAACTAATCATACTTTTTATATTTTTAACGTAAAGTTCACATTATTTTACATCTAAAACACGTCTTTACAATACATTTGGGTGAATATAAAAGGTCGTAAAAAAATTTTTATAAACAGGTGATGAATCCGCTAAATATCGTCTTAAGTCATTTCTATTAAACTAATCATACTTTTTATATTTTTAACGTTAAGTTCACATTATTTTACATCTAAAACACGTATTTACAATACATTTAGGTGAATACAAAAAATAGAAAAAAAATTTGGTAAAAAATGGTGATAATTCCGCTAAATATCGTTTAAAGTCATTTGTATTGAACTAATCATACTTTTTATATTTTTATCGTTAAGTTCACATAATTTTACATCTAAAACACGTCTTTACCATACATTTGGGTGAATATAAAAGGTCGTAAAAAAATTTTTAAAAACAGGTGATGAATCCGCTAAATATCGTCTTAAGTCTTTTCTTTTAAACTAATCATACTTTTTTTATTTTTAACGTTAAGTTCACATTATTTTACATCTAAAACATGTATTTACAATACATTTGGGTGAATACAAAAAATAGAAAAAAAATTTGGGAAAAAATTTGGTAAAAAATGGTGATAATTCTGCTAAATATCGTTTAATGTCATTTGTATTGAACTAATCATACTTTTTATATTTTTATCGTTAAGTTCACATAATTTTACATCTAAAACACGTCTATTCAATACATTTGGGTGAATATAAAAGGTCGTAAATAATTTTTGAAAAACAGGTGATGAATCCGCTAAATATCGTCATAAGTTATTTCTATTAAACTAATCATACTTTTTATATTTTTAACGTTATGTTCACATTATTTTACATCTAAAACACGTATTTACAATACATTTGGGTGAATACAAAAAATAGAAAAAAAATTTGGTAAAAAATGGTGATGAATCCGCTAAATATCGTCTTAAGTCATTTGTATTGAACTAATCATACTTTTTATATTTTTATCGTTAAGTTCACATAATTTTACATCTAAAACACGTCTTTTCAATACATTTGGGTGAATATAAAAGGTCGTAAAAAAATTTGGGAAAAAATTTGGTAAAAAATAGTGAAAATTCCGCTAAATATCGTTTAAAGTCATTTGTATTGAACTAATCATACTTTTTATATTTTTAACGTTAAGTTCACATTATTTTACATCTAAAACACGTCTTTACAATACATTTGGGTGAATATAAATGGTCTTAAAAAAATATTTTATAAACAGGTGATGAATCCGCTAAATATCGTCTTAAGTCCTTTCTATTAAACTAATCATACTTTTTATATTTTTAACGTTAAGTTCACATTATTTTACATCTAAAACACGTCTTTACAATACATTTGGGTGAATATAAAAGGTCGTAAAAAAATTTTTAAAAACAGGTGATGAATCCGCTAAATATCGTCTTAAGTCTTTTCTTTTAAACTAATCATACTTTTTTATTTTTAACGTTAAGTTCACATTATTTTACATCTAAAACACGTATTTACAATACATTTGGATGAATACAAAAAATAGAAAAAAAATTTGGGAAAAAATTTGGTAATAAATTGTGATAATTCTGCTAAATATCGTTTAAAGTCATTTGTATTGAACTAATCATACTTTTTATATTTTTATCGTTAAGTTCACATAATTTTACATCTAAAACACGTCTTTACAATACATTTGGGTGAATATAAAAGGTCGTAAAAAAATTTGGGAAAAAATTTGGTAAAAAATAGTGATAATTCCGCTAAATATCGTTTAAAGTCATTTGTATTGAACTAATCATACTTTTTATATTTTTATCGTTAAGTTCACATAATTTTACATCTAAAACACGTCTTTTCAATACATTTGGGTGAATACTAAAAATAGAAAAAAAATTTGGGAAAAATTTGGTAAAAAATGGTGATAATTCCGCTTAATATCGTTTAAAGTCATTTGTATTGAACTAATCATACTTTTTATATTTTTATCGTTAAGTTCCCATAATTTTACATCTAAAACACGTCTTTACAATACATTTGGGTGAATATAAAAGGTCGTAAAAAAATTTGGGAAAAAATTTGGTAAAAAATAGTGATAATTCCGCTAAATATCGTTTAAAGTCATTTGTATTGAACTAATCATACTTTTTATATTTTTATCGTTAAGTTCACATAATTTTACATCTAAAACACGTCTTTACAATACATTTGGGTGAATATAAAAGGTCGTAAAAAAATTTTGAAAAACAGGTGATGAATCCGCTAAATATCGTCTTAAGTCATTTGTATTGAACTAATCATACTTTTTATATTTTTAACGTTAAATTCACATTATTTTACATCTAAAAGACGTATTTACAATACATTTGGGTGAATACAAAAAATAGAAAAAAAATTTGGTAAAAAATGGTGATAATTCCGCTAAATATCGTTTAAAGTCATTTGTATTGAACTAATCATACTTTTTATATTTTTATCGTTAAGTTCACATAATTTTACATCTAAAACACGTCTTTACAATACATTTGGGTGAATATAAAAAATAGAAAAAAAATTTGGTAATAAATGGTGATAATTCCGCTAAATATCGTTTAAAGTCATTTGTATTGAACTAATCATACTTTTTATATTTTTAACGTTAAGTTCACATTATTTTACATCTAAAACACGTCTTTACAATACATTTGGGTGAATATAAAAGGTCGTAAAAAAATTTTTATAAACAGGTGATGAATCCGCTAAATATCGTCTTAAGTCATTTCTATTAAACTAATCATACTTTTTAACGTTAAGTTCACATTATTTTACATCTAAAACACGTATTTACAATACATTTGGGTGAATACAAAAAATAGAAAAAAAATTTGGTAAAAAATGGTGATAATTCCGCTAAATATCGTTTAAAGTCATTTGTATTGAACTAACCATACTTTTTATATTTTTATCGTTAAGTTCACATAATTTTACATCTAAAACACGACTTTACAATACATTTGGGTGAATATAAAAGGTCGTAAAAAAATTTGGGAAAAAATTTGGGAAAAAATTTGGTAAAAAATAGTGATAATTCCGCTAAATATCGTTTAAAGTCATTTGTATTGAACTAATCATACTTTTTATATTTTTAACGTTAAGTTCACATTATTTTACATCTAAAACACGTCTTTACAATACATTTGGGTGAATATAAAAGGTCGTAAAAAAATTTTTATAAACAGGTGATGAATCCGCTAAATATCGTCTTAAGTCATTTCTATTAAACTAATCATACTTTTTATATTTTTAACGTTAAGTTCACATTATTTTACATCTAACACACGTATTTACAATACATTTAGGTGAATACAAAAAATAGAAAAAAAATTTGGTAAAAAATGGTGATAATTCCGCTAAATATCGTTTAAAGTCATTTGTATTGAACTAATCATACTTTTTATATTTTTATCGTTAAGTTCACATAATTTTACATCTAAAACACGTCTTTACCATACATTTGGGTGAATATAAAAGGTCGTAAAAAAATTTTTAAAAACAGGTGATGAATCCGCTAAATATCGTCTTAAGTCTTTTCTTTTAAACTAATCATACTTTTTTTATTTTTAACGTTAAGTTCACATTATTTTACATCTAAAACACGTATTTACAATACATTTGGGTGAATACAAAAAATAGAAAAAAAATTTGGGAAAAAATTTGGTAAAAAATGGTGATAATTCTGCTAAATATCGTTTAAAGTCATTTGTATTGAACTAATCATACTTTTTATATTTTTATCGTTAAGTTCACATAATTTTACATCTAAAACACGTCTTTACAATACATTTGGGTGAATACAAAAAATAGAAAAAAAATTTGGGAAAAATTTGGTAAAAAATGGTGATAATTCCGCTTAATATCGTTTAAAGTCATTTGTATTGAACTAATCATACTTTTTATATTTTTATCGTTAAGTTCCCATAATTTTACATCTAAAACACGTCTTTACAATACATTTGGGTGAATATAAAAAATAGAAAAAAAATTTGGTAATAAATGGTGATAATTCCGCTAAATATCGTTTAAAGTCATTTGTATTGAACTAATCATACTTTTTATATTTTTATCGTTAAGTTCACATAATTTTACATCTAAAACACGTCTTTTCAATACATTTGGGTGAATACAAAAAATAGAAAAAAAATTTGGGAAAAATTTGGTAAAAAATGGTGATAATTCCGCTTAATATCGTTTAAAGTCATTTGTATTGAACTAATCATACTTTTTATATTTTTATCGTTAAGTTCCCATAATTTTACATCTAAAACACGTCTTTACAATACATTTGGGTGAATATAAAAGGTCGTAAAAAAATTTTTAAAAACAGGTGATGAATCCGCTAAATATCGTCTTAAGTTATTTCTATTAAACTAATCATACTTTTTATATTTTTAACGTTAAATTCACATTATTTTACATCTAAAAGACGTATTTACAATACATTTGGGTGAATACAAAAAATAGAAAAAAAATTTGGGAAAAATTTGGTAAAAAATGGTGATAATTCCGCTAAATATCGTTTAAAGTCATTTGTATTGAACTAACCATACTTTTTATATTTTTATCGTTAAGTTCACATAATTTTACATCTAAAACACGTCTTTACAATACAGTTGGGTGAATATAAAAGGTCGTAAAAAAATTTGGGAAAAAATTTGGTAAAAAATAGTGATAATTCCGCTAAATATCGTTTAAAGTCATTTGTATTGAACTAATCATACTTTTTATATTTTTATCGTTAAGTTCACATAATTTTACATCTAAAACACGTCTTTACAATACATTTGGGTGAATATAAAAGGTCGTAAAAAAATTTGGGAAAAAATTTGGTAAAAAATAGTGATAATTCCGCTAAATATCGTTTAAAGTCATTTGTATTGAACTAATCATACTTTTTATATTTTTATCGTTAAGCTCACATTATTTTACATCTAAAAAAAGACGTATTTACAATACATTTGGGTGAATACAAAAAATAGAAAAAAAATTAGGGAAAAAATTTGGTAAAAAATGATGATAATTCCGCTAAATATCGTTTAAAGTCATTTGTATTGAACTAATCATACTTTTTATATTTTTATCGTTAAGTTCACATAATTTTACATCTAAAACACGTCTTTTAAATACATTTGGGGGAATATAAAAGGTCGTAAAAAAATTTGGGAAAAAATTTGGTAAAAAATAGTGAAAATTCCGCTAAATATCGTTTAAAGTCATTTGTATTGAACTAATCATACTTTTTATATTTTTAACGTTAAGTTCACATTATTTTACATCTAAAACACGTCTTTACAATACATTTGGGTGAATATAAAAGGTCGTAAAAAAATTTTTATAAACAGGTGATGAATCCGCTAAATATCGTCTTAAGTCATTTCTATTAAACTAATCATACTTTTTATATTTTTAACGTTAAGTTCACATTATTTTACATCTAAAACACGTCTTTACGATACATTTGGGTGAATATAAAAGGTCGTAAAAAAATTTTTAAAAACAGGTGATGAATCCGCTAAATATCGTCTTAAGTCTTTTCTTTTAAACTAATCATACTTTTTTTATTTTTAACGTTAAGTTCACATTATTTTACATCTAAAACACGTATTTACAATACATTTGGGTGAATACAAAAAATAGAAAAAAAATTTGGGAAAAAATTTGGTAAAAAATGGTGATAATTCTGCTAAATATCGTTTAATGTCATTTGTATTGAACTAATCATACTTTTTATATTTTTATCGTTAAGTTCACATAATTTTACATCTAAAACACGTATTTACTATACATTTGGGTGAATATAAAAGGTCGTAAAAAAATTTTGAAAAACAGGTGATGAATCCGCTAAATATCGTCTTAAGTCATTTCTATTAAACTAATCATACTTTTTATATTTTTAACGTTAAGTTCACATTATTTTACATCTAAAACACGTATTTACAATACATTTGGGTGAATACAAAAAATAGAAAAAAAATTTGGGAAAAAATTTGGTAAAGAATGGTGATAATTCCGCTAAATATCGTTTAAAGTCATTTGTATTGAACTAATCATACTTTTTATATTTTTATCGTTAAGTTCACATAATTTTACATCTAAAACACGTCTTTACAATACATTTGGGTGAATATAAAAGGTCGTAAAAAAATTTTGAAAAACAGGTGATGAATCCGCTAAATATCGTCTTAAGTTATTTCTATTAAACTAATCATACTTTTTATATTTTTAACGTTAAATTCACATTATTTTACATCTAAAAGACGTATTTACAATACATTTGGGTGAATACAAAAAATAGAAAAAAAATTTGGGAAAAATTTGGTAAAAAATGGTGATAATTCCGCTAAATATCGTTTAAAGTCATTTGTATTGAAATAACCATACTTTTTATATTTTTATCGTTAAGTTCACATAATTTTACATCTAAAACACGTCTTTACAATACAGTTGGGTGAATATAAAAGGTCGTAAAAAAATTTGGGAAAAAATTTGGTAAAAAATAGTGATAATTCCGCTAAATATCGTTTAAAGTCATTTATATTGAACTTATCATACTTTTTATATTTTTATCGTTAAGTTCACATAATTTTACATCTAAAACACGTCTTTACAATACATTTGGGTGAATATAAAAGGTCGTAAAAAAATTTGGGAAAAAATTTGGTAAAAAATAGTGATAATTCCGCTAAATATCGTTTAAAGTCATTTGTATTGAACTAATCATACTTTTTATATTTTTATCGTTAAGCTCACATTATTTTACATCTAAAACACGTATTTACAATACATTTGGGTGAATATAAAAAATAGAAAAAAAATTAGGGAAAAAATTTGGTAAAAAATGATGATAATTCCGCTAAATATCGTTTAAAGTCATTTGTATTGAACTAATCATACTTTTTATATTTTTATCGTTAAGTTCACATAATTTTACATCTAAAACACGTCTTTTCAATACATTTGGGTGAATATAAAAGGTCGTAAAAAAATTTGGGAAAAAATATGGTAAAAAATAGTGAAAATTCCGCTAAATATCGTTTAAAGTCATTTGTATTGAACTAATCATACTTTTTATATTTTTAACGTTAAGTTCACATTATTTTACATCTAAAACACGTCTTTACAATACATTTGGGTGGATATAAAAGGTCGTAAAAAAATTTTTATAAACAGGTGATGAATCCGCTAAATATCGTCTTAAGTCATTTCTATTAAACTAATCATACTTTTTATATTTTTAACGTTAAGTTCACATTATTTTACATCTAAAACACGTATTTACAATACATTTGGGTGAATACAAAAAATAGAAAAAAAATTTGGTAAAAAATGGTCATAATTCCGCTAAATATCGTTTAAAGTCATTTGTATTGAACTAATCATACTTTTTATATTTTTATCGTTAAGTTCACATAATTTTACATCTAAAACACGTCTTTACAATACATTTGGGTGAATATAAAAGGTCGTAAAAAAATTTTGAAAAACAGGTGATGAATCCGCTAAATATCGTCTTAAGTCATTTCTATTAAACTAATCATACTTTTTATATTTTTAACGTTATGTTCACATTATTTTACATCGAAAACACGTATTTACAATACATTTGGGTGAATATAAAAAATAGAAAAAAAATTTGGGAAAAAATTTGGTAATAAATGGTGATAATTCCGCTAAATATCGTTTAAAGTCATTTATATTGAACTTATCATACTTTTTATATTTTTATCGTTAAGTTCACATAATTTTACATCTAAAACACGTCTTTACAATACATTTGGGTGAATATAAAAGGTCGTAAAAAAATTTGGGAAAAAATTTGGTAAAAAATAGTGATAATTCCGCTAAATATCGTTTAAAGTCATTTGTATTGAACTAATCATACTTTTTATATTTTTATCGTTAAGTTCACATAATTTTACATCTAAAACACGTCTTTACAATACATTTGGGTGAATATAAAAGGTCGTAAAAAAATTTTGAAAAACAGGTGATGAATCCGCTAAATATCGTCTTAAGTCATTTCTATTAAACTAATCATACTTTTTTATTTTTAACGTTAAGTTCACATTATTTTACATCTAAAACACGTATTTACAATACATTTGGATGAATACAAAAAATAGAAAAAAAATTTGGGAAAAAATTTGGTAAAAAATGGTGATAATTCTGCTATATATCGTTTAAAGTCATTTGTATTGAACTAATCATACTTTTTATATTTTTATCGTTAAGTTCACATAATTTTACATCTAAAACACGTCTTTACAATACATTTGGGTGAATATAAAAGGTCGTAAAAAAATTTGGGAAAAAATTTGGTAAAAAATAGTGATAATTCCGCTAAATATCATTTAAAGTCATTTGTATTGAACTAATCATACTTTTTATATTTTTAACGTTAAGTTCACATTATTTTACATCTAAAACACGTCTTTACAATACATTTGGGTGAATATAAAAGGTCGTAAATAATTTTTGAAAAACAGGTGATGAATCCGCTAAATATCGTCTTAAGTTATTTCTATTAAACTAATCATACTTTTTATATTTTTAACGTTATGTTCACATTATTTTACATCTAAAACACGTATTTACAATACATTTGGGTGAATACAAAAAATAGAAAAAAAATTTGGTAAAAAATGGTGATAATTCCGCTAAATATCGTTTAAAGTCATTTGTATTGAACTAATCATACTTTTTATATTTTTATCGTTAAGCTCACATTATTTTACATCTAAAACACGTATTTACAATACATTTGGGTGAATATAAAAGGTCGTAAAAAAATTTTGAAAAACAGGTGATGAATCCGCTAAATATCGTCTTACGTCATTTCTATTAAACTAATCATACTTTTTTATTTTTAACGTTAAGTTCACATTATTTTACATCTAAAACACGTATTTACAATACATTTGGATGAATACAAAAAATAGAAAAAAAATTTGGGAAAAAATTTGGTAAAAAATGGTGATAATTCTGCTATATATCGTTTAAAGTCATTTGTATTGAACTAATCATACTTTTTATATTTTTATCGTTAAGTTCACATAATTTTACATCTAAAACACGTCTTTACAATACATTTGGGTGAATATAAAAGGTCGTAAAAAAATTTGGGAAAAAATTTGGTAAAAAATAGTGATAATTCCGCTAAATATCGTTTAAAGTCATTTGTATTGAACTAATCATACTTTTTATATTTTTAACGTTAAGTTCACATTATTTTACATCTAAAACACGTCTTTACAATACATTTGGGTGAATATAAAAGGTCGTAAATAATTTTTGAAAAACAGGTGATGAATCCGCTAAATATCGTCTTAAGTTATTTCTATTAAACTAATCATACTTTTTATATTTTTAACGTTATGTTCACATTATTTTACATCTAAAACACGTATTTACAATACATTTGGGTGAATACAAAAAATAGAAAAAAAATTTGGTAAAAAATGGTGATAATTCCGCTAAATATCGTTTAAAGTCATTTGTATTGAACTAATCATACTTTTTATATTTTTATCGTTAAGCTCACATTATTTTACATCTAAAACACGTATTTACAATACATTTGGGTGAATACAAAAAATAGAAAAAAAAATAGGGAAAAAATTTGGTAAAAAATGGTGATAATTCCGCTAAATATCGTCTTAAGTCATTTCTATTAAACTAATCATACTTTTTATATTTTTAACGTTAAGTTCACATTATTTTACATCTAAAACACGTATTTACAATACATTTGGGTGAATACAAAAAATAAAAAAAAAATTTGGGAAAAAATTTGGTAAAGAATGGTGATAATTCCGCTAAATATCGTTTAAAGTCATTTGTATTGAACTAATCATACTTTTTATATTTTTATCGTTAAGTTCACATAATTTTACATCTAAAACACGTCTTTACAATACATTTGGGTGAATATAAAAGGTCGTAAAAAAATTTTGAAAAACAGGTGATGAATCCGCTAAATATCGTCTTAAGTCATTTCTATTAAACTAATCATACTTTTTATATTTTTAACGTTATGTTCACATTATTTTACATCGAAAACACGTATTTACAATACATTTGGGTGAATATAAAAAATAGAAAAAAAATTTGGGAAAAAATTTGGTAATAAATGGTGATAATTCCGCTAAATATCGTTTAAAGTCATTTATATTGAACTTATCATACTTTTTATATTTTTATCGTTAAGTTCACATAATTTTACATCTAAAACACGTCTTTACAATACATTTGGGTGAATATAAAAGGTCGTAAAAAAATTTGGGAAAAAATTTGGTAAAAAATAGTGATAATTCCGCTAAATATCGTTTAAAGTCATTTGTATTGAACTAATCATACTTTTTATATTTTTATCGTTAAGTTCACATAATTTTACATCTAAAACACGTCTTTACAATACATTTGGGTGAATATAAAAGGTCGTAAAAAAATTTTGAAAAACAGGTGATGAATCCGCTAAATATCGTCTTAAGTCATTTCTATTAAACTAATCATACTTTTTTATTTTTAACGTTAAGTTCACATTATTTTACATCTAAAACACGTATTTACAATACATTTGGATGAATACAAAAAATAGAAAAAAAATTTGGGAAAAAATTTGGTAAAAAATGGTGATAATTCTGCTATATATCGTTTAAAGTCATTTGTATTGAACTAATCATACTTTTTATATTTTTATCGTTAAGTTCACATAATTTTACATCTAAAACACGTCTTTACAATACATTTGGGTGAATATAAAAGGTCGTAAAAAAATTTGGGAAAAAATTTGGTAAAAAATAGTGATAATTCCGCTAAATATCGTTTAAAGTCATTTGTATTGAACTAATCATACTTTTTATATTTTTAACGTTAAGTTCACATTATTTTACATCTAAAACACGTCTTTACAATACATTTGGGTGAATATAAAAGGTCGTAAATAATTTTTGAAAAACAGGTGATGAATCCGCTAAATATCGTCTTAAGTTATTTCTATTAAACTAATCATACTTTTTATATTTTTAACGTTATGTTCACATTATTTTACATCTAAAACACGTATTTACAATACATTTGGGTGAATACAAAAAATAGAAAAAAAATTTGGTAAAAAATGGTGATAATTCCGCTAAATATCGTTTAAAGTCATTTGTATTGAACTAATCATACTTTTTATATTTTTATCGTTAAGCTCACATTATTTTACATCTAAAACACGTATTTACAATACATTTGGGTGAATACAAAAAATAGAAAAAAAAATAGGGAAAAAATTTGGTAAAAAATGGTGATAATTCCGCTAAATATCGTCTTAAGTCATTTCTATTAAACTAATCATACTTTTTATATTTTTAACGTTAAGTTCACATTATTTTACATCTAAAACACGTATTTACAATACATTTGGGTGAATACAAAAAATAAAAAAAAAATTTGGGAAAAAATTTGGTAAAGAATGGTGATAATTCCGCTAAATATCGTTTAATGTCATTTGTATTGAACTAATCATACTTTTTATATTTTTATCGTTAAGTTCACATAATTTTACATCTAAAACACGTCTTTACAATACATTTGGGTGAATATAAAAGGTCGTAAAAAAATTTTTAAAAACAGGTGATGAATCCGCTAAATATCGTCTTAAATCTTTTCTTTTAAACTAATCATACTTTTTATATTTTTATCGTTAAGTTCACATTATTTTACATCTAAAACACGTATTTACAATACATTTGGGTGAATACAAAAAATAGAAAAAAAATTTGGGAAAAAATTTGGTAAAAAATGGAGATAATTCTGCTAAATATCGTTTAAAGTCATTTGTATTGAACTAATCATACTTTTTATATTTTTATCGTTAAGTTCACATAATTTTACATTTAAAACACGTCTTTACAATACATTTGGGTGAATATAAAAGGTCGTAAAAAAATTTGGGAAAAAATTTGGTAAAAAATAGTGATAATTCCGCTAAATATCGTTTAAAGTCATTTCTATTAAACTAATCATACTTTTTATATTTTTATCGTTAAGTTCACATAATTTTACATCTAAAACACGTCTTTACAATACATTTGGGTGAATATAAAAGGTCGTAAAAAAATTTGGGCAAAAATTTGGTAAAAAATAGTGAAAATTCCGCTAAATATCGTTTAAAGTCATTTGTATTGAACGAATCATACTTTTTATATTTTTAACGTTAAGTTCACATTATTTTACATCTAAAACACGTCTTTACAATACATTTGGGTGAATATAAAAGGTCGTAAAAAAATTTGGGAAAAAATTTGGTAAAAAATAGTGATAATTCCGCTAAATATCGTTTAAAGTCATTTGTATTGAACGAATCATACTTTTTATATTTTTAACGTTAAGTTCACATTATTTTACATCTAAAACACGTCTTTACAATACATTTGGGTGAATATAAAAGGTCGTAAAAAAATTTTTATAAACAGGTGATGAATCCGCTAAATATCGTCTTAAGTCATTTCTATTAAACTAATCATACTTTTTATATTTTTAACGTTAAGTTCACATTATTTTACATCTAAAACACGTATTTACAATACATTTGGGTGAATACAAAAAATAGAAAAAAAATTTGGTAAAAAATGGTGATAATTCCGCTAAATATCGTTTAAAGTCATTTGTATTGAACCAATCATACTTTTTATATTTTTATCGTTAAGTTCACATAATTTTACATCTAAAACACGTCTTTACAATACATTTGGGTGAATATAAAAGGTCGTAAAAAAATTTGGGAAAAAATTTGGTAAAAAATAGTGATAATTCCGCTAAATATCGTTTAAAGTCATTTGTATTGAACTTATCGTACTTTTTATATTTTTATCGTTAAGTTCACATAATTTTACATCTAAAACACGTCTTTACAATACATTTGGGTGAATATAAAAGTTCGTAAAAAAATTTTGAAAAACAGGTGATGAATCCGCTAAATATCGTCTTAAGTCATTTCTATTAAACTAATCATACTTTTTATATTTTTAACGTTAAGTTCACATTATTTTACATCTAAAACACGTATTTACAATACATTTGGGTGAATACAAAAAATAGAAAAAAAATTTGGGAAAAAATTTGGTAAAAAATGGAGATAATTCTGCTAAATATCGTTTAAAGTCATTTGTATTGAACTAATCATACTTTTTATATTTTTATCGTTAAGTTCACATAATTTTACATCTAAAACACGTCTTTACAATACATTTGGGTGAATACAAAAAATAGAAAAAAAATTTGGGAAAAAATTTGGTAAAAAATGGTGATAATTCCGCTAAATATCGTTTAAAGTCATTTGTATTGAACTAATCATACTTTTTATATTTTTATCGTTAAGTTCACATAATTTTACATCTAAAACACGTCTTTACAATACATTTGGGTGAATATAAAAGGTCGTAAAAAAATTTTGAAAAACAGGTGATGAATCCGCTAAATATCGTCTTAAGTCATTTCTATTAAACTAATCATACTTTTTATATTTTTAACGTTAAGTTCACATTATTTTGCATCTAAAACACGTATTTACAATACATTTGGGTGAATACAAAAAATAGAAAAAAAATTTGGGAAAAAATTTGGTAATAAATGGTGATAATTCCGCTAAATATCGTTTACAGTCATTTGTATTGAACTAATCATACTTTTTATATTTTTATCGTTAAGTTCACATAATTTTACATCTAAAACACGTCTTTACAATACATTTGGGTGAATATAAAAGGTCGTAAAAAATTTTTGAAAAACAGGTGATGAATCCGCTAAATATCGTCTTAAGTTATTTCTATTAAACTAATCATACTTTTTATATTTTTATCGTTATGTTCACATTATTTTACATCTAAAACACGTATTTACAATACATTTGGGTGAATACAAAAAATAGAAAAAAAATTTGGTAAAAAATGGTGATAATTCCGCTAAATATCGTTTAAAGTCATTTGTATTGAACTAATCATACTTTTTATATTTTTATCGTTAAGTTCACATAATTTTACATCTAAAACACGTCTTTACAATACATTTGGGTGAATATAAAAAATAGAAAAAAAATTTGGGAAAAAATTTGGTAATAAATGGTGATAATTCCGCTAAATATCGTTTAAAGTCATTTATATTGAACTTATCATACTTTTTATATTTTTATCGTTAAGTTCACATAATTTTACATCTAAAACACGTCTTTACAATACATTTGGGTGAATATAAAAGGTCGTAAAAAAATTTGGGAAAAAATTTGGTAAAAAATAGTGAAAATTCCGCTAAATATCGTTTAAAGTCATTTGTATTAAACTAATCATACTTTTTATATTTTTAACGTTAAGTTCACATTATTTTACATCTAAAACACGTCTTTACAATACATTTGGGTGAATATAAAAGGTCGTAAAAAAATTTTTAAAAACAGGTGATGAATCCGCTAAATATCGTCTTAAATCTTTTCTTTTAAACTAATCATACTTTTTATATTTTTATCGTTAAGTTCACATTATTTTACATCTAAAACACGTATTTACAATACATTTGGGTGAATACAAAAAATAGAAAAAAAATTTGGGAAAAAATTTGGTAAAAAATGGAGATAATTCTGCTAAATATCGTTTAAAGTCATTTGTATTGAACTAATCATACTTTTTATATTTTTATCGTTAAGTTCACATAATTTTACATTTAAAACACGTCTTTAAAATACATTTGGGTGAATATAAAAGGTCGTAAAAAAATTTGGGAAAAAATTTGGTAAAAAATAGTGATAATTCCGCTAAATATCGTTTAAAGTCATTTCTATTAAACTAATCATACTTTTTATATTTTTATCGTTAAGTTCACATAATTTTACATCTAAAACACGTCTTTACAATACATTTGGGTGAATATAAAAGGTCGTAAAAAAATTTGGGCAAAAATTTGGTAAAAAATAGTGAAAATTCCGCTAAATATCGTTTAAAGTCATTTGTATTGAACTAATCATACTTTTTATATTTTTAACGTTAAGTTCACATTATTTTACATCTAAAACACGTCTTTACAATACATTTGGGTGAATATAAAAGGTCGTAAAAAAATTTTTATAAACAGGTGATGAATCCGCTAAATATCGTCTTAAGTCATTTCTATTAAACTAATCATACTTTTTATATTTTTAACGTTAAGTTCACATTATTTTACATCTAAAACACGTATTTACAATACATTTGGGTGAATACAAAAAATAGAAAAAAAATTTGGTAAAAAATGGTGATAATTCCGCTAAATATCGTTTAAAGTCATTTGTATTGAACCAATCATACTTTTTATATTTTTATCGTTAAGTTCACATAATTTTACATCTAAAACACGTCTTTACAATACATTTGGGTGAATATAAAAGGTCGTAAAAAAATTTGGGAAAAAATTTGGTAAAAAATAGTGATAATTCCGCTAAATATCGTTTAAAGTCATTTGTATTGAACTTATCGTACTTTTTATATTTTTATCGTTAAGTTCACATAATTTTACATCTAAAACACGTCTTTACAATACATTTGGGTGAATATAAAAAATAGAAAAAAAATTTGGGAAAAAATTTGGTAATAAATGGTGATAATTCCGCTAAATATCGTTTAAAGTCATTTATATTGAACTTATCATACTTTTTATATTTTTATCGTTAAGTTCACATAATTTTACATCTAAAACACGTCTTTACAATACATTTGGGTGAATATAAAAGGTCGTAAAAAAATTTGGGAAAAAATTTGGTAAAAAATAGTGAAAATTCCGCTAAATATCGTTTAAAGTCATTTGTATTAAACTAATCATACTTTTTATATTTTTAACGTTAAGTTCACATTATTTTACATCTAAAACACGTCTTTACAATACATTTGGGTGAATATAAAAGGTCGTAAAAAAATTTTTAAAAACAGGTGATGAATCCGCTAAATATCGTCTTAAATCTTTTCTTTTAAACTAATCATACTTTTTATATTTTTATCGTTAAGTTCACATTATTTTACATCTAAAACACGTATTTACAATACATTTGGGTGAATACAAAAAATAGAAAAAAAATTTGGGAAAAAATTTGGTAAAAAATGGAGATAATTCTGCTAAATATCGTTTAAAGTCATTTGTATTGAACTAATCATACTTTTTATATTTTTATCGTTAAGTTCACATAATTTTACATTTAAAACACGTCTTTAAAATACATTTGGGTGAATATAAAAGGTCGTAAAAAAATTTGGGAAAAAATTTGGTAAAAAATAGTGATAATTCCGCTAAATATCGTTTAAAGTCATTTCTATTAAACTAATCATACTTTTTATATTTTTATCGTTAAGTTCACATAATTTTACATCTAAAACACGTCTTTACAATACATTTGGGTGAATATAAAAGGTCGTAAAAAAATTTTTATAAACAGGTGATGAATCCGCTAAATATCGTCTTAAGTCATTTCTATTAAACTAATCATACTTTTTATATTTTTAACGTTAAGTTCACATTATTTTACATCTAAAACACGTATTTACAATACATTTGGGTGAATACAAAAAATAGAAAAAAAATTTGGTAAAAAATGGTGATAATTCCGCTAAATATCGTTTAAAGTCATTTGTATTGAACCAATCATACTTTTTATATTTTTATCGTTAAGTTCACATAATTTTACATCTAAAACACGTCTTTACAATACATTTGGGTGAATATAAAAGGTCGTAAAAAAATTTGGGAAAAAATTTGGTAAAAAATAGTGATAATTCCGCTAAATATCGTTTAAAGTCATTTGTATTGAACTTATCGTACTTTTTATATTTTTATCGTTAAGTTCACATAATTTTACATCTAAAACACGTCTTTACAATACATTTGGGTGAATATAAAAGTTCGTAAAAAAATTTTGAAAAACAGGTGATGAATCCGCTAAATATCGTCTTAAGTCATTTCTATTAAACTAATCATACTTTTTATATTTTTAACGTTAAGTTCACATTATTTTACATCTAAAACACGTATTTACAATACATTTGGGTGAATACAAAAAATAGAAAAAAAATTTGGGAAAAAATTTGGTAAAAAATGGAGATAATTCTGCTAAATATCGTTTAAAGTCATTTGTATTGAACTAATCATACTTTTTATATTTTTATCGTTAAGTTCACATAATTTTACATCTAAAACACGTCTTTACAATACATTTGGGTGAATATAAAAGGTCGTAAAAAAATTTTGAAAAACAGGTGATGAATCCGCTAAATATCGTCTTAAGTCATTTCTATTAAACTAATCATACTTTTTATATTTTTAACGTTAAGTTCACATTATTTTGCATCTAAAACACGTATTTACAATACATTTGGGTGAATACAAAAAATAGAAAAAAAATTTGGGAAAAAATTTGGTAATAAATGGTGATAATTCCGCTAAATATCGTTTACAGTCATTTGTATTGAACTAATCATACTTTTTATATTTTTATCGTTAAGTTCACATAATTTTACATCTAAAACACGTCTTTACAATACATTTGGGTGAATATAAAAGGTCGTAAAAAATTTTTGAAAAACAGGTGATGAATCCGCTAAATATCGTCTTAAGTTATTTCTATTAAACTAATCATACTTTTTATATTTTTATCGTTATGTTCACATTATTTTACATCCAAAACACGTATTTACAATACATTTGGGTGAATACAAAAAATAGAAAAAAAATTTGGTAAAAAATGGTGATAATTCCGCTAAATATCGTTTAAAGTCATTTGTATTGAACTAATCATACTTTTTATATTTTTATCGTTAAGTTCACATAATTTTACATCGAAAACACGTCTTTACAATACATTTGGGTGAATATAAAAAATAGAAAAAAAATTTGGGAAAAAATTTGGTAATAAATGGTGATAATTCCGCTAAATATCGTTTAAAGTCATTTATATTGAACTTATCATACTTTTTATATTTTTATCGTTAAGTTCACATAATTTTACATCTAAAACACGTCTTTACAATACATTTGGGTGAATATAAAAGGTCGTAAAAAAATTTGGGAAAAAATTTGGTAAAAAATAGTGAAAATTCCGCTAAATATCGTTTAAAGTCATTTGTATTAAACTAATCATACTTTTTATATTTTTAACGTTAAGTTCACATTATTTTACATCTAAAACACGTCTTTACAATACATTTGGGTGAATATAAAAGGTCGTAAAAAAATTTTGAAAAACAGGTGATGAATCCGCTAAATATCGTCTTAAGTCATTTCTATTAAACTAATCATACTTTTTATATTTTTAACGTTAAGTTCACATTATTTTGCATCTAAAACACGTATTTACAATACATTTGGGTGAATACAAAAAATAGAAAAAAAATTTGGGAAAAAATTTGGTAATAAATGGTGATAATTCCGCTAAATATCGTTTACAGTCAATTGTATTGAACTAATCATACTTTTTATATTTTTATCGTTAAGTTCACATAATTTTACATCTAAAACACGTCTTTACAATACATTTGGGTGAATATAAAAGGTCGTAAAAAATTTTTGAAAAACAGGTGATGAATCCGCTAAATATCGTCTTAAGTTATTTCTATTAAACTAATCATACTTTTTATATTTTTATCGTTATGTTCACATTATTTTACATCTAAAACACGTATTTACAATACATTTGGGTGAATACAAAAAATAGAAAAAAAATTTGGTAAAAAATGGTGATAATTCCGCTAAATATCGTTTAAAGTCATTTGTATTGAACTAATCATACTTTTTATATTTTTATCGTTAAGTTCACATAATTTTACATCTAAAACACGTCTTTACAATACATTTGGGTGAATATAAAAAATAGAAAAAAAATTTGGGAAAAAATTTGGTAATAAATGGTGATAATTCCGCTAAATATCGTTTAAAGTCATTTATATTGAACTTATCATACTTTTTATATTTTTATCGTTAAGTTCACATAATTTTACATCTAAAACACGTCTTTACAATACATTTGGGTGAATATAAAAGGTCGTAAAAAAATTTGGGAAAAAATTTGGTAAAAAATAGTGAAAATTCCGCTAAATATCGTTTAAAGTCATTTGTATTAAACTAATCATACTTTTTATATTTTTAACGTTAAGTTCACATTATTTTACATCTAAAACACGTCTTTACAATACATTTGGGTGAATATAAAAGGTCGTAAAAAAATTTGGGAAAAAATTTGGTAAAAAATAGTGAAAATTCCGCTAAATATCGTTTAAAGTCATTTGTATTAAACTAATCATACTTTTTATATTTTTAACGTTAAGTTCACATTATTTTACATCTAAAACACGTCTTTACAATACAATTGGGTGAATATAAAAGGTCGTAAAAAAATTTTTATAAACAGGTGATGAATCCGCTAAATATCGTCTTAAGTCATTTCTATTAAACTAATCATACTTTTTATATTTTTAACGTTAAGTTCACATTATTTTACATCTAAAACACGTATTTACAATACATTTGGGTGAATACAAAAAATAGAAAAAAAATTTGGTAAAAAATGGTGATAATTCCGCTAAATATCGTTTAAAGTCATTTGTATTGAACTAATCATACTTTTTATATTTTTATCGTTAAGTTCACATAATTTTACATCTAAAACACGTCTTTACAATACATTTGGGTGAATATAAAAGGTCGTAAAAAAATTTTGAAAAACAGGTGATGAATCCGCTAAATATCGTCTTAAGTCATTTCTATTAAACTAATCATACTTTTTATATTTTTAACGTTAATTTCACATTATTTTACATCTAAAACACGTATTTACAATACATTTGGGTGAATACAAAAAATAAAAAAAAAATTTGGGAAAAAATTTGGTAAAGAATGGTGATAATTCCGCTAAATATCGTTTAAAGTCATTTGTATTGAACTAATCATACTTTTTATATTTTTATCGTTAAGTTCACATAATTTTACATCTAAAACACGTCTTTACAATACATTTGGGTGAATATAAAAGGTCGTAAAAAAATTTTGAAAAACAGGTGATGAATCCGCTAAATATCGTCTTAAGTCATTTCTATTAAACTAATCATACTTTTTATATTTTTAACGTTAAGTTCACATTATTTTGCATCTAAAACACGTATTTACAATACATTTGGGTGAATACAAAAAATAGAAAAAAAATTTGGGAAAAAATTTGGTAATAAATGGTGATAATTCCGCTAAATATCGTTTACAGTCAATTGTATTGAACTAATCATACTTTTTATATTTTTATCGTTAAGTTCACATAATTTTACATCTAAAACACGTCTTTACAATACATTTGGGTGAATATAAAAGGTCGTAAAAAATTTTTGAAAAACAGGTGATGAATCCGCTAAATATCGTCTTAAGTTATTTCTATTAAACTAATCATACTTTTTATATTTTTATCGTTATGTTCACATTATTTTACATCTAAAACACGTATTTACAATACATTTGGGTGAATACAAAAAATAGAAAAAAAATTTGGTAAAAAATGGTGATAATTCCGCTAAATATCGTTTAAAGTCATTTGTATTGAACTAATCATACTTTTTATATTTTTATCGTTAAGTTCACATAATTTTACATCTAAAACACGTCTTTACAATACATTTGGGTGAATATAAAAAATAGAAAAAAAATTTGGGAAAAAATTTGGTAATAAATGGTGATAATTCCGCTAAATATCGTTTAAAGTCATTTATATTGAACTTATCATACTTTTTATATTTTTATCGTTAAGTTCACATAATTTTACATCTAAAACACGTCTTTACAATACATTTGGGTGAATATAAAAGGTCGTAAAAAAATTTGGGAAAAAATTTGGTAAAAAATAGTGAAAATTCCGCTAAATATCGTTTAAAGTCATTTGTATTAAACTAATCATACTTTTTATATTTTTAACGTTAAGTTCACATTATTTTACATCTAAAACACGTCTTTACAATACATTTGGGTGAATATAAAAGGTCGTAAAAAAATTTGGGAAAAAATTTGGTAAAAAATAGTGAAAATTCCGCTAAATATCGTTTAAAGTCATTTGTATTAAACTAATCATACTTTTTATATTTTTAACGTTAAGTTCACATTATTTTACATCTAAAACACGTCTTTACAATACAATTGGGTGAATATAAAAGGTCGTAAAAAAATTTTTATAAACAGGTGATGAATCCGCTAAATATCGTCTTAAGTCATTTCTATTAAACTAATCATACTTTTTATATTTTTAACGTTAAGTTCACATTATTTTACATCTAAAACACGTATTTACAATACATTTGGGTGAATACAAAAAATAGAAAAAAAATTTGGTAAAAAATGGTGATAATTCCGCTAAATATCGTTTAAAGTCATTTGTATTGAACTAATCATACTTTTTATATTTTTATCGTTAAGTTCACATAATTTTACATCTAAAACACGTCTTTACAATACATTTGGGTGAATATAAAAGGTCGTAAAAAAATTTTGAAAAACAGGTGATGAATCCGCTAAATATCGTCTTAAGTCATTTCTATTAAACTAATCATACTTTTTATATTTTTAACGTTAATTTCACATTATTTTACATCTAAAACACGTATTTACAATACATTTGGGTGAATACAAAAAATAAAAAAAAAATTTGGGAAAAAATTTGGTAAAGAATGGTGATAATTCCGCTAAATATCGTTTAAAGTCATTTGTATTGAACTAATCATACTTTTTATATTTTTATCGTTAAGTTCACATAATTTTACATCTAAAACACGTCTTTACAATACATTTGGGTGAATATAAAAGGTCGTAAAAAAATTTTGAAAAACAGGTGATGAATCCGCTAAATATCGTCTTAAGTCATTTCTATTAAACTAATCATACTTTTTATATTTTTAACGTTATGTTCACATTATTTTACATCGAAAACACGTATTTACAATACATTTGGGTGAATATAAAAAATAGAAAAAAAATTTGGGAAAAAATTTGGTAATAAATGGTGATAATTCCGCTAAATATCGTTTAAAGTCATTTATATTGAACTTATCATACTTTTTATATTTTTATCGTTAAGTTCACATAATTTTACATCTAAAACACGTCTTTACAATACATTTGGGTGAATATAAAAGGTCGTAAAAAAATTTGGGAAAAAATTTGGTAAAAAATAGTGATAATTCCGCTAAATATCGTTTAAAGTCATTTGTATTGAACTAATCATACTTTTTATATTTTTATCGTTAAGTTCACATAATTTTACATCTAAAACACGTCTTTACAATACATTTGGGTGAATATAAAAGGTCGTAAAAAAATTTTGAAAAACAGGTGATGAATCCGCTAAATATCGTCTTAAGTCATTTCTATTAAACTAATCATACTTTTTATATTTTTAACGTTAATTTCACATTATTTTACATCTAAAACACGTATTTACAATACATTTGGGTGAATACAAAAAATAAAAAAAAAATTTGGGAAAAAATTTGGTAAAGAATGGTGATAATTCCGCTAAATATCGTTTAAAGTCATTTGTATTGAACTAATCATACTTTTTATATTTTTATCGTTAAGTTCACATAATTTTACATCTAAAACACGTCTTTACAATACATTTGGGTGAATATAAAAGGTCGTAAAAAAATTTTGAAAAACAGGTGATGAATCCGCTAAATATCGTCTTAAGTCATTTCTATTAAACTAATCATACTTTTTATATTTTTAACGTTATGTTCACATTATTTTACATCGAAAACACGTATTTACAATACATTTGGGTGAATATAAAAAATAGAAAAAAAATTTGGGAAAAAATTTGGTAATAAATGGTGATAATTCCGCTAAATATCGTTTAAAGTCATTTATATTGAACTTATCATACTTTTTATATTTTTATCGTTAAGTTCACATAATTTTACATCTAAAACACGTCTTTACAATACATTTGGGTGAATATAAAAGGTCGTAAAAAAATTTGGGAAAAAATTTGGTAAAAAATAGTGATAATTCCGCTAAATATCGTTTAAAGTCATTTGTATTGAACTAATCATACTTTTTATATTTTTATCGTTAAGTTCACATAATTTTACATCTAAAACACGTCTTTACAATACATTTGGGTGAATATAAAAGGTCGTAAAAAAATTTTGAAAAACAGGTGATGAATCCGCTAAATATCGTCTTAAGTCATTTCTATTAAACTAATCATACTTTTTTATTTTTAACGTTAAGTTCACATTATTTTACATCTAAAACACGTATTTACAATACATTTGGATGAATACAAAAAATAGAAAAAAAATTTGGGAAAAAATTTGGTAAAAAATGGTGATAATTCTGCTATATATCGTTTAAAGTCATTTGTATTGAACTAATCATACTTTTTATATTTTTATCGTTAAGTTCACATAATTTTACATCTAAAACACGTCTTTACAATACATTTGGGTGAATATAAAAGGTCGTAAAAAAATTTGGTAAAAAATTTGGTAAAAAATAGTGATAATTCCGCTAAATATCGTTTAAAGTCATTTGTATTGAACTAATCATACTTTTTATATTTTTAACGTTAAGTTCACATTATTTTACATCTAAAACACGTCTTTACAATACATTTGGGTGAATATAAAAGGTCGTAAATAATTTTTGAAAAACAGGTGATGAATCCGCTAAATATCGTCTTAAGTTATTTCTATTAAACTAATCATACTTTTTATATTTTTAACGTTATGTTCACATTATTTTACATCTAAAACACGTATTTACAATACATTTGGGTGAATACAAAAAATAGAAAAAAAATTTGGTAAAAAATGGTGATAATTCCGCTAAATATCGTTTAAAGTCATTTGTATTGAACTAATCATACTTTTTATATTTTTATCGTTAAGCTCACATTATTTTACATCTAAAACACGTATTTACAATACATTTGGGTGAATACAAAAAATAGAAAAAAAAATAGGGAAAAAATTTGGTAAAAAATGGTGATAATTCCGCTAAATATCGTCTTAAGTCATTTCTATTAAACTAATCATACTTTTTATATTTTTAACGTTAAGTTCACATTATTTTACTTCTAAAACACGTATTTACAATACATTTGGGTGAATACAAAAAATAAAAAAAAAATTTGGGAAAAAATTTGGTAAAGAATGGTGATAATTCCGCTAAATATCGTTTAAAGTCATTTGTATTGAACTAATCATACTTTTTATATTTTTATCGTTAAGTTCACATAATTTTACATCTAAAACACGTCATTACAATACATTTGGGTGAATATAAAAGGTCGTAAAAAAATTTTGAAAAACAGGTGATGAATCCGCTAAATATCGTCTTAAGTCATTTCTATTAAACTAATCATACTTTTTATATTTTTAACGTTATGTTCACATTATTTTACATCGAAAACACGTATTTACAATACATTTGGGTGAATATAAAAAATAGAAAAAAAATTTGGGAAAAAATTTGGTAATAAATGGTGATAATTCCGCTAAATATCGTTTAAAGTCATTTATATTGAACTTATCATACTTTTTATATTTTTATCGTTAAGTTCACATAATTTTACATCTAAAACACGTCTTTACAATACATTTGGGTGAATATAAAAGGTCGTAAAAAAATTTGGGAAAAAATTTGGTAAAAAATAGTGAAAATTCCGCTAAATATCGTTTAAAGTCATTTGTATTAAACTAATCATACTTTTTATATTTTTAACGTTAAGTTCACATTATTTTACATCTAAAACACGTCTTTACAATACATTTGGGTGAATATAAAAGGTCGTAAAAAAATTTTTATAAACAGGTGATGAATCCGCTAAATATCGTCTTAAGTCATTTCTATTAAACTAATCATACTTTTTATATTTTTAACGTTAAGTTCACATTATTTTACATCTAAAACACGTATTTACAATACATTTGGGTGAATACAAAAAATAAAAAAAAATTTGGGAAAAAATTTGGTAAAGAATGGTGATAATTCCGCTAAATATCGTTTAAAGTCATTTGTATTGAACTAATCATACTTTTTATATTTTTATCGTTAAGTTCACATAATTTTACATCTAAAACACGTCTTTACAATACATTTGGGTGAATATAAAAGGTCGTAAAAAAATTTTGAAAAACAGGTGATGAATCCGCTAAATATCGTCTTAAGTCATTTCTATTAAACTAATCATACTTTTTATATTTTTAACGTTATGTTCACATTATTTTACATCGAAAACACGTATTTACAATACATTTGGGTGAATATAAAAAATAGAAAAAAAATTTGGGAAAAAATTTGGTAATAAATGGTGATAATTCCGCTAAATATCGTCTTAAATCTTTTCTTTTAAACTAATCATACTTTTTATATTTTTAACGTTAAGTTCACATTATTTTACATCTAAAACACGTATTTACAATACATTTGGGTGAATACAAAAAATAGAAAAAAAATTTGGGAAAAAATTTGGTAAAAAATGGAGATAATTCTGCTAAATATCGTTTAAAGTCATTTGTATTGAACTAATCATACTTTTTATATTTTTATCGTTAAGTTCACATAATTTTACATCTAAAACACGTCTTTACAATACATTTGGGTGAATATAAAAGGTCGTAAAAAAATTTTTAAAAACAGGTGATGAATCCGCTAAATATCGTCTTAAGTCTTTTCTTTTAAACTAATCATACTTTTTTATTTTTAACGTTAAGTTCACATTATTTTACATCTAAAACACGTATTTACAATACATTTGGATGAATACAAAAAATAGAAAAAAAATTAGGGAAAAAATTTGGTAAAAAATGGTGATAATTCTGCTATATATCGTTTAAAGTCATTTGTATTGAACTAATCATACTTTTTATATTTTTATCGTTAAGTTCACATAATTTTACATCTAAAACACGTCTTTACAATACATTTGGGTGAATATAAAAGGTCGTAAAAAAATTTGGGAAAAAATTTGGTAAAAAATAGTGATAATTCCGCTAAATATCGTTTAAAGTCATTTGTATTGAAATAATCATACTTTTTATATTTTTAACGTTAAGTTCACATTATTTTACATCTAAAACACGTCTTTACAATACATTTGGGTGAATATAAAAGGTCGTAAAAAAATTTTTATAAACAGGTGATGAATCCGCTAAATATCGTCTTAAGTCATTTCTATTAAACTAATCATACTTTTTATATTTTTAACGTTAAGTTCACATTATTTTACATCTAAAACACGTATTTACAATACATTTGGGTGAATACAAAAAATAGAAAAAAAATTTGGTAAAAAATGGTGATAATTCCGCTAAATATCGTTTAAAGTCATTTGTATTGAACTAATCATACTTTTTATATTTTTATCGTTAAGTTCACATAATTTTACATCTAAAACACGTCTTTACAATACATTTGGGTGAATATAAAAGGTCGTAAAAAAATTTTGAAAAACAGGTGATGAATCCGCTAAATATCGTCTTAAGTCATTTCTATTAAACTAATCATACTTTTTATATTTTTAACGTTAAGTTCACATTATTTTACATCTAAAACACGTATTTACAATACATTTGGGTGAATACAAAAAATAAAAAAAAAATTTGGGAAAAAATTTGGTAAAGAATGGTGATAATTCCGCTAAATATCGTTTAAAGTCATTTGTATTGAACTAATCATACTTTTTATATTTTTATCGTTAAGTTCACATAATTTTACATCTAAAACACGTCTTTACAATACATTTGGGTGAATATAAAAGGTCGTAAAAAAATTTTGAAAAACAGGTGATGAATCCGCTAAATATCGTCTTAAGTCATTTCTATTAAACTAATCATACTTTTTATATTTTTAACGTTATGTTCACATTATTTTACATCGAAAACACGTATTTACAATACATTTGGGTGAATATAAAAAATAGAAAAAAAATTTGGAAAAAAATTTGGTAATAAATGGTGATAATTCCGCTAAATATCGTTTAAAGTCATTTATATTGAACTTATCATACTTTTTATATTTTTATCGTTAAGTTCACATAATTTTACATCTAAAACACGTCTTTACAATACATTTGGGTGAATATAAAAGGTCGTAAAAAAATTTGGGAAAAAATTTGGTAAAAAATAGTGATAATTCCGCTAAATATCGTTTAAAGTCATTTGTATTGAACTAATCATACTTTTTATATTTTTATCGTTAAGTTCACATAATTTTACATCTAAAACACGTCTTTACAATACATTTGGGTGAATATAAAAGGTCGTAAAAAAATTTTTAAAAACAGGTGATGAATCCGCTAAATATCGTCTTAAGTCTTTTCTTTTAAACTAATCATACTTTTTTATTTTTAACGTTAAGTTCACATTATTTTACATCTAAAACACGTATTTACAATACATTTGGATGAATACAAAAAATAGAAAAAAAATTTGGGAAAAAATTTGGTAAAAAATGGTGATAATTCTGCTATATATCGTTTAAAGTCATTTGTATTGAACTAATCATACTTTTTATATTTTTATCGTTAAGTTCACATAATTTTACATCTAAAACACGTCTTTACAATACATTTGGGTGAATATAAAAGGTCGTAGAAAAATTTGGGAAAAAATTTGGTAAAAAATAGTGATAATTCCGCTAAATATCGTTTAAAGTCATTTGTATTGAACTAATCATACTTTTTATATTTTTAACGTTAAGTTCACATTATTTTACATCTAAAACACGTCTTTACAATACATTTGGGTGAATATAAAAGGTCGTAAATAATTTTTGAAAAACAGGTGATGAATCCGCTAAATATCGTCTTAAGTTATTTCTATTAAACTAATCATAATTTTTATATTTTTAACGTTATGTTCACATTATTTTACATCTAAAACACGTATTTACAATACATTTGGGTGAATACAAAAAATAGAAAAAAAATTTGGTAAAAAATGGTGATAATTCCGCTAAATATCGTTTAAAGTCATTTGTATTGAACTAATCATACTTTTTATATTTTTATCGTTAAGTTCACATAATTTTACATCTAAAACACGTCTTTACAATACATTTGGGTGAATATAAAAGGTCGTAAAAAAATTTTGAAAAACAGGTGATGAATCCGCTAAATATCGTCTTAAGTCATTTCTATTAAACTAATCATACTTTTTATATTTTTAACGTTAAGTTCACATTATTTTACATCTAAAACACGTATTTACAATACATTTGGGTGAATACAAAAAATAAAAAAAAAATTTGGGAAAAAATTTGGTAAAGAATGGTGATAATTCCGCTAAATATCGTTTAAAGTCATTTGTATTGAACTAATCATACTTTTTATATTTTTATCGTTAAGTTCACATAATTTTACATCTAAAACACGTCTTTACAATACATTTGGGTGAATATAAAAGGTCGTAAAAAAATTTTGAAAAACAGGTGATGAATCCGCTAAATATCGTCTTAAGTCATTTCTATTAAACTAATCATACTTTTTATATTTTTAACGTTATGTTCACATTATTTTACATCGAAAACACGTATTTACAATACATTTGGGTGAATATAAAAAATAGAAAAAAAATTTGGGAAAAAATTTGGTAATAAATGGTGATAATTCCGCTAAATATCGTTTAAAGTCATTTATATTGAACTTATCATACTTTTTATATTTTTATCGTTAAGTTCACATAATTTTACATCTAAAACACGTCTTTACAATACATTTGGGTGAATATAAAAGGTCGTAAAAAAATTTGGGAAAAAATTTGGTAAAAAATAGTGATAATTCCGCTAAATATCGTTTAAAGTCATTTGTATTGAACTAATCATACTTTTTATATTTTTATCGTTAAGTTCACATAATTTTACATCTAAAACACGTCTTTACAATACATTTGGGTGAATATAAAAGGTCGTAAAAAAATTTTTAAAAACAGGTGATGAATCCGCTAAATATCGTCTTAAGTCTTTTCTTTTAAACTAATCATACTTTTTTATTTTTAACGTTAAGTTCACATTATTTTACATCTAAAACACGTATTTACAATACATTTGGATGAATACAAAAAATAGAAAAAAAATTTGGGAAAAAATTTGGTAAAAAATGGTGATAATTCTGCTATATATCCTTTAAAGTCATTTGTATTGAACTAATCATACTTTTTATATTTTTATCGTTAAGTTCACATAATTTTACATCTAAAACACGTCTTTACAATACATTTGGGTGAATATAAAAGGTCGTAAAAAAATTTGGGAAAAAATTTGGTAAAAAATAGTGATAATTCCGCTAAATATCGTTTAAAGTCATTTGTATTGAACTAATCATACTTTTTATATTTTTAACGTTAAGTTCACATTATTTTACATCTAAAACACGTCTTTACAATACATTTGGGTGAATATAAAAGGTCGTAAATAATTTTTGAAAAACAGGTGATGAATCCGCTAAATATCGTCTTAAGTTATTTCTATTAAACTAATCATACTTTTTATATTTTTAACGTTATGTTCACATTATTTTACATCTAAAACACGTATTTACAATACATTTGGGTGAATACAAAAAATAGAAAAAAAATTTGGTAAAAAATGGTGATAATTCCGCTAAATATCGTTTAAAGTCATTTGTATTGAACTAATCATACTTTTTATATTTTTATCGTTAAGCTCACATTATTTTACATCTAAAACACGTATTTACAATACATTTGGGTGAATACAAAAAATAGAAAAAAAAATAGGGAAAAAATTTGGTAAAAAATGGTGATAATTCCGCTAAATATCGTCTTAAGTCATTTCTATTAAACTAATCATACTTTTTATATTTTTAACGTTAAGTTCACATTATTTTACATCTAAAACACGTATTTACAATACATTTGGGTGAATACAAAAAATAGAAAAAAAAATAGGGAAAAAATTTGGTAAAGAATGGTGATAATTCCGCTAAATATCGTTTAAAGTCATTTGTATTGAACTAATCATACTTTTTATATTTTTATCGTTAAGTTAACATAATTTTACATCTAAAACACGTCTTTACAATACATTTGGGTGAATATAAAATGTCGTAAAAAAATTTTGAAAAACAGGTGATGAATCCGCTAAATATCGTCTTAAGTCATTTCTATTAAACTAATCATACTTTTTATATTTTTAACGTTATGTTCACATTATTTTACATCGAAAACACGTATTTACAATACATTTGGGTGAATATAAAAAATAGAAAAAAAATTTGGGAAAAAATTTGGTAATAAATGGTGATAATTCCGCTAAATATCGTTTAAAGTCATTTATATTGAACTTATCATACTTTTTATATTTTTATCGTTAAGTTCACATAATTTTACATCTAAAACACGTCTTTACAATACATTTGGGTGAATATAAAAGGTCGTAAAAAAATTTGGGAAAAAATTTGGTAAAAAATAGTGAAAATTCCGCTAAATATCGTTTAAAGTCATTTGTATTAAACTAATCATACTTTTTATATTTTTAACGTTAAGTTCACATTATTTTACATCTAAAACACGTCTTTACAATACATTTGGGTGAATATAAAAGGTCGTAAAAAAATTTTTATAAACAGGTGATGAATCCGCTAAATATCGTCTTAAGTCATTTCTATTAAACTAATCATACTTTTTATATTTTTAACGTTAAGTTCACATTATTTTACATCTAAAACACGTATTTACAATACATTTGGGTGAATACAAAAAATAAAAAAAAATTTGGGAAAAAATTTGGTAAAGAATGGTGATAATTCCGCTAAATATCGTTTAAAGTCATTTGTATTGAACTAATCATACTTTTTATATTTTTATCGTTAAGCTCACATTATTTTACATCTAAAACACGTCTTTACAATACATTTGGGTGAATATAAAAGGTCGTAAAAAAATTTTTAAAAACAGGTGATGAATCCGCTAAATATCGTCTTAAGTCTTTTCTTTTAAACTAATCATACTTTTTTATTTTTAACGTTAAGTTCACATTATTTTACATCTAAAACACGTATTTACAATACATTTGGATGAATACAAAAAATAGAAAAAAAATTTGGGAAAAAATTTGGTAAAAAATGGTGATAATTCTGCTATATATCGTTTAAAGTCATTTGTATTGAACTAATCATACTTTTTATATTTTTATCGTTAAGTTCACATAATTTTACATCTAAAACACGTCTTTACAATACATTTGGGTGAATATAAAAGGTCGTAAAAAAATTTGGGAAAAAATTTGGTAAAAAATAGTGATAATTCCGCTAAATATCGTTTAAAGTCATTTGTATTGAACTAATCATACTTTTTATATTTTTAACGTTAAGTTCACATTATTTTACATCTAAAACACGTCTTTACAATACATTTGGGTGAATATAAAAGGTCGTAAATAATTTTTGAAAAACAGGTGATGAATCCGCTAAATATCGTCTTAAGTTATTTATATTAAACTAATCATACTTTTTATATTTTTAACGTTATGTTCACATTATTTTACATCTAAAACACGTATTTACAATACATTTGGGTGAATACAAAAAATAGAAAAAAAATTTGGTAAAAAATGGTGATAATTCCGCTAAATATCGTTTAAAGTCATTTGTATTGAACTAATCATACTTTTTATATTTTTATCGTTAAGCTCACATTATTTTACATCTAAAACACGTATTTACAATACATTTGGGTGAATACAAAAAATAGAAAAAAAAATAGGGAAAAAATTTGGTAAAAAATGGTGATAATTCCGCTAAATATCGTCTTAAGTCATTTCTATTAAACTAATCATACTTTTTATATTTTTAACGTTAAGTTCACATTATTTTACATCTAAAACACGTATTTACAATACATTTGGGTGAATACAAAAAATAAAAAAAAAATTTGGGAAAAAATTTGGTAAAGAATGGTGATAATTCCGCTAAATATCGTTTAAAGTCATTTGTATTGAACTAATCATACTTTTTATATTTTTATCGTTAAGTTCACATAATTTTACATCTAAAACACGTCTTTACAATACATTTGGGTGAATATAAAAGGTCGTAAAAAAATTTTGAAAAACAGGTGATGAATCCGCTAAATATCGTCTTAAGTCATTTCTATTAAACTAATCATACTTTTTATATTTTTAACGTTATGTTCACATTATTTTACATCGAAAACACGTATTTACAATACATTTGGGTGAATATAAAAAATAGAAAAAAAATTTGGGAAAAAATTTGGTAATAAATGGTGATAATTCCGCTAAATATCGTTTAAAGTCATTTATATTGAACTTATCATACTTTTTATATTTTTATCGTTAAGTTCACATAATTTTACATCTAAAACACGTCTTTACAATACATTTGGGTGAATATAAAAGGTCGTAAAAAAATTTGGGAAAAAATTTGGTAAAAAATAGTGAAAATTCCGCTAAATATCGTTTAAAGTCATTTGTATTAAACTAATCATACTTTTTATATTTTTAACGTTAAGTTCACATTATTTTACATCTAAAACACGTCTTTACAATACATTTGGGTGAATATAAAAGGTCGTAAAAAAATTTTTATAAACAGGTGATGAATCCGCTAAATATCGTCTTAAGTCATTTCTATTAAACTAATCATACTTTTTATATTTTTAACGTTAAGTTCACATTATTTTACATCTAAAACACGTATTTACAATACATTTGGGTGAATACAAAAAATAAAAAAAAATTTGGGAAAAAATTTGGTAAAGAATGGTGATAATTCCGCTAAATATCGTTTAAAGTCATTTGTATTGAACTAATCATACTTTTTATATTTTTATCGTTAAGCTCACATTATTTTACATCTAAAACACGTATTTACAATACATTTGGGTGAATACAAAAAATAGAAAAAAAAATAGGGAAAAAATTTGGTAAAAAATGGTGATAATTCCGCTAAATATCGTTTAAAGTCATTTGTATTGAACTAATCATACTTTTTATATTTTTATCGTTAAGTTCACATAATTTTACATCTAAAACACGTCTTTTCAATACATTTGGGTGAATATAAAAGGTCGTAAAAAAATTTTTAAAAACAGCTGATGAATCCGCTAAATATCGTCTTAAGTCATTTCTATTAAACTAATCATACTTTTTTTATTTTTAACGTTAAGTTCACATTATTTTACATCTAAAACACGTATTTACAATACATTTGGGTGAATATAAAAAATAGAAAAAAAATTTGGGAAAAAATTTGGTAATAAATGGTGATAATTCCGCTAAATATCGTTTAAAGTCATTTATATTGAACTTATCATACTTTTTATATTTTTATCGTTAAGTTCACATTATTTTACATCTAAAACACGTATTTACAATACATTTGGGTGAATACAAAAAATAGAAAAAAAATTTGGTAAAAAATGGTGATAATTCCGCTAAATATCGTTTAAAGTCATTTGTATTGAACTAATCATACTTTTTATATTTTTATCGTTAAGCTCACATTATTTTACATCTAAAACACGTATTTACAATACATTTGGGTGAATACAAAAAATAGAAAAAAAAATAGGGAAAAAATTTGGTAAAAAATGGTGATAATTCCGCTAAATATCGTCTTAAGTCATTTCTATTAAACTAATCATACTTTTTATATTTTTAACGTTAAGTTCACATTATTTTACATCTAAAACACGTATTTACAATACATTTGGGTGAATACAAAAAATAAAAAAAAAATTTGGGAAAAAATTTGGTAAAGAATGGTGATAATTCCGCTAAATATCGTTTAAAGTCATTTGTATTGAACTAATCATACTTTTTATATTTTTATCGTTAAGTTCACATAATTTTACATCTAAAACACGTCTTTACAATACATTTGGGTGAATATAAAAGGTCGTAAAAAAATTTTGAAAAACAGGTGATGAATCCGCTAAATATCGTCTTAAGTCATTTCTATTAAACTAATCATACTTTTTATATTTTTAACGTTATGTTCACATTATTTTACATCGAAAACACGTATTTACAATACATTTGGGTGAATATAAAAAATAGAAAAAAAATTTGGGAAAAAATTTGGTAATAAATGGTGATAATTCCGCTAAATATCGTTTAAAGTCATTTATATTGAACTTATCATACTTTTTATATTTTTATCGTTAAGTTCACATAATTTTACATCTAAAACACGTCTTTACAATACATTTGGGTGAATATAAAAGGTCGTAAAAAAATTTGGGAAAAAATTTGGTAAAAAATAGTGAAAATTCCGCTAAATATCGTTTAAAGTCATTTGTATTAAACTAATCATACTTTTTATATTTTTAACGTTAAGTTCACATTATTTTACATCTAAAACACGTCTTTACAATACATTTGGGTGAATATAAAAGGTCGTAAAAAAATTTTTATAAACAGGGGATGAATCCGCTAAATATCGTCTTAAGTCATTTCTATTAAACTAATCATACTTTTTATATTTTTAACGTTAAGTTCACATTATTTTACATCTAAAACACGTATTTACAATACATTTGGGTGAATACAAAAAATAAAAAAAAATTTGGGAAAAAATTTGGTAAAGAATGGTGATAATTCCGCTAAATATCGTTTAAAGTCATTTGTATTGAACTAATCATACTTTTTATATTTTTATCGTTAAGCTCACATTATTTTACATCTAAAACACGTATTTACAATACATTTGGGTGAATACAAAAAATAGAAAAAAAAATAGGGAAAAAATTTGGTAAAAAATGGTGATAATTCCGCTAAATATCGTTTAAAGTCATTTGTATTGAACTAATCATACTTTTTATATTTTTATCGTTAAGTTCACATAATTTTACATCTAAAACACGTCTTTTCAATACATTTGGGTGAATATAAAAGGTCGTAAAAAAATTTTTAAAAACAGCTGATGAATCCGCTAAATATCGTCTTAAGTCATTTCTATTAAACTAATCATACTTTTTTTATTTTTAACGTTAAGTTCACATTATTTTACATCTAAAACACGTATTTACAATACATTTGGGTGAATATAAAAAATAGAAAAAAAATTTGGGAAAAAATTTGGTAATAAATGGTGATAATTCCGCTAAATATCGTTTAAAGTCATTTATATTGAACTTATCATACTTTTTATATTTTTATCGTTAAGTTCACATTATTTTACATCTAAAACACGTATTTACAATACATTTGGGTGAATACAAAAAATAGAAAAAAAATTTGGTAAAAAATGGTGATAATTCCGCTAAATATCGTTTAAAGTCATTTGTATTGAACTAATCATACTTTTTATATTTTTATCGTTAAGCTCACATTATTTTACATCTAAAACACGTATTTACAATACATTTGGGTGAATACAAAAAATAGAAAAAAAAATAGGGAAAAAATTTGGTAAAAAATGGTGATAATTCCGCTAAATATCGTCTTAAGTCATTTCTATTAAACTAATCATACTTTTTATATTTTTAACGTTAAGTTCACATTATTTTACATCTAAAACACGTATTTACAATACATTTGGGTGAATACAAAAAATAAAAAAAAAATTTGGGAAAAAATTTGGTAAAGAATGGTGATAATTCCGCTAAATATCGTTTAAAGTCATTTGTATTGAACTAATCATACTTTTTATATTTTTATCGTTAAGTTCACATAATTTTACATCTAAAACACGTCTTTACAATACATTTGGGTGAATATAAAAGGTCGTAAAAAAATTTTGAAAAACAGGTGATGAATCCGCTAAATATCGTCTTAAGTCATTTCTATTAAACTAATCATACTTTTTATATTTTTAACGTTATGTTCACATTATTTTACATCGAAAACACGTATTTACAATACATTTGGGTGAATATAAAAAATAGAAAAAAAATTTGGGAAAAAATTTGGTAATAAATGGTGATAATTCCGCTAAATATCGTTTAAAGTCATTTATATTGAACTTATCATACTTTTTATATTTTTATCGTTAAGTTCACATAATTTTACATCTAAAACACGTCTTTACAATACATTTGGGTGAATATAAAAGGTCGTAAAAAAATTTGGGAAAAAATTTGGTAAAAAATAGTGAAAATTCCGCTAAATATCGTTTAAAGTCATTTGTATTAAACTAATCATACTTTTTATATTTTTAACGTTAAGTTCACATTATTTTACATCTAAAACACGTCTTTACAATACATTTGGGTGAATATAAAAGGTCGTAAAAAAATTTTTATAAACAGGGGATGAATCCGCTAAATATCGTCTTAAGTCATTTCTATTAAACTAATCATACTTTTTATATTTTTAACGTTAAGTTCACATTATTTTACATCTAAAACACGTATTTACAATACATTTGGGTGAATACAAAAAATAAAAAAAAATTTGGGAAAAAATTTGGTAAAGAATGGTGATAATTCCGCTAAATATCGTTTAAAGTCATTTGTATTGAACTAATCATACTTTTTATATTTTTATCGTTAAGCTCACATTATTTTACATCTAAAACACGTATTTACAATACATTTGGGTGAATACAAAAAATAGAAAAAAAAATAGGGAAAAAATTTGGTAAAAAATGGTGATAATTCCGCTAAATATCGTTTAAAGTCATTTGTATTGAACTAATCATACTTTTTATATTTTTATCGTTAAGTTCACATAATTTTACATCTAAAACACGTCTTTTCAATACATTTGGGTGAATATAAAAGGTCGTAAAAAAATTTTTAAAAACAGCTGATGAATCCGCTAAATATCGTCTTAAGTCATTTCTATTAAACTAATCATACTTTTTTTATTTTTAACGTTAAGTTCACATTATTTTACATCTAAAACACGTATTTACAATACATTTGGGTGAATATAAAAAATAGAAAAAAAATTTGGGAAAAAATTTGGTAATAAATGGTGATAATTCCGCTAAATATCGTTTAAAGTCATTTATATTGAACTTATCATACTTTTTATATTTTTATCGTTAAGTTCACATAATTTTACATCTAAAACACGTCTTTACAATACATTTGGGTGAATATAAAAGGTCGTAAAAAAATTTGGGAAAAAATTTGGTAAAAAATAGTGATAATTCCGCTAAATATCGTTTAAAGTCATTTGTATTGAACTAATCATACTTTTTATATTTTTATCGTTAAGCTCACATTATTTTACATCTAAAACAAGTATTTACAATACATTTGGGTGAATACAAAAAATAGAAAAAAAATTAGGGAAAAAATTTGGTAAAAAATGATGATAATTCCGCTAAATATCGTTTAAAGTCATTTGGATTGAACTAATCATACTTTTTATATTTTTATCGTTAAGTTCACATAATTTTACATCTAAAACACGTCTTTTCAATACATTTGGGTGAATATAAATGGTCTTAAAAAAATATTTTATAAACAGGTGATGAATCCGCTAAATATCGTCTTAAGTCATTTCTATTAAACTAATCATACTTTTTATATTTTTAACGTTAAGTTCACATTATTTTACATCTAAAACACGTCTTTACAATACATTTGGGTGAATATAAAAGGTCGTAAAAAAATTTTTAAAAACAGGTGATGAATCCGCTAAATATCGTCTTAAGTCTTTTCTTTTAAACTAATCATACTTTTTTATTTTTAACGTTAAGTTCACATTATTTTACATCTAAAACACGTATTTACAATACATTTGGATGAATACAAAAAATAGAAAAAAAATTTGGGAAAAAATTTGGTAAAAAATTGTGATAATTCTGCTAAATATCGTTTAAAGTCATTTGTATTGAACTAATCATACTTTTTATATTTTTATCGTTAAGTTCACATAATTTTACATCTAAAACACGTCTTTACAATACATTTGGGTGAATATAAAAGGTCGTAAAAAAATTTGGGAAAAAATTTGGTAAAAAATAGTGATAATTCCGCTAAATATCGTTTAAATTCATTTGTATTGAACTAATCATACTTTTTATATTTTTTACGTTAAGTTCACATTATTTTACATCTAAAACACGTCTTTACAATACATTTGGGTGAATATAAAAGGTCGTAAAAAATTTTTGAAAAACAGGTGATGAATCCGCTAAATATCGTCTTAAGTTATTTCTATTAAACTAATCATACTTTTTATATTTTTAACGTTATGTTCACATTATTTTACATCTAAACACGTATTTACAATACATTTGGGTGAATACAAAAAATAGAAAAAAAATTTGGTAAAAAATGGTGATAATTCCGCTAAATATCGTTTAAAGTCATTTGTATTGAACTAATCATACTTTTTATATTTTTATCGTTAAGTTCACATAATTTTACATCTAAAACACGTCTTTACAATACATTTGGGTGAATATAAAAAATAGAAAAAAAATTTGGGAAAAAATTTGGTAATAAATGGTGATAATTCCGCTAAATATCGTTTAAAGTCATTTATATTGAACTTATCATACTTTTTATATTTTTATCGTTAAGTTCACATAATTTTACATCTAAAACACGTCTTTTCAATACATTTGGGTGAATATAAATGGTCTTAAAAAAATATTTTATAAACAGGTGATGAATCCGCTAAATATCGTCTTAAGTCATTTCTATTAAACTGATCATACTTTTTATATTTTTAACGTTAAGTTCACATTATTTTACATCTAAAACACGTATTTACAATACATTTGGGTGAATACAAAAAATAGAAAAAAAATTTGGGAAAAAATTTGGTAAAAAATGGAGATAATTCTGCTAAATATCGTTTAAAGTCATTTGTATTGAACTAATCATACTTTTTATATTTTTATCGTTAAGTTCACATAATTTTACATTTAAAACACGTCTTTACAATACATTTGGGTGAATATAAAAGGTCGTAAAAAAATTTGGGCAAAAATTTGGTAAAAAATAGTGAAAATTCCGCTAAATATCGTCTTAAGTCATTTCTATTAAACTAATCATACTTTTTATATTTTTAACGTTAAGTTCACATTATTTTACATCTAAAACACGTATTTACAATACATTTGGGTGAATATAAAAGGTCGTAAAAAAATTTTTATAAACAGGTGATGAATCCGCTAAATATCGTCTTAAGTCATTTCTATTAAACTAATCATACTTTTTATATTTTTAACGTTAAGTTCACATTATTTTACATCTAAAACACGTATTTACAATACATTTGGGTGAATACAAAAAATAAAAAAAAAATTTGGGAAAAAATTTGGTAAAGAATGGTGATAATTCCGCTAAATATCGTTTAAAGTCATTTGTATTGAAATAATCATACTTTTTATATTTTTAACGTTAAGTTCACATTATTTTACATCTAAAACACGTATTTACAATACATTTGGGTGAATACAAAAAATAGAAAAAAAATTTGGGAAAAAATTTGGTAAAAAATGGAGATAATTCTGCTAAATATCGTTTAAAGTCATTTGTATTGAACTAATCATACTTTTTATATTTTTATCGTTAAGTTCACATAATTTTACATTTAAAACACGTCTTTACAATACAATTGGGTGAATATAAAAGGTCGTAAAAAAATTTGGGTAAAAATTTGGTAAAAAATAGTGAAAATTCCGCTAAATATCGTTTAAAGTCATTTGTATTAAACTAATCATACTTTTTATATTTTTAACGTTAAGTTCACATTATTTTACATCTAAAACACGTCTTTACAATACATTTGGGTGAATATAAAAGGTCGTAAAAAAATTTTTATAAACAGGGGATGAATCCGCTAAATATCGTCTTAAGTCATTTCTATTAAACTAATCATACTTTTTAACGTTAAGTTCACATTATTTTACATCTAAAACACGTATTTACAATACATTTGGGTGAATACAAAAAATAGAAAAAAAATTTGGTAAAAAATGGTGATAATTCCGCTAAATATCGTTTAAAGTCATTTGTATTGAACTAATCATACTTTTTATATTTTTATCGTTAAGTTCACATAATTTTACATCTAAAACACGTCTTTACAATAAATTTGGGTGAATATAAAAGGTCGTAAAAAAATTTTGAAAAACAGGTGATGAATCCGCTAAATATCGTCTTAAGTCATTTCTATTAAACTAATCATACTTTTTATATTTTTAACGTTATGTTCACATTATTTTACATCGAAAACACGTATTTACAATACATTTGGGTGAATATAAAAAATAGAAAAAAAATTTGGGAAAAAATTTGGTAATAAATGGTGATAATTCCGCTAAATATCGTTTAAAGTCATTTATATTGAACTTATCATACTTTTTATATTTTTATCGTTAAGTTCACATAATTTTACATCTAAAACACGTCTTTACAATACATTTGGGTGAATATAAAAGGTCGTAAAAAAATTTGGGAAAAATTTGGTAAAAAATAGTGAAAATTCCGCTAAATATCGTTTAAAGTCATTTGTATTAAACTAATCATACTTTTTATATTTTTAACGTTAAGTTCACATTATTTTACATCTAAAACACGTCTTTACAATACATTTGGGTGAATATAAAAGGTCGTAAAAAAATTTTTATAAACAGGTGATGAATCCGCTAAATATCGTCTTAAGTCATTTCTATTAAACTAATCATACTTTTTATATTTTTAACGTTAAGTTCACATTATTTTACATCTAAAACACGTATTTACAATACATTTGGGTGAATACAAAAAATAAAAAAAAATTTGGGAAAAAATTTGGTAAAGAATGGTGATAATTCCGCTAAATATCGTTTAAAGTCATTTGTATTGAACTAATCATACTTTTTATATTTTTATCGTTAAGCTCACATTATTTTACATCTAAAACACGTATTTACAATACATTTGGGTGAATACAAAAAATAGAAAAAAAAATAGGGAAAAAATTTGGTAAAAAATGGTGATAATTCCGCTAAATATCGTTTAAAGTCATTTGTATTGAACTAAACATACTTTTTATATTTTTATCGTTAAGTTCACATAATTTTACATCTAAAACACGTCTTTTCAATACATTTGGGTGAATATAAAAGGTCGTAAAAAAATTTTTAAAAACAGCTGATGAATCCGCTATATATCGTCTTAAGTCATTTCTATTAAACTAATCATACTTTTTTTATTTTTAACGTTAAGTTCACATTATTTTACATCTAAAACACGTATTTACAATACATTTGGGTGAATATAAAAAATAGAAAAAAAATTTGGGAAAAAATTTGGTAATAAATGGTGATAATTCCGCTAAATATCGTTTAAAGTCATTTATATTGAACTTATCATACTTTTTATATTTTTATCGTTAAGTTCACATAATTTTACATCTAAAACACGTCTTTACAATACATTTGGGTGAATATAAAAGGTCGTAAAAAAATTTGGGAAAAAATTTGGTAAAAAATAGTGATAATTCCGCTAAATATCGTTTAAAGTCATTTGTATTGAACTAATCATACTTTTTATATTTTTATCGTTAAGCTCACATTATTTTACATCTAAAACAAGTATTTACAATACATTTGGGTGAATACAAAAAATAGAAAAAAAATTAGGGAAAAAATTTGGTAAAAAATGATGATAATTCCGCTAAATATCGTTTAAAGTCATTTGTATTGAACTAATCATACTTTTTATATTTTTATCGTTAAGTTCACATAATTTTACATCTAAAACACGTCTTTTCAATACATTTGGGTGAATATAAATGGTCTTAAAAAAATATTTTATAAACAGGTGATGAATCCGCTAAATATCGTCTTAAGTCATTTCTATTAAACTAATCATACTTTTTATATTTTTAACGTTAAGTTCACATTATTTTACATCTAAAACACGTCTTTACAATACATTTGGGTGAATATAAAAGGTCGTAAAAAAATTTTTAAAAACAGGTGATGAATCCGCTAAATATCGTCTTAAGTCTTTTCTTTTAAACTAATCATACTTTTTTATTTTTAACGTTAAGTTCACATTATTTTACATCTAAAACACGTATTTACAATACATTTGGATGAATACAAAAAATAGAAAAAAAATTTGGGAAAAAATTTGGTAAAAAATTGTGATATTTCTGCTAAATATCGTTTAAAGTCATTTGTATTGAACTAATCATACTTTTTATATTTTTATCGTTAAGTTCACATAATTTTACATCTAAAACACGTCTTTACAATACATTTGGGTGAATATAAAAGGTCGTAAAAAAATTTGGGAAAAAATTTGGTAAAAAATAGTGATAATTCCGCTAAATATCGTTTAAATTCATTTGTATTGAACTAATCATACTTTTTATATTTTTTACGTTAAGTTCACATTATTTTACATCTAAAACACGTCTTTACAATACATTTGGGTGAATATAAAAGGTCGTAAAAAATTTTTGAAAAACAGGTGATGAATCCGCTAAATATCGTCTTAAGTTATTTCTATTAAACTAATCATACTTTTTATATTTTTAACGTTATGTTCACATTATTTTACATCTAAACACGTATTTACAATACATTTGGGTGAATACAAAAAATAGAAAAAAAATTTGGTAAAAAATGGTGATAATTCCGCTAAATATCGTTTAAAGTCATTTGTATTGAACTAATCATACTTTTTATATTTTTATCGTTAAGTTCACATAATTTTACATCTAAAACACGTCTTTACAATACATTTGGGTGAATATAAAAAATAGAAAAAAAATTTGGGAAAAAATTTGGTAATAAATGGTGATAATTCCGCTAAATATCGTTTAAAGTCATTTATATTGAACTTATCATACTTTTTATATTTTTATCGTTAAGTTCACATAATTTTACATCTAAAACACGTCTTTTCAATACATTTGGGTGAATATAAATGGTCTTAAAAAAATATTTTATAAACAGGTGATGAATCCGCTAAATATCGTCTTAAGTCATTTCTATTAAACTGATCATACTTTTTATATTTTTAACGTTAAGTTCACATTATTTTACATCTAAAACACGTCTTTACAATACATTTGGGTGAATATAAAAGGTCGTAAAAAAATTTGGGAAAAAATTTGGTAAAAAATAGTGATAATTCCGCTAAATATCGTTTAAAGTCATTTGTATTGAACTAATCATACTTTTTATATTTTTATCGTTAAGCTCACATTATTTTACATCTAAAACAAGTATTTACAATACATTTGGGTGAATACAAAAAATAGAAAAAAAATTAGGGAAAAAATTTGGTAAAAAATGATGATAATTCCGCTAAATATCGTTTAAAGTCATTTGTATTGAACTAATCATACTTTTTATATTTTTATCGTTAAGTTCACATAATTTTACATCTAAAACACGTCTTTTCAATACATTTGGGTGAATATAAATGGTCTTAAAAAAATATTTTATAAACAGGTGATGAATCCGCTAAATATTGTCTTAAGTCATTTCTATTAAACTAATCATACTTTTTATATTTTTAACGTTAAGTTCACATTATTTTACATCTAAAACACGTCTTTACAATACATTTGGGTGAATATAAAAGGTCGTAAAAAAATTTTTAAAAACAGGTGATGAATCCGCTAAATATCGTATTAAGTCTTTTCTTTTAAACTAATCATACTTTTTTATTTTTAACGTTAAGTTCACATTATTTTACATCTAAAACACGTATTTACAATACATTTGGATGAATACAAAAAATAGAAAAAAAATTTGGGAAAAAATTTGGTAAAAAATTGTGATATTTCTGCTAAATATCGTTTAAAGTCATTTGTATTGAACTAATCATACTTTTTATATTTTTATCGTTAAGTTCACATAATTTTACATCTAAAACACGTCTTTACAATACATTTGGGTGAATATAAAAGGTCGTAAAAAAATTTGGGAAAAAATTTGGTAAAAAATAGTGATAATTCCGCTAAAAATCGTTTAAATTCATTTGTATTGAACTAATCATACTTTTTATATTTTTTACGTTAAGTTCACATTATTTTACATCTAAAACACGTCTTTACAATACATTTGGGTGAATATAAAAGGTCGTAAAAAATTTTTGAAAAACAGGTGATGAATCCGCTAAATATCGTCTTAAGTTATTTCTATTAAACTAATCATACTTTTTATATTTTTAACGTTATGTTCACATTATTTTACATCTAAACACGTATTTACAATACATTTGGGTGAATACAAAAAATAGAAAAAAAATTTGGTAAAAAATGGTGATAATTCCGCTAAATATCGTTTAAAGTCATTTGTATTGAACTAATCATACTTTTTATATTTTTATCGTTAAGTTCACATAATTTTACATCTAAAACACGTCTTTACAATACATTTGGGTGAATATAAAAAATAGAAAAAAAATTTGGGAAAAAATTTGGTAATAAATGGTGATAATTCCGCTAAATATCGTTTAAAGTCATTTATATTGAACTTATCATACTTTTTATATTTTTATCGTTAAGTTCACATAATTTTACATCTAAAACACGTCTTTTCAATACATTTGGGTGAATATAAATGGTCTTAAAAAAATATTTTATAAACAGGTGATGAATCCGCTAAATATCGTCTTAAGTCATTTCTATTAAACTGATCATACTTTTTATATTTTTAACGTTAAGTTCACATTATTTTACATCTAAAACACGTATTTACAATACATTTGGGTGAATACAAAAAATAGAAAAAAAATTTGGGAAAAAATTTGGTAAAAAATGGAGATAATTCTGCTAAATATCGTTTAAAGTCATTTGTATTGAACTAATCATACTTTTTATATTTTTATCGTTAAGTTCACATAATTTTACATTTAAAACACGTCTTTACAATACATTTGGGTGAATATAAAAGGTCGTAAAAAAATTTGGGCAAAAATTTGGTAAAAAATAGTGAAAATTCCGCTAAATATCGTCTTAAGTCATTTCTATTAAACTAATCATACTTTTTATATTTTTAACGTTAAGTTCACATTATTTTACATCTAAAACACGTATTTACAATACATTTGGGTGAATATAAAAGGTCGTAAAAAAATTTTTATAAACAGGTGATGAATCCGCTAAATATCGTCTTAAGTCATTTCTATTAAACTAATCATACTTTTTATATTTTTAACGTTAAGTTCACATTATTTTACATCTAAAACACGTATTTACAATACATTTGGGTGAATACAAAAAATAGAAAAAAAATTTGGTAAAAAATAGTGATAATTCCGCTAAAAATCGTTTAAATTCATTTGTATTGAACTAATCATACTTTTTATATTTTTTACGTTAAGTTCACATTATTTTACATCTAAAACACGTCTTTACAATACATTTGGGTGAATATAAAAGGTCGTAAAAAATTTTTGAAAAACAGGTGATGAATCCGCTAAATATCGTCTTAAGTTATTTCTATTAAACTAATCATACTTTTTATATTTTTAACGTTATGTTCACATTATTTTACATCTAAACACGTATTTACAATACATTTGGGTGAATACAAAAAATAGAAAAAAAATTTGGTAAAAAATGGTGATAATTCCGCTAAATATCGTTTAAAGTCATTTGTATTGAACTAATCATACTTTTTATATTTTTATCGTTAAGTTCACATAATTTTACATCTAAAACACGTCTTTACAATACATTTGGGTGAATATAAAAAATAGAAAAAAAATTTGGGAAAAAATTTGGTAATAAATGGTGATAATTCCGCTAAATATCGTTTAAAGTCATTTATATTGAACTTATCATACTTTTTATATTTTTATCGTTAAGTTCACATAATTTTACATCTAAAACACGTCTTTTCAATACATTTGGGTGAATATAAATGGTCTTAAAAAAATATTTTATAAACAGGTGATGAATCCGCTAAATATCGTCTTAAGTCATTTCTATTAAACTGATCATACTTTTTATATTTTTAACGTTAAGTTCACATTATTTTACATCTAAAACACGTATTTACAATACATTTGGGTGAATACAAAAAATAGAAAAAAAATTTGGGAAAAAATTTGGTAAAAAATGGAGATAATTCTGCTAAATATCGTTTAAAGTCATTTGTATTGAACTAATCATACTTTTTATATTTTTATCGTTAAGTTCACATAATTTTACATTTAAAACACGTCTTTACAATACATTTGGGTGAATATAAAAGGTCGTAAAAAAATTTGGGCAAAAATTTGGTAAAAAATAGTGAAAATTCCGCTAAATATCGTCTTAAGTCATTTCTATTAAACTAATCATACTTTTTATATTTTTAACGTTAAGTTCACATTATTTTACATCTAAAACACGTATTTACAATACATTTGGGTGAATATAAAAGGTCGTAAAAAAATTTTTATAAACAGGTGATGAATCCGCTAAATATCGTCTTAAGTCATTTCTATTAAACTAATCATACTTTTTATATTTTTAACGTTAAGTTCACATTATTTTACATCTAAAACACGTATTTACAATACATTTGGGTGAATACAAAAAATAGAAAAAAAATTTGGTAAAAAATGGTGATAATTCCGCTAAATATCGTTTAAAGTCATTAGTATTGAACCAATCATACTTTTTATATTTTTATCGTTAAGTTCACATAATTTTACATCTAAAACACGTCTTTACAATACATTTGGGTGAATATAAAAGGTCGTAAAAAAATTTTGAAAAACAGGTGATGAATCCGCTAAATATCGTCTTAAGTCATTTCTATTAAACTAATCATACTTTTTATATTTTTAACGTTAAGTTCACATTATTTTCCATCTAAAACACGTATTTACAATACATTTGGGTGAATACAAAAAATAAAAAAAAAATTTGGGAAAAAATTTGGTAAAGAATGGTGATAATTCCGCTAAATATCGTTTAAAGTCATTTGTATTGAAATAATCATACTTTTTATATTTTTAACGTTAAGTTCACATTATTTTACATCTAAAACACGTATTTACAATACATTTGGGTGAATACAAAAAATAGAAAAAAAATTTGGGAAAAAATTTGGTAAAAAATGGAGATAATTCTGCTAAATATCGTTTAAAGTCATTTGTATTGAACTAATCATACTTTTTATATATTTATCGTTAAGTTCACATAATTTTACATTTAAAACACGTCTTTACAATACATTTGGGTGAATATAAAAGGTCGTAAAAAAATTTGGGTAAAAATTTGGTAAAAAATAGTGATAATTCCGCTAAATATCGTTTAAAGTCATTTGTATTGAACTAATCATACTTTTTATATTTTTAACGTTAAGTTCACATTATTTTACATCTAAAACACGTCTTTACAATACATTTGGGTGAATATAAAAGGTCGTAAAAAAATTTTTATAAACAGGTGATGAATCCGCTAAATATCGTCTTAAGTCATTTCTATTAAACTAATCATACTTTTTAACGTTAAGTTCACATTATTTTACATCTAAAACACGTATTTACAATACATTTGGGTGAATACAAAAAATAGAAAAAAAATTTGGTAAAAAATGGTGATAATTCCGCTAAATATCGTTTAAAGTCATTTGTATTGAACTAATCATACTTTTTATATTTTTATCGTTAAGTTCACATAATTTTACATCTAAAACACGTCTTTACAATAGATTTGGGTGAATATAAAAGGTCGTAAAAAAATTTTTAAAAACAGGTGATGAATCCGCTAAATATCGTCTTAAATCTTTTCTTTTAAACTAATCATACTTTTTATATTTTTAACGTTAAGTTCACATTATTTTACATCTAAAACACGTATTTACAATACATTTGGGTGAATACAAAAAATAGAAAAAAAATTTGGGAAAAAATTTGGTAAAAAATGGAGATAATTCTGCTAAATATCGTTTAAAGTCATTTGTATTGAACTAATCATACTTTTTATATTTTTATCGTTAAGTTCACATAATTTTACATTTAAAACACGTCTTTACAATACATTTGGGTGAATATAAAAGGTCGTAAAAAAATTTGGGCAAAAATTTGGTAAAAAATAGTGAAAATTCCGCTAAATATCGTCTTAAGTCATTTCTATTAAACTAATCATACTTTTTATATTTTTAACGTTAAGTTCACATTATTTTACATCTAAAACACGTATTTACAATACATTTGGGTGAATATAAAAGGTCGTAAAAAAATTTTGAAAAACAGGTGATGAATCCGCTAAATATCGTCTTAAGTCATTTCTATTAAACTAATCATACTTTTTATATTTTTAACGTTAAGTTCACATTATTTTCCATCTAAAACACGTATTTACAATACATTTGGGTGAATACAAAAAATAAAAAAAAAATTTGGGAAAAAATTTGGTAAAGAATGGTGATAATTCCGCTAAATATCGTTTAAAGTCATTTGTATTGAACTAATCATACTTTTTATATTTTTAACGTTAAGTTCACATTATTTTACATCTAAAACACGTATTTACAATACATTTGGGTGAATACAAAAAATAGAAAAAAAATTTGGGAAAAAATTTGGTAAAAAATGGAGATAATTCTGCTAAATATCGTTTAAAGTCATTTGTATTGAACTAATCATACTTTTTATATTTTTATCGTTAAGTTCACATAATTTTACATTTAAAACACGTCTTTACAATACATTTGGGTGAATATAAAAGGTCGTAAAAAAATTTGGGTAAAAATTTGGTAAAAAATAGTGATAATTCCGCTAAATATCGTTTAAAGTCATTTCTATTAAACTAATCATACTTTTTATATTTTTATCGTTAAGTTCACATTATTTTACATCTAAAACACGTCTTTACAATACATTTGGGTGAATATAAAAGGTCGTAAAAAAATTTGGGCAAAAATTTGGTAAAAAATAGTGAAAATTCCGCTAAATATCGTTTAAAGTCATTTGTATTGAACTAATCATACTTTTTATATTTTTAACGTTAAGTTCACATTATTTTACATCTAAAACACGTCTTTACAATACATTTGGGTGAATATAAAAGGTCGTAAAAAAATTTGGGTAAAAATTTGGTAAAAAATAGTGATAATTCCGCTAAATATCGTTTAAAGTCATTTGTATTGAACTAATCATACTTTTTATATTTTTAACGTTAAGTTCACATTATTTTACATCTAAAACACGTCTTTACAATACATTTGGGTGAATATAAAAGGTCGTAAAAAAATTTTTATAAACAGGTGATGAATCCGCTAAATATCGTCTTAAGTCATTTCTATTAAACTAATCATACTTTTTAACGTTAAGTTCACATTATTTTACATCTAAAACACGTATTTACAATACATTTGGGTGAATACAAAAAATAGAAAAAAAATTTGGTAAAAAATGGTGATAATTCCGCTAAATATCGTTTAAAGTCATTTGTATTGAACTAATCATACTTTTTATATTTTTATCGTTAAGTTCACATAATTTTACATCTAAAACACGTCTTTACAATAGATTTGGGTGAATATAAAAGGTCGTAAAAAAATTTTTAAAAACAGGTGATGAATCCGCTAAATATCGTCTTAAATCTTTTCTTTTAAACTAATCATACTTTTTATATTTTTAACGTTAAGTTCACATTATTTTACATCTAAAACACGTATTTACAATACATTTGGGTGAATACAAAAAATAGAAAAAAAATTTGGGAAAAAATTTGGTAAAAAATGGAGATAATTCTGCTAAATATCGTTTAAAGTCATTTGTATTGAACTAATCATACTTTTTATATTTTTATCGTTAAGTTCACATAATTTTACATTTAAAACACGTCTTTACAATACATTTGGGTGAATATAAAAGGTCGTAAAAAAATTTGGGCAAAAATTTGGTAAAAAATAGTGAAAATTCCGCTAAATATCGTCTTAAGTCATTTCTATTAAACTAATCATACTTTTTATATTTTTAACGTTAAGTTCACATTATTTTACATCTAAAACACGTATTTACAATACATTTGGGTGAATATAAAAGGTCGTAAAAAAATTTTTATAAACAGGTGATGAATCCGCTAAATATCGTCTTAAGTCATTTCTATTAAACTAATCATACTTTTTATATTTTTAACGTTAAGTTCACATTATTTTACATCTAAAACACGTATTTACAATACATTTGGGTGAATACAAAAAATAGAAAAAAAATTTGGTAAAAAATGGTGATAATTCCGCTAAATATCGTTTAAAGTCATTTGTATTGAACCAATCATACTTTTTATATTTTTATCGTTAAGTTCACATAATTTTACATCTAAAACACGTCTTTACAATACATTTGGGTGAATATAAAAGGTCGTAAAAAAATTTTGAAAAACAGGTGATGAATCCGCTAAATATCGTCTTAAGTCATTTCTATTAAACTAATCATACTTTTTATATTTTTAACGTTAAGTTCACATTATTTTCCATCTAAAACACGTATTTACAATACATTTGGGTGAATACAAAAAATAAAAAAAAAATTTGGGAAAAAATTTGGTAAAGAATGGTGATAATTCCGCTAAATATCGTTTAAAGTCATTTGTATTGAAATAATCATACTTTTTATATTTTTAACGTTAAGTTCACATTATTTTACATCTAAAACACGTATTTACAATACATTTGGGTGAATACAAAAAATAGAAAAAAAATTTGGGAAAAAATTTGGTAAAAAATGGAGATAATTCTGCTAAATATCGTTTAAAGTCATTTGTATTGAACTAATCATACTTTTTATATTTTTATCGTTAAGTTCACATAATTTTACATTTAAAACACGTCTTTACAATACATTTGGGTGAATATAAAAGGTCGTAAAAAAATTTGGGTAAAAATTTGGTAAAAAATAGTGATAATTCCGCTAAATATCGTTTAAAGTCATTTGTATTGAACTAATCATACTTTTTATATTTTTAACGTTAAGTTCACATTATTTTACATCTAAAACACGTCTTTACAATACATTTGGGTGAATATAAAAGGTCGTAAAAAAATTTTTATAAACAGGTGATGAATCCGCTAAATATCGTCTTAAGTCATTTCTATTAAACTAATCATACTTTTTAACGTTAAGTTCACATTATTTTACATCTAAAACACGTATTTACAATACATTTGGGTGAATACAAAAAATAGAAAAAAAATTTGGTAAAAAATGGTGATAATTCCGCTAAATATCGTTTAAAGTCATTTGTATTGAACTAATCATACTTTTTATATTTTTATCGTTAAGTTCACATAATTTTACATCTAAAACACGTCTTTACAATAGATTTGGGTGAATATAAAAGGTCGTAAAAAAATTTTTAAAAACAGGTGATGAATCCGCTAAATATCGTCTTAAATCTTTTCTTTTAAACTAATCATACTTTTTATATTTTTAACGTTAAGTTCACATTATTTTACATCTAAAACACGTATTTACAATACATTTGGGTGAATACAAAAAATAGAAAAAAAATTTGGGAAAAAATTTGGTAAAAAATGGAGATAATTCTGCTAAATATCGTTTAAAGTCATTTGTATTGAACTAATCATACTTTTTATATTTTTATCGTTAAGTTCACATAATTTTACATTTAAAACACGTCTTTACAATACATTTGGGTGAATATAAAAGGTCGTAAAAAAATTTGGGCAAAAATTTGGTAAAAAATAGTGAAAATTCCGCTAAATATCGTCTTAAGTCATTTCTATTAAACTAATCATACTTTTTATATTTTTAACGTTAAGTTCACATTATTTTACATCTAAAACACGTATTTACAATACATTTGGGTGAATATAAAAGGTCGTAAAAAAATTTTGAAAAACAGGTGATGAATCCGCTAAATATCGTCTTAAGTCATTTCTATTAAACTAATCATACTTTTTATATTTTTAACGTTAAGTTCACATTATTTTCCATCTAAAACACGTATTTACAATACATTTGGGTGAATACAAAAAATAAAAAAAAAATTTGGGAAAAAATTTGGTAAAGAATGGTGATAATTCCGCTAAATATCGTTTAAAGTCATTTGTATTGAACTAATCATACTTTTTATATTTTTAACGTTAAGTTCACATTATTTTACATCTAAAACACGTATTTACAATACATTTGGGTGAATACAAAAAATAGAAAAAAAATTTGGGAAAAAATTTGGTAAAAAATGGAGATAATTCTGCTAAATATCGTTTAAAGTCATTTGTATTGAACTAATCATACTTTTTATATTTTTATCGTTAAGTTCACATAATTTTACATTTAAAACACGTCTTTACAATACATTTGGGTGAATATAAAAGGTCGTAAAAAAATTTGGGTAAAAATTTGGTAAAAAATAGTGATAATTCCGCTAAATATCGTTTAAAGTCATTTCTATTAAACTAATCATACTTTTTATATTTTTATCGTTAAGTTCACATTATTTTACATCTAAAACACGTCTTTACAATACATTTGGGTGAATATAAAAGGTCGTAAAAAAATTTGGGCAAAAATTTGGTAAAAAATAGTGAAAATTCCGCTAAATATCGTTTAAAGTCATTTGTATTGAACTAATCATACTTTTTATATTTTTAACGTTAAGTTCACATTATTTTACATCTAAAACACGTCTTTACAATACATTTGGGTGAATATAAAAGGTCGTAAAAAAATTTGGGTAAAAATTTGGTAAAAAATAGTGATAATTCCGCTAAATATCGTTTAAAGTCATTTGTATTGAACTAATCATACTTTTTATATTTTTAACGTTAAGTTCACATTATTTTACATCTAAAACACGTCTTTACAATACATTTGGGTGAATATAAAAGGTCGTAAAAAAATTTTTATAAACAGGTGATGAATCCGCTAAATATCGTCTTAAGTCATTTCTATTAAACTAATCATACTTTTTAACGTTAAGTTCACATTATTTTACATCTAAAACACGTATTTACAATACATTTGGGTGAATACAAAAAATAGAAAAAAAATTTGGTAAAAAATGGTGATAATTCCGCTAAATATCGTTTAAAGTCATTTGTATTGAACTAATCATACTTTTTATATTTTTATCGTTAAGTTCACATAATTTTACATCTAAAACACGTCTTTACAATAGATTTGGGTGAATATAAAAGGTCGTAAAAAAATTTTTAAAAACAGGTGATGAATCCGCTAAATATCGTCTTAAATCTTTTCTTTTAAACTAATCATACTTTTTATATTTTTAACGTTAAGTTCACATTATTTTACATCTAAAACACGTATTTACAATACATTTGGGTGAATACAAAAAATAGAAAAAAAATTTGGGAAAAAATTTGGTAAAAAATGGAGATAATTCTGCTAAATATCGTTTAAAGTCATTTGTATTGAACTAATCATACTTTTTATATTTTTATCGTTAAGTTCACATAATTTTACATTTAAAACACGTCTTTACAATACATTTGGGTGAATATAAAAGGTCGTAAAAAAATTTGGGCAAAAATTTGGTAAAAAATAGTGAAAATTCCGCTAAATATCGTCTTAAGTCATTTCTATTAAACTAATCATACTTTTTATATTTTTAACGTTAAGTTCACATTATTTTACATCTAAAACACGTATTTACAATACATTTGGGTGAATATAAAAGGTCGTAAAAAAATTTTGAAAAACAGGTGATGAATCCGCTAAATATCGTCTTAAGTCATTTCTATTAAACTAATCATACTTTTTATATTTTTAACGTTAAGTTCACATTATTTTCCATCTAAAACACGTATTTACAATACATTTGGGTGAATACAAAAAATAAAAAAAAAATTTGGGAAAAAATTTGGTAAAGAATGGTGATAATTCCGCTAAATATCGTTTAAAGTCATTTGTATTGAACTAATCATACTTTTTATATTTTTAACGTTAAGTTCACATTATTTTACATCTAAAACACGTATTTACAATACATTTGGGTGAATACAAAAAATAGAAAAAAAATTTGGGAAAAAATTTGGTAAAAAATGGAGATAATTCTGCTAAATATCGTTTAAAGTCATTTGTATTGAACTAATCATACTTTTTATATTTTTATCGTTAAGTTCACATAATTTTACATTTAAAACACGTCTTTACAATACATTTGGGTGAATATAAAAGGTCGTAAAAAAATTTGGGTAAAAATTTGGTAAAAAATAGTGATAATTCCGCTAAATATCGTTTAAAGTCATTTCTATTAAACTAATCATACTTTTTATATTTTTATCGTTAAGTTCACATTATTTTACATCTAAAACACGTCTTTACAATACATTTGGGTGAATATAAAAGGTCGTAAAAAAATTTGGGCAAAAATTTGGTAAAAAATAGTGAAAATTCCGCTAAATATCGTTTAAAGTCATTTGTATTGAACTAATCATACTTTTTATATTTTTAACGTTAAGTTCACATTATTTTACATCTAAAACACGTCTTTACAATACATTTGGGTGAATATAAAAGGTCGTAAAAAAATTTTTATAAACAGGTGATGAATCCGCTAAATATCGTCTTAAGTCATTTCTATTAAACTAATCATACTTTTTATATTTTTAACGTTAAGTTCACATTATTTTACATCTAAAACACGTATTTACAATACATTTGGGTGAATACAAAAAATAGAAAAAAAATTTGGTAAAAAATGGTGATAATTCCGCTAAATATCGTTTAAAGTCATTTGTATTGAACCAATCATACTTTTTATATTTTTATCGTTAAGTTCACATAATTTTACATCTAAAACACGTCTTTACAATACATTTGGGTGAATATAAAAGGTCGTAAAAAAATTTTGAAAAACAGGTGATGAATCCGCTAAATATCGTCTTAAGTCATTTCTATTAAACTAATCATACTTTTTATATTTTTAACGTTAAGTTCACATTATTTTACATCTAAAACACGTATTTACAATACATTTGGGTGAATACAAAAAATAAAAAAAAAATTTGGGAAAAAATTTGGTAAAGAATGGTGATAATTCCGCTAAATATCGTTTAAAGTCATTTGTATTGAACTAATCATACTTTTTATATTTTTATCGTTAAGTTCACATAATTTTACATCTAAAACACGTCTTTACAATACATTTGGGTGAATATAAAAGGTCGTAAAAAAATTTTTAAAAACAGGTGATGAATCCGCTAAATATCGTCTTAAATCTTTTCTTTTAAACTAATCATACTTTTTATATTTTTAACGTTATGTTCACATTATTTTACATCTAAAACACGTATTTACAATACATTTGGGTGAATACAAAAAATAGAAAAAAAATTTGGTAAAAAATGGTGATAATTTTGCTAAATATCGTTTAAAGTCATTTGTATTGAACTAATCATACTTTTTATATTTTTATTGTTAAGTTCACATAATTTTACATCTAAAACACGTCTTTACAATACATTTGGGTGAATATAAAAAATAGAAAAAAAATTTGGGAAAAAATTTGGTAAAAAATAGTGAAAATTCCGCTAAATATCGTTTAAAGTCATTTGTATTAAACTAATCATACTTTTTATATTTTTAACGTTAAGTTCACATTATTTTACATCTAAAACACGTCTTTACAATACATTTGGGTGAATATAAAAGGTCGTAATAAAATTTTTAAAAACAGGTGATGAATCCGCTAAATATCGTCTTAAGTCTTTTCTTTTAAACTAATCATACTTTTTTATTTTTAACGTTAAGTTCACATTATTTTACACCTAAAACACGTATTTACAATACATTTGGATGAATACAAAAAATAGAAAAAAAATTTGGGAAAAAATTTGGTAAAAAATGGTGATAATTCTGCTATATATCGTTTAAAGTCATTTGTATTGAACTAATCATACTTTTTATATTTTTATCGTTAAGTTCACATAATTTTACATCTAAAACACGTCTTTACAATACATTTGGGTGAATATAAAAGGTCGTAAAAAATTTTTGAAAAACAGGTGATGAATCCGCTAAATATCGTCTTAAGTTATTTCTATTAAACTAATCATACTTTTTATATTTTTAACGTTATGTTCACATTATTTTACATCTAAAACACATATTTACAATACATTTGGGTGAATACAAAAAATAGAAAAAAAATTTGGTAAAAAATGGTGATAATTCCGCTAAATATCGTTTAAAGTCATTTGTATTGAACTAATCATACTTTTTATATTTTTATCGTTAAGTTCACATAATTTTACATCTAAAACACGTCTTTACAATACATTTGGGTGAATATAAAAGGTCGTAAAAAAATTTTGAAAAACAGGTGATGAATCCGCTAAATATCGTCTTAAGTCATTTCTATTAAACTAATCATACTTTTTATATTTTTAACGTTAAGTTCACATTATTTTACATCTAAAACACGTATTTACAATACATTTGGGTGAATACAAAAAATAAAAAAAAAATTTGGGAAAAAATTTGGTAAAGAATGGTGATAATTCCGCTAAATATCGTTTAAAGTCATTTGTATTGAACTAATCATACTTTTTATATTTTTATCGTTAAGTTCACATAATTTTACATCTAAAACACGTCTTTACAATACATTTGGATGAATATAAAAGGTCGTAAAAAAATTTTTAAAAACAGGTGATGAATCCGCTAAATATCGTCTTAAATCTTTTCTTTTAAACTAATCATACTTTTTATATTTTTAACGTTAAGTTCACATTATTTTACACCTAAAACACGTATTTACAATACATTTGGATGAATACAAAAAATAGAAAAAAAATTTGGGAAAAAATTTGGTAAAAAATGGTGATAATTCTGCTATATATCGTTTAAAGTCATTTGTATTGAACTAATCATACTTTTTATATTTTTATCGTTAAGTTCACATAATTTTACATCTAAAACACGTCTTTACAATACATTTGGGTGAATATAAAAGGTCGTAAAAAATTTTTGAAAAACAGGTGATGAATCCGCTAAATATCGTCTTAAGTTATTTCTATTAAACTAATCATACTTTTTATATTTTTAACGTTATGTTCACATTATTTTACATCTAAAACACATATTTACAATACATTTGGGTGAATACAAAAAATAGAAAAAAAATTTGGTAAAAAATGGTGATAATTCCGCTAAATATCGTTTAAAGTCATTTGTATTGAACTAATCATACTTTTTATATTTTTATCGTTAAGTTCACATAATTTTACATCTAAAACACGTCTTTACAATACATTTGGGTGAATATAAAAGGTCGTAAAAAAATTTTGAAAAACAGGTGATGAATCCGCTAAATATCGTCTTAAGTCATTTCTATTAAACTAATCATACTTTTTATATTTTTAACGTTAAGTTCACATTATTTTACATCTAAAACACGTATTTACAATACATTTGGGTGAATACAAAAAATAAAAAAAAAATTTGGGAAAAAATTTGGTAAAGAATGGTGATAATTCCGCTAAATATCGTTTAAAGTCATTTGTATTGAACTAATCATACTTTTTATATTTTTATCGTTAAGTTCACATAATTTTACATCTAAAACACGTCTTTACAATACATTTGGATGAATATAAAAGGTCGTAAAAAAATTTTTAAAAACAGGTGATGAATCCGCTAAATATCGTCTTAAATCTTTTCTTTTAAACTAATCATACTTTTTATATTTTTAACGTTAAGTTCACATTATTTTACATCTAAAACACGTATTTACAATACATTTGGGTGAATACAAAAAATAGAAAAAAAATTTGGGAAAAAATTTGGTAAAAAATGGAGATAATTCTGCTAAATATCGTTTAAAGTCATTTGTATTGAACTAATCATACTTTTTATATTTTTATCGTTAAGTTCACATAATTTTACATTTAAAACACGTCTTTACAATACATTTGGGTGAATATAAAAGGTCGTAAAAAAATTTGGGCAAAAATTTGGTAAAAAATAGTGAAAATTCCGCTAAATATCGTCTTAAGTCATTTCTATTAAACTAATCATACTTTTTATATTTTTAACGTTAAGTTCACATTATTTTACATCTAAAACACGTATTTACAATACATTTGGGTGAATACAAAAAATAGAAAAAAAATTAGGGAAAAAATTTGGTAAAAAATGATGATAATTCCGCTAAATATCGTTTAAAGTCATTTGTATTGAACTAATCATACTTT